>NC_089223.1:95069484-95385234 GCF_963924675.1 Phocoena phocoena
TATCATAGGCAGATTTGGTTATTGATTTGGTTGCTCTCTTCCTTTTTTTTATATATATATAGATAATACATTTTTTTTTCCTTTTCCTCTTTTTGTGAGTGTGTATGTGTATGCTTCTTTTTATGATTATGTCTGTATAGTTTTTCTTCTACCATTTGTCTAAGGGTTCTGTCTGTCCATTTTTTTATTTTTAATAATTTTTAAATTTTAATAACTTTATCTTATATTTCCTTTCTTTCTTTCTTTCTTTCTTTCTTTCTTTCTTTCTTTCTTTCCTTCTTTCTTTCTTTTTCCCCTTTTCTTCTGAGCCGTGTGGCTGACAGGGTTTGGTGCTCTGGCAGGGTGTCAGGCCTCTGCCTCTGAGATGGGAAAGCTGAGTTCAGGACATTGGACCACCAGAGACCTCCCAGCTCCACATAGTATCAAATGGCGAAAGCTCTCCCAGAGATCCCCATCTCAATGCTAAGACCCAGCTCCACTCAATGACCAGCAAGCTACAGTGCTGGAAACCCTAAGCCAAACAACTAGCCAGACAGGAACACAACCCCACCCATTAGCAGAGAGGCTGCCTAAAATCATAATAAGGTCACAGACACCCCAAAACACACTACTGGACACGGTACTGCCCACCAGGAAGACAAGATCCAGCCTCATCCACCAGAACACAGGCATCAGTCAGCTCCACCAGGAACATACAAAACCCACTGAAACAACCTTAGCAACTGGGGGCAGACACCAAAAAAAACAGGAATTATGAACCTGAAGGCTGTAAAAAGGAGACCCCAAACACAGTAAGTTAAGCAAAATGAGAAGACAGATAAACACACAGCAGATGAAGGAGCAAGGTAAAAACCAACCAGGCCAAACAAATGAAGAGGAAATAGACAGCCTACCTGAAAAAGAATTCAGAGCAATGATAGTAAAGATGATCCAAAATCTTGGAAATAGAATGGAGAAAATACAAGACACCCCTTTAACAAGGACCTAGAAGAACTAAAGAGCAAACAAACAATGTTGAACAACACAATAAATAAAATTAAAAATTCTCTAGAAGGGATCAATAGCAGAATAACTGAGGCAGAAAAACAGATAACAGACCTGTAAGATAAAATAGTGGAAATAGCTACTACAGAGCAGAATACACAAAAAAGAATGAAAAGAATTGTGGACAGTCTCAGACACCTCCAAGAAAACATTAAATGCAACAACATTCGAATTATAGGAGTCCTAGAAGAAGAGAAAATTAAAGGGACTGAGAAAATATTTGAAGAGATTGTAGTTGAAAACTGCCCTAATATGGGAAAGGGAATAGTCAATCAAGTCCAGGAAGCACAGAGAGTCCCATACAGGATAAATCCAAGGAGAAACATGCCAAGACACATATTAATGAAACTATCAAAAATTAAATACAAAGAAAAAATATTAAAAGCAGCAGGGGAAAAATAACAAACAAGGGAATCCCTATAAGGTTAACAGCTGATCTCTCAGCAGAAGCTCTGCAAGCCAGAATGAAGTGGCAGGACATATTTAAAGTGATGAAAGGGAAAAACCTACAACCAAGATTACTCTACACAGCAAGGATCTCATACAGATTCAACAGAGAAATTAAAACCTTTACAGACAAGCAAAAGCTAAGAGAATTCAGCACCACCACACCAGCTTTATAACAAATGCTAAAGGAACTTCTCTAGGCAGGAAACACAAGAGAAGGAAAAGACCTACAATAACAAACCCAAAACAATTAAGAAAATGGTAATAGGAACATACATATCGATAACTACCTTAAATGTAAATGGATTAAATGCTCCAACCAAAAGACATAGACTGGCTGAATGGATACAAAAACAAGACCCATATATATGCTGTCTACAAGAGACCTACTTCAGACCTAGAGACACATACAGACTGAAAGTGAGGGGATGGATAAAGGTATTCCATGCAAATGGAAATCAAAAGAGAGCTGGAGTAGCAATTCTCATATCAGACAAAATAGACTTTAAAATAAAGATTATTACAAGAAACAAAGAAGGACACTACATAATGATCAAGGGATCAATCCAAGAAGAAGATATAACATTTGTAAATATGCACCCAACATAGGAGCATGTCAATACATAAGGCAAATGCTAACAGCCATAAAAGGGGAAATTGACAGTAATGCAATCATCATAGGGGACTTTATCACCCCACTGTCACCAATGGACAGATCATCCAAAATGAAAATAAATAAGGAAACACAAGCTTTAAATGACACATTAGACCAGATGGACTTACCTGATATTTATTGGACATTCCATCCAAAAACAACAGAATACACTTTCTTCTCAAGTGCTTATTGAACATTCTCCAGGATAGATCATATCTTGGGTCACAAATCAAGACTTGGTAAATTTAAGAGAATTGAAATTGTATCAAGTATCTTTTCTGACCACAACGCTATGAGACTAGATATCAATAACAGGGAAAAAAAACTGTAAAAAATACAAACATATTGAGGCTAAACCATACACTGCTAAATAATCATGAGATCACTGAAGAAATCAAAGAGGAAACCAAAAAATACCTAGAAAAAAATGACAATAAGCAAATGACGACCCAAAGCCTTTGAGATGAAGCAAGAGCAGTTCTAAGACGGAAGTTTATAGCAATACAATCCTACATCTCAAATAAACATCTCAAATAAACAACCTAACCTTACACAAAAAGCAATTAGAGAAAGAAGAACAAAAAAACCCCAAAGTTAGCAGAAGGAAAGAAATCGTCAAGATCAGATCAGAAATCAATGAAAAGGAAATGAAGGAAACGATAGCAAAGATCAATAAAACTAAAAGCTGGTTCTTTGAGAAGATAAACAATATTAATAAACCATTAGCCAGACTCATCAAGAAAAAAAGGGAGATGACTCAGATCAATAGGATTAGAAATGAAAAAGGAGACGTAACAACTGACACTGCAGAAATACAAAGTATCATGAGAGATTAGTACAAGCAACTATATACCAATAAAATGGACAACTTGGAAGAAATGGACAAATTCTAAGAAAAGCACAACCTTCTGAGACTGAACCAGGAAGAAATAGAAAATATGAACAGACCAATCACAGGCACTGAAATTGAGACTATGATTAAAAATCTTCCAACAAACAAAAGCCCAGAATGGCTGTCATCAAAAAATCTACAAACATTAAATGCTGGACAGGGTGTGGAGAAAAGGGAACCCTCTTGCACTGTTTGTGGGAATGTAAATTGGTACAGCCACTATGGAGGACAGTATGATGGTTCCTTAAAAAACTAAAAATAGAACTACCATATGACCCAGCAATCCCACTACTGGGCATATACGCTGAGAAAACCATAATTCAAAAAGAATCATGTACCACAATGTTCATGGCAGCTCTATTTACAAGCAACCTAAGTGTCCATTGACAGACGAATGGATAAAGAAGATGTGGCACATATATACAATGGAATATTACTCAGCCTAATAGAGAAACAAAATCGAATTATCTGTAGTGAGGTGGATGGACCTAGAGTCTAGAGTCTGTCATACAGAGTGAAGTAAGTCAGAAAGAGAAAAACAAATACTGTATGCTAACACCTATATGGAATTTAAAAAAAGAAAAAAAAAGTTTCTGAAGAACCTAGGGGCAGAACAGGAATAAATATGCAGCCGTAGAGAATGGACTTGAGGACACGGGGAGGGGAAAGGGTAAGCTGGGACAAAGTGTGAGAGTTTCATGGACATATATACACTACCAAATGTAAAATAGATAGCTAGTGGGAAGCAGCTACATAGCACAGGGAGAACAGCTCAGTGCTTTGTGACCACCTAGAGGGGTGGGATAGGGAGGGTGGGAGGGAGATGCAAGAGGGAGGAGATATGGGGATATATATATATATATACATATAGCTGATTCACTTTGTTATACAGCAGAAAGTAACACAACATTGTAAAGCTATTATATTCCAATAAAGATGTTAAAAAAACACACACACATTTACCATTTCAAATTGTTCATGGGATAAAATCTTCAAGGAGGACTACCCCTCCTTCCCTCCCCCAGCGTTTTTTTTCGAGCCTCACCTTAACAATACTGTTCTTTGAGTTGGCACAAACCTCAATCTCTCTGTGTCTCAATTCTCTCATCTGTAAAATGGGTCAATACCCACGTTAATCTGACAGAATAGCAGTAAATCATACTAAATAAGCCCATGCATGATAAAATATTTAACATCTCATATTTGAATAGATGTTTTCTACCAACTTCGGGAAGTGGACTCAGCAAAGCACTTGACCATGATTTTTTGATTACGTCTAAAGAAATGTATTGTGTATCCTTGATAGGAGCATAATTAATTGATAACTATTTTCTCTCTCTATGAAAAAATTAAGCTAGGAATTCCTGACTTCAAATACATCATTTCAATATAAAGAATAAATTCCTGGATGAGCAAAAGGTAAATTAAGCCACCCAACGAGTGAGGCCTTCATTTATGTGAAGGGCCTTGGTGATATTTTATGTCCATTTTGTAGTGGCTACTGTTTCCCAATCCCAGACCTGAACTGTGAGGAACAGTTAAGGTTCTCACCAAGTGCTGACCATGGAGAAAGAGACTGCAAAATTGTGTTAACTCACTTATATCTGTGACCCCCAAGGGCTCTACGCTCTCTCCAGCCTCCACGCACGAACTATTCTAACTCAATTCTTCTTACCAGTGTCCTGCTGCATCTGTCCCACGTAAGCATCTTCCCCAGGTAAACAAGTGCTGTGTCCTGTCTCTCTTTGCAGGTGACTGTCTCTCCTTAGGTTTTGGGCTGCCCCATTGCCCTGTAACCTCATTTCTTTGAATGACGAGAGGACTTTCATGAGCTTGAAGTTTGCTTTGCTCCTTTGCTGTAAGATCAGGAACAATGCTCCTTCTAACGTTCTATATGTCTGAATAGAAACAGGAAGTTCTGCTATAAGTTTTAACTTGAATCCTTGTGCTGATTAGAGAAGGTAGGCACTATTTTAAAAGTGAGAGGCTGGCTCAGAGTTAACTTCAAGGACTCACATGGCTTGGAAAGTGTGGAGCTGGGTCTTGAACCCAAAGCTTTGTAACCACTACACAGACTTACTTCCCAAACCTGTCTTTCAGGAATGGCACATTCTTCAGTGTGTCTAGTCTATAGCTTATGTGCAGATGAGGCTCAACAAAAAAGTTGGGGACAGTTCATAGAAGGTTTCGAATACAAGGTGTGGAGGTGTGACCATTAGGATGTAGTGAGTCAAAGATTTCAGACCAACGTGTCCTAGCCCTTAGGAAAAATGACATTTTGTCCTTCGAAAAGAATAATCCAGCAGCAGTATGGAGGATACATCAGAAAGGCCAAGAGGACAGGAATGTGGATGGAGGCAGGGGAATTAAATTTTTGAACTCTTTGGGACAGGAGAATCAACAGTACTTAATTTGAGGGTAGCAGTCAGATGTTTGAGAATCTGATTAGTGTTTTTGAGAAGAGGAAAAGTGACATGAAATGACTTTATTCAGAATCAGGAGGAGGACCTGGTTTGGCAAGGAAAGTGGATAATGAGCTTGGATTTTGACAGACTGAGCAGCAGGTGTCCAGCCCATGGAGGGAAGTCTAACAGGTCACTGGAAACGGGCGTCCAGAACTCTGGAAGCAGGTTATGTGATGGGCTGCACCAGATGGGTGTCTCTAAGGCTTTGCCTCTCACCTGTGCGCCTACATATCACCAAGCACGTGCTCCAGAGTTTGGAAAACTTAAATAAAGTCAAATGGGAATTTTCAGGAGTTTTAATGTAGCTTACGTGAAAAGCAAGCAGGGCTTTCTTCCTCCCTCAGGCTGGAGCTCATCAGGCAGTGACAATTTGAAATTTATGACTCAGACATTTAACATGTTTCAAGGAGAACATTATCATTTGAAAACCTTGTAAAGAGAAATGTGTCTGTACCAAGAAGCGACACTATCTTCCTTTTGTAAAGAGACCCCAATGATTTACATTTTCACTTTTGCTTCCCGTCTTGTGTTAAATAATTCTGACATTTTCTTCAAATGCAAATTACATTTCTGAAAATTTCTCAAATGTGAGCTTTTATTTTTCTAAAAAAAAAATAATGGTAGGGAGAGTTAGTTTTTTCATGTGACAACTATGTGATAACTCTGGCCATCTCCTGGGTCTCTAACTCCCACCCAGCCTGGTTAAAAAAAGAAAGGTACTAGTTTCATCTGGTTTTTCTGCCTGGCAATACAACTTCTATCAGAAATTGGCTCCTTGCTTCTTAAGTGGCTAAGGAGCTAGCCGTTCAGATAAACATTCAAAGTATTCAATATTAACATATGAAACCTTAACCTTGGGGTTGGAAGGACCTTCAAGGTCATCAGATGATAGGTACTCCCCTCCATCGCTGAATTTCCATTAAGCCTCTCCACACACTGAGTAGGCAGTGAGAGCTAACGTATCTTCAATGGTATGCTTAAACTAAGATAATCAAATTAAATTTCAATTACATATAAAAGCTTCCCCCCATTGGTCCTAGTTACCACTGTAGCCTTATCCTAGGTTAGAGTCAGCATTGAGTAGCTGGTCAGGTTGGGCTTTGCAGACAGACACATTAGGGTTCAAATCCTTCCCCTAATGCATGAATCATATTTTGAGCACAGTCTGTATAACCTGGGAGGTTGTCAGAAATGCAGAACTTTGGGCTCCACCTCAGACTTACTGAATCATAATCGTTACTTTAATATGATCCCCGGGTGATCCACACACACATTAAAGTTTGAGAAGTGTAGCTCGAAGAACTCAATAACTTACCCACACACTCAGTTTCTTGTCTGAAAATTGAGATGGTTGGACTTGATAATCTCAAAAAGTTCCCTTCACCTACAAAACATTAAAATAATAAATTCAGAATTCATAAAAATCTATTGGCAGAATATTTTTAATAAGGGAAACCTGTTGACAACCTGGATGGAAAACATAGGGAAATTTTAAAGTAAACTATGATTTAGCCACTATTGAAAAATTACAACCAAATAGAAAATGCTGGAGAGAACATCAAGAAAAGATTAGGATCTAAAATTTAATGATTCTAATCTAGAAAACTGGTACAAATGAACCAGTTTGCAAGGCAGAAATAGAGACACAGATGTAGAGAACAAATGTATGGACACCAAGGGGGAAAAGGGGGAGATGAATTGGGAGATAGGGATTGACATATATGCACTAATATATATAAAACAGATAACTAATGAAAACCTGCTGTATAACACAGGGAACTCTACTTCACTTTGCTGTACAGTAGAAACTAACACAGCATTGTAAAACAACTGTACCCCAATAGAAAATAAATAAATAAAATAAAATTTAATGATTCTATTTAATAAACAGGAAAAAAATTAGAAAAATACCAAAATGTCTACAGTGGTTATATATAGGAAATGTGATTAGAAATGGTTATTTCTCTGTCAGTCTCTCCTTTCCAACCCCCATTTATTAAGTACATATGGTTTAATAGTAAGGGGGAAAAAACCCAAACACCTTACTTTTTGATCAACAAGGATCAAATAAAAGACATGAAAATGTCGTCTTACAAACAAACACAGAATTCATTTTATAATGAATGTACCAAATTTATTCTTTATCCTACAGAATATGTCCTTCAGCTATTGTCTTTCAAGGCCCAACTCAAGTCCCACTTCTTTCAAGCCAACATCTTACATACTCTGAGGTCAGGGATCTTGTTTGAATCAACTCTGCATCCTCTTTTGACAAAGACACCAACTCTAATTAGGAACAAAGGAAATGTGAAATGAAGGAAAGGAAGGAAGGAAACAAGGGAGGGAAGGAGAGGGAGGGAGGAAGGAAGAACAAAAGAATAAAAGGATTTACAATTCTCAATGCTGACTTAACTCCAGTCCGTTTGGAATCCTGTGGGATATTTCTGAGCCATATCTGGCTATTAAGAAATGGTCTTGGGCTTCTCTGGTGGCGCAGTGGTTGAGAGTTCGCCTGCCGATGCAGGGGACACGGGTTCGTGCCCCGGTCTGGGAAGATCCCACATGCCGTGGAGCGGCTGGGCCCGTGAGCCATGGCCATTGAGCCTGCGCATCCGGAGCCTGTGCTCCGCAACTGGAGACGCCACAACAGTGAGAGGCCCGCGTACCGCAAAAAAAAAAAAAAAAGAAGAAGAAAAAGAAATGGCCTTGCATTTTTCACTCTAGTGTCATGGTCTTTCTTCTCCAATGAGATTTCAAGTACCATAAAAAGTGAAAACATCTTTAAAAATATGTACTTGGATTCTTCTTTTCTGAAGCAATTTAGTTTGGGAGACATACTGTTTATTCCTAGTCATGTAGGAACAGGGTGAGACCTCAGGATTGTCAACAACGTGTGATGGTGAAAGGTTGGGCCACAAGATGGTCTACTGGGCTTTTTAAATTTACAAACATACCAGAGCGTCTTGAGTGTATGTGCATAAGAGCAGTGCTTCAAATGCATGAGGCAAACACTGGTAAACTGCAAAATGAGCTAGATAAATCCACAGATAGATTAGGAGATTTCAATACTCCTATTTCAATAGTTGATAGAACAACTAGACAACAAATTAAGACAGATATAGGAAACGTGAACAACACTTATGGTCACTTGACCTAATTGACCTTTATAGAACACTCCACACAATAATGGCAGAATTAACATTCTTTTCAAGTGCACATACACTATTTATCAAAATAGACTATATGCTGGGTCACAAAAATCTCTATAATTTGGATCAAGTTCATATAAAATATAATCTCTGAGCATATTGGGTTTAGACTGAAAGCAGCTTTTTTGGCCCTTTCCTGTTTGCTCACTTTTGTTCCCCTCTAATGGTAAAAGAACATAACTATAGGAATGAGATCACTAGGCAATTTAATCTAATTCCTGACTTATATTCTCCTGAACACACACCATGCCTTGCCTAACCTGTTGATTCTTTTTCTAGATTAAAAGAAGTAAGAATGGAGTAGTTAAAGAATGACTAGCTCTCTACCCCCAAAAGCCCCCTTGTCAGTTCTGCAGGCAGATCACAAGGACAAGATAACATCTGAAGAAAGAGTCAGCCAGTCTGCATTCAACAAAGAATGATGCAGAATCCAGCCTCCTGCCTTGATGATTCACTGAGATTCTTTCCCCTTTTTCCCTTTAAAAACTGTCATAGCTGAGCAGAATCATTGGAGTTGGTTTCGGGACATGATCCACCTTCTCCCCAGATTGCTGGCTTTTCTGATTAAAGCAGCTTTCTTTTCTACTGACACTTGCCTCTTGATTATTGGCTTTTGAGCGGTGAGAAGCCGAACCTGAGTTCAGTAACAGATTAGAAAACAGTAATAGAAATATATATGAGGGGCTTCCCTGGTGGCACAGTGGTTAAGAATCCACCTGCCAATGCAGGGGACACGGGTTTGAGCCCTGGTCCGGGAAGATCCCACATGCTGGGGAGCAACTAAGTCCAAGCGCCACACTACTGAGCCTGCGCTCTAGAGCCCACAAGCCACAACTACTGAAGTCTGTGCACCTAGAGCCCGTGCTCCACAACAAGAGAAGCCACTGCAATGAGAAGCCCGCGCACCAAAACGAAGAGTAGCCCCCGCTCGCCGCAACTAGAGAAAGCCTGTGCGCTGCAATGAAGACCCAATGCAGCCAAAAATAAATAAATTAATTAATTTTAAAAATTAAAAAAAAAAGAAATATATCTGAAGAAACCCTAAATAATTGGATACTAAGTAACACATTCAACTGTCAGAGAAGAAATCAAAAGTGAAATTAGATAGTATTTTGAACTGAATGAAAATGCAAACACCACATATCACAATTTGTGGGATGCAGCTAAAGCAGTAGTTAAATAAAAATTACAGCACTAAACACCTATGTTAGAAAAGAAAATAGTCTCAGAAACTAAAGTCTTAATCTCTCTTAAGAAACTTAAAAGAGCAAATGAAACTCAAAGTAAAAACAAATGAAATAGTAAAAATTGAAGTGAAAATCAATGAAATAAAAAAATATTTAAAAATCATTGCATTCAAAGCTTTTTTTTTTTTCTAGAAGAGAGGTGACTGACCAGGAAAAAAAGAGAAAGAAACAAATAATCAATTACCAATATTTGGAATGTGAAACATGACATACAAAGAGATTCTATTAACCTGATAATAAGAGAATACTATGAAAATTTTATGCCAATTAATCCAATAACTTCCTTGACAAATTCTTTAAAAGACATAAACTACCTACCAAAGCTGACTCAAGAAACAAAAAGACAAAGCATCTTTATATTTGTTAAAGAAATTGAGTCTGTAGTTAAAAACCTTCCCACAAAGAAAAACCCAGGCCCAGATGACTTCCATAATAAGTCCTACCAAAGATTTAAGGGAAAAATAATAACAATTCTATTCAATCTCTTTCAGAAAACTGGCAACATGATCAAATATGTAGAAAATCCAAAGAAATCTATAGGAAATGTACCTAAACTAATAGGTTAGTCTAAGAAGTTTGCAGGATACAAGATCAATATACAAAAATCAATTGTATTTCTGTGTACTAGTAACGGCTTTTGGAAATTGAAATTAAAAATTAGCATCAATAAATATGAAATACTTGGATGGAGCTGGAACGAGGGTGAGTTTCATGAAACACTCACCTCAATCCCAGAACTAAAGGGAGCACCAAAAACTAACTAATAAAGATAAATGATATGATAATGTAATCTTTTAAAATACCAAAATTAATGCAAAAATCTGTGATTAGTAAAATAGCAACATTTAAAATAAAGACAGGATGTTGTTTTGTTTGTGATTCTACATTATTGTGCAAGAGGAACAGTTTGTCCCAACCAGTTGGTGGTTGCAAGACCTGTATACTGAGAATTACAAAACTGAGAAAATTACAGAGCACATAAACAAAAAATTGGAAAGATATGTTATTTTATGGGTCAGAGGACTTTGTATTATTAAGTGATCGATTTTTCCCAAATTTATCTATAGATTCAACAATTATCAAAATCGCAAGATAACGTTTTTTGGTAGAAATTAAGAAGTTGACTCTAAAATTCAAATGGAAATGCAAAAGACATAGAATACCTAAAATAATTCTGAAAAAGAAGAACCAAATTGGAGGACTTTTACTACCTGACTTCAATATTTCATATGAATCTACCACAATATAAAGACAGTGTGGTAGTGACATCAAGATAGAGAAATGAAATAGAGTAGAGAAGCCAGAAATTGACCTACACATATATGATCAATTACTTTTCAACAAAGGTGCAACGACAGCTCAGTGGAGAAAAGATCGTGTTTTTAACAAATGATTAGCTATCCATATGCCTCCAAAATTGTTTTTTTTTTTTTAAATTTCGATCATTTCTCAATGGTTCTCAAATAGTTTTGAGTAAAACGCCAATCTACAGTAAGTCCCCTACATACGAACCTTCAAGTTGTGAACTTTCAAAGATGCGAATGTGCCTTTGCATGTCCAATCACGTAGTTAGTTCACGTGTCTGGCATACATTGTCACATGCCTGCATCCTCTACAAGTGGTTGTGCTTTTGTGTACTTTACTGTAGAGTACTGTATAGAATACAGTAGTACAGTATCTTTGTTTCAAAATAGATCTGCAAGGGGACGACTTCATTGAACTCCTTGCTGTGCAACATGAGGAGCTTACTAATGAAGACGTGATGGAATTGGAGGCCCAGAGAAAGGACGAAGAGAGACAAGAGAAAGAATAAGTAACTGAAGAACCAAAGAGATTCACAAAGCAGGAAATAGTAAGGGAAATTTCTTTATTTGAGGAGGCATTTTTAGTTTTTGAGGCACAGTATCCGAGTGTAGAATGGTACACAAAGGTTGCAGCAGCCATTCAGAATACAATCCAGTGCTTCAGTGTCATCTATGATGAGAAAAAAAGAGCTACCACCCAGACATCACTAGATCATTTTTTCAAGAGGGTAGATAGAATTGAATCCAGCAAGGAACCAGAACTTGTGCCATCAATATCAGGCCTGAGTGAAATTACTGCTTGCCCTCCGTCTCTTATTGCTGACGACCCTTCAGCTCCATGATCTCCCACCTCCTCTCCTTCCTCCAGTCAGTAACTCTTCTTGCCTCTTCACTCGATGCCAGCCCTTGTATGCCAGCTGTTGTCTTGTACTACTGTACTTTTCAAGGTGCTGTGCTGTAAGATTAAAACTGTTTATTTTTTGCTTTTTTAATGTATTATTTGTGTGAAAAGTATTATAAACCTATTACAGTACAGTACTATACAGCCAATTATGTTAGTTGGGTACCTAGGCTAACATTATTGGACTCACAAACAAATTG
Organism: Phocoena phocoena; assembly: GCF_963924675.1. Classification (NCBI taxonomy): domain Eukaryota; kingdom Metazoa; phylum Chordata; class Mammalia; order Artiodactyla; family Phocoenidae; genus Phocoena; species Phocoena phocoena. The sequence continues at coordinate 95,081,849 of NC_089223.1, forward strand.
GACTTACGAACGCACTGTCGGAACAGAACTGGTTCGTATGTAGGGGACATACTGTATGAAACTCATAGAAGGAAGCCTTATGATCTTGGGTAAGGCAAAGATTTCTTAAACATAATATCTAAAACATGATGCATAAAATAAAAATTATAAATGGGCTTTCATAAATGTTAAAAACTTTTGCTCTGTAAAATATCCTGCTACTAAAATGAAAAAACAAGCTACAGAATGGGAGAAAATGTTAGCAAATCACATATCTGATTAAGGACTTGTATCCCAGAATATATAAAGAACTCTCAAAACTGAATAATAAGAAACAAATCATCCTTCTCCCAAATAGGAAAAAATATTTGAAATAGACACTTCACCAAAAAAGATATAGAGACAAAAAACGAACACATGAAAAGAGGTTCAATACCACTAGTTATCAGAGAAATACAAATTTAAATCACAGGGAAATGCCACTACACATATATTACAAAGGCTAAAATTTAAAAGAATAAGCATTTTAAGTTTCGGCAAGGATATAGAGCAACTGGAATTCTCATATACTTCTAGTGGGGATGTAAAATGGTACAACCACTTTGGAAGACAGTTTAGCCATTTCTATGAAAAGCTAACATACACCTATTAGTCTAATCACTAACTCCTAGGAATTTATTTAAGAACACGTGTTCAGAAACTGTCAAGTAAGCATTTCAGGCTTTGTAAGCCAAAATGCTACATATTCTGCTATTTTAATGTAACAACAGCTGCAGGCAATAAGCAAATAAATACATGCAAGAGGATGGCTGAGTTTGGGGAAAGTACATAATAAGTCATCGTCTCCGGACCTCTGCAGATGTCCACATAAAGACCTGTACAAGAATGATCAGAGCAGCTTTCTTTGTGAAGCTCCAAACTGGAAACCACCCAGATTTCCACCAGCAGATGAATGGATAAACAGGCAGTGGTATAGCCATACAATGGAATAATACTCAGGACTGAAAAATAATGAGTTAAATTTGTGTCCTAGCAGAGTCACTAAAATAATAATGAATTACTGATAAACACAATACGATGAATCGCCAAATAATTACGCTGTATGAAAGCCAGAACTCCCTTCCCCCTAAAGAAGAGTACATATGGTATGATTCCATTAGTATGTAATATTTCAGAAGATACCAAGTAATCTATAGTGACTAAAAGCAGACCAGTGGTGGCTGGCAAAAAGGAATGAAAGGAGGGTTGGAGAGAAGTATTGTAAAAGGGCACAAGGAAGCTTTTGAGAGTGATGGTATACCCGTTATCTGGATTGTGATGTCGGTTTCATGGATGTACACATATGTCAAACTTGTCAAACTGTACACTTTAAATATGCTCAGTTTGTTGTGTGTCAACTATACCTCCATAAAGGTGGTAAAAAACAAAACATACACCTGGCATGGAGGGGCAGGGTGGAACTGGCCTCAGAGAGCATGGAAGCTGAGACCTTGATGCCATTAGGACTTACTTTCTCTCACCTGACTTCTCTCTACAGATCATCTTCTCTCTCTGTCCCTGTGGAGGCACAAGGCCTTGCTCTACTTTCTGGAATAACACAGAACAAGCCTTGGAGGGCAGCCAAATGATGTCCTGCAAAGGACATGGGTGAAGGAGAAAGACAGACCTGAGTGAATATAAGATCTGCTACTTGCTTGCTTTGTGATTCTGGAAAAGATCAAAACCTGTTTTCCAATCAAGAAAATGGGAGAATTGCTTACTTTACAAGGTTGTTGTAAGGATTAAATAGATGAGTGGGGAATCATAAGAAGTGCTTCGTGTACCCACCAAACACTAGCTCTCTTTCTTCTTCATATATCAACCCTATTTGTCGGGGTTCTCCAGAGAAACAGAATCAATCAGGCACCTTTATGTATAGAGAGGTTTATTTTAAGAACCTAGCTCATGGAGGTTGGTAAGTCCGATATCTTCAAGGCAGGCCATGGGCTGGAGACCCAGGGAAGAATTGATGTTGCAGCCTTGAGTCTGAAGGCCATCTCCTGACAGATTTCCTTTTTCCTCAGGGAAGCTCGGTCTTTTCTCTTAAGGACTTCAACTGACTGGGTGAGACCCACCCACATTATGAAGAGTAATCTGCTTTTCTCAATCTCCTGATTTAAATGGTAATCACATCTAAAATGTACCTCACAGCAACAGCTAGACTGGTGTTTGATCAAATAACTGGACACCATCTCCTAGCCAAGTTGACTCATAAAATCAATGATCACACCACCACTTCAACTATTTGAAGAGGACAGTTTTGATGGTTGGCACTGTTCTCTCTCAAAGCTAAATATTTTTAGATTCTCTTTCCCACTCCATGGGTAGTGACCCTTCTTTGCTTTCATTCCTAAGCTCTCTCATGTCTTTCAAGAGAGTTAGAAATTCACACCTCCACTCCCCCCCCACCCAGTGATATTAGATACAAACTCCTGCATTTATGGACTTCATTTCCTTTGCATCTTGAAGTGGCCTCACTCTTAGAGTTCAACCGACTGCCTTGTTTAAAGAACTTGAGTTTGTAATGAAGTACTGACATTATTTTAAGATGCAAAACTCTTTCCTTCCATTAGGCCTCGACAATTTTATGAGAGGTCAGAAAACACAGGATGAGCCCTTGGACTTCAGCTATGGGCCATATGCCATAAACCAGACTGCATCAGAGCTAAAGAATTTTAATTCCTTCACAATAAAGTTTAGTCTTAGCTTGTAAGGCTATGCCTGGGCTGGGAATTTAAATGTCTAAGAAGAGGCAGACAGGTTGCAATTTCATTGCTTCTAAACATGTGACTGCCTCAGGGGCTTCTGATTTATTTATTTTTTTTAATGGAGTGTGAGGCCATAAACCCTTCCTGCTGGCAGGTTGGCAGGCCGTGCACATTTTTGGAGGTGCACCAAGCTGCAGCAAAGAGTGGTATTGGGAAGCTGACTGAGTCCCCGTAATTAAAACCATGCTCAGCAAATGCTTTTGATTCCAGGGGTCACATCTGATTTCATCTAAAACATTCTTTTTGGTCCCCTCTTAACCCAGTCTTGACTTTTGAGCACTCACATCATTACCAGAGTGGAGGGTGGGAGGAAATTGGGGGATGGGGTGGCAGAAGGAGGAATGTAAGTTATACATTGAGGGTTCAGAACTGGGTTTTGTTTGTAATTTGATTCCAATTGGACATTTGCAATACAGTATAAGTGAGTGGTTTTTGTGGTGCTGTTTATCTCGCTAACAAGTTTTTTTCTGAGCACTTTGAAAAAGGTAAGACTAAAAATAAGCTATGACAGGTGGGTACCCCTTATCATTCATCTCTCATATCTAACTCCTATCTTTTTCTAATGGAAAACATATACTTTCGTTCATATTCACTTTAGCCAACACATTTCCAAATGTCAGCAGATATTTTTTTCACTTGCAGGTATCATCTATTGAAATTGGACTTGGCCTTTACCTAAATATTTGCCATACAGAGTTTCACTTTGGATTAATGTTTTGTTCAGTGCCCGAAAAGTCTGTGTAGTGAATGAAAGCTTACTGTTCAAAATGGGGAGCCTTAGTCCAAAATCGCCTTGCTGATCTGGGCCACACTTTGGAGATCTGGAAGGGCTCATGTCAAGTATCTAATCTGATTAGAAAGAAAGGGTACTCAGAGCTTTGCTAGGGTGGAATATGTTGGCCATTTATTTTCTCTGTAACATGCAGTGTTACATTTTCTAAGGTTTGGTGACTGTTTCTGCAAGTCCATTTTAGTTTAGAATAACCGTATTATCTTCTACACTTTCACATACATTTTATCAATAACTTAGGGAGGAGGAGGTAAGAAATTTGAGGGTCCCAGTTTTAGTTACTTGATATTTCCTGAGTACCTACGGTGTGCCAAACAGCGTGCTGGCACTAAAGAAGACTAAACATAAACATCCTTCCTCTCTCTGCCTCAGGTTCTATCTGGAAAATGAGGTCCAGCCAGTGCGGTGCTGGTACACTGGCTCTCCAAAGGGGTTGGGGAAGAAGCCCTGATTGTGGTGTTTGCCATACCCACGGTGTAAAGAATCCCACTGTGGCCAGTCTTGTGAAACAAAACAAGACAGCATGGACTGGAAAGAGATGTGCGTGGTCCCCCAGCAGCAATCTGCGCTATCTCCAGGGCCCCAGCCCACTGGGCCCAGCTCACGTGCTGCCTTCTCTCCGGAGCCATCTCTGATCCTCCCCGACTCTCTGCCCTCTTCCCCCACATACATCAGAGTACCTGGGGCCCCTAGGGCAACTCATGTCTCTTTATGGAATAAATGAATGTTAAGTAGGAAATGAACATCCTGAATTTTGAACATTAGCTAAAGGCTATATGCAAACACACCCTTATCTATAAACTCACGGGATCTCCTAGAGAGTGAGCTGTTCTCCTCTCCCTGGGGTTCATGTACTTCAGAAGAAGTGGCAGCTCTATAATCACGTTCTCTTCCTGGAGTTTTCCTGGCAGCCCACACATTGTCATTGGTGGCAGCATGGCCTGTGGCTTTAAGCCTTGCCTTGTGGTTTCCTTAAAGTAAAACCTTAAACTGAGCTCTTGAATGAAGCTACGCAAAAAGTAGCGATCCTCAAAAATGAATGCATTGTAACAGCAAAGAAGACGTTTAATTAGCCACCATAATAGCGTCATTTAGGCTTCTTTTTTCTTTTCTTTCTTTTAAAAATAAGTGCTGTGGGCTTCCCTGGTGGCGCAGTGGTTAAGAGTCCGCCTGCCGATGCAGGGGACACGGGTTCGTGCCCCGGTCCAGGAGGATCCCACATGCCGCGGAGCGGCTGGGCCCGTGAGCCATGGCCTCTGGGCCTGCGCGTCCGGAGCCTGTGCTCCGCAACGGGAGAGGCCACAACAGTGAGAGGCCCCGCGTACTGCAAAAAAATATATATAATAAATAAATAAAAATAAGTGCTGTGACTAGAAATTGTGGGCCCCACCGCCTTAGTCCCTTTAGCCCAATGCCTGGGACAGAGTTGGGGTGTGTGGAGAGGGGAGGATGAGTCTACTCTCTACATTCTAATTTTATAAATAGGCTCATATGATTTTTTTAATGGTAATAATAGTAATAATTTTTTTAAAATGGCCCCTTGGGCATAGAGGGAAGAGTTGTCAAGACACAGTGAAATAGTGTAGACCTATAGGAGCTTGGGTCCTGATAACTATCTGGGGGGAGTTCCCTGGCTGTCCAGTGGTCAGGACTCCGTGCTCTCACTGTGGTGGCCCAAGTTTAGTTCCCAGGTGGGGAACTAAGATCCCACAAGCTGCATAGGGCAGCCCCCCCCTCAAAAAAAAAAACTATCTAGGGTACATGTAGCCAGTGTTTTAGTACGTTTGATTCATAGTTTCCATTCTGTGTAACGGGACTTCCAGAGCCATGGAGGGAAGAGGCAGGGATGAGTCTGACTAGTGGTGATGGAGAATTTCTAAATTTGAGGGACGTAGAAATGGTGAAAGGGATACCTGACCAAGTGTTGTGTCTTTTCATTTTAACCTATGTGATTTAGATTGTTTTGTGGGGGGGAGGGGGCGGGCTGATGGCCATGGATGAAAGTAACTCAGAACCTCCCCACTCCCTGAAGTTGCCTTTTTGTTTTTTTTCAGAAGCCGCCATTTTTATCTGCGGCTCTCTCCTTCCGCAGGCACCCTCAAACTGCGCTGTTAGGACCTCTTTTCCCTTCGAGGCTGCCCTTTGAGATCCATCTGTGATAAGCAACGTTACTGGTAAGCGGGAACACACAGTTATTAGCAGTTGTAACCTTGGGTAAGTTATCTAACCTAATTGGGACTAAGATTCCTCCCCTGTTAAATGGGGGCATGGTAGTCCTGACCTCATAGGTTATTTGGACTACTAAATGAGATGATGACTGAGACATGCTTAGCACTGAGGTGGACTCACGTGGTTTTTCATTGAGAAATAATGAGAAAAACTGCAGGTAAAAGTTCAGGGCAGGACACTGAAACCAGCAGCACATGGATGATCCTATTAGAATGGAGTTTACATGAGCAGGTATGGGGGAGAGCAGGGGGGTTTGATGAGCATATGAGAATGGGGAACATGTGTGGGGAACACAGTGCTGTGCCCCCCTCCCGGTCCCCTTCAAGCCTGAAAGACTTATGCTTCAGCTGTGGGAACGTTGTCTTAGCTCTTGGCTGTCAGCCTGCAGCAGGCAAGAGCCCACTCACCAAAGGTGGCCCCTCTTCCCTGGCGTACCTGCATCCTATGACTGACTGATGCAGGGATATGTAGACTTATCTCCTTACCCCAATTTGGGTCAACGCTGAAGGGCCATCCTAGCCTCAGGCTCCCGCTGTGTTAGCCAAGGTCTTGTTAGACTGAACCTGCGGCATAACGAGAACTACATATTTGTTCTCTGCCCTCCTTCCTCCTGACACATAGCTCCTGAAACCCTTGGAATTTTTGAAGTGATAACTGTTCTTCTATATGCTAAGGAGATGCCTGGTGGCTGGGGCTCCTGCATAGTCTCAGGATGGGTGTTGATGGCCAGGGGAGCAAAGCATGTGAGTAGAGGGTTGGAAATCTCAGCCTCACCCCTTGACCTCCAGGAGAGAAAAGGGACCAGAAGTTGAATTAACTACCAATGGCCAATGATTTAATCAATCGTGCCTATGTAATGAAGCATCCATAAAAATCCTTAATGATGGGGTTTAGAGAGCTTCTGGGTCGGTGAACACATGGAGGTGCTGGGAGGGTGGCGTGTCTAGAGACGGCATTGAAAGCTCTGTGCCCCTTCCCACATACCTAGCCCTGTGCATCCATTCCATCTGGTTGCTCCTGAGTTGTATCCTTTTATAACAAACCAGTAATCTAATAAGTAAGCAGTTTTCCTAAGTTCTGTGAACCATTTTAGCAAATTATTGAACCTGAGAAGGAGGTCCTGGGAAACTTCAATTTATAGCCCGTTGGTTAGAAGCACAGGTGACAACCTGGACTTGTAGTTGGCATCTGAAGTGGAGTGGGAGGGACAGTCTTGTAGGACGGAGCCCTCAACCTTGTAGGGTCTGTGCTACCACCAGGTAGATAGTGTTAGAATTGAATTAAATTGTTAAGACCTCCAGCTGGTGCCAGAGAATTGTTTTGTGCCAAAATTTCACACATTTGGTGACCAGAGGTGAAGAAGTATGAGTAGTGAAATAGAAGAAAAAGAGTTTTTTTCCTTAGAGTGTGGAGAATACGGAGTGAAATAAGAGCTTTTCGTTTCAGCACCACAGTTCAACCTTCCCTTCTGCCCACTTCTGCAAGAGTTCTCCCCTGTGAACTTCCTGCTCACTAATCATCTTTTCAGAGCGTGCTTGCCGGGAAACCCAACTTGCGATAGCCTTCAAGTCACAGGGAGCAGCAAGAACACAGACAGGGAAGTATGAAAAAGCCAGGCAAGGTCTCTAGTGATGGCTAATGATGTTTGGTGTGAGGAAGAATGTTGTAAGAGGTTGGCTTTCGTTGTCTGCTCTGAAGTTGTGGCCACTGGGGAAGCTGATGCAAAAAACTAATGGTGCCTGTTTCTCCACTGGCTCCTCTGCTGAAGCCTCAAACACAGAATGCCAAGGTTCTTCAGCTGCATAAAGAAAAGAGAACTCAAGAACGTATCTCCTCCTTCAGTATCCTCCAGATTCCTAACAGAGACAGCTTAACTGCATGAGGTCAACCAAACCTCAGGGCAAGTTGTCTATAGACGATCCTCAGCATTCTCTACATCTAAAACCTGAAGCCAGCTGCCTTTTCCTGAGGGACACTCAACTAAGAGAGGTATAGAGTCTGCTTGCTCCCTGCCTCCCATTCCGATGGAGACCACGTGACTCAAAGAGGGGCTTCTCCTCCTGCCCTCTCTGCCTTTTCTTTTGCCTACACAGTTATTAAATAGATCCCAACCCAATCCTTTGTGGAGATATTTCTGTACGAACAGAACTCATGATTTTATTGAATATTTTAAAATAATTGTTAAAGCAATGTATGCAATTGAGTAAACAAGTTTGAATTTAAAAAAATAATGAAAAGCTTTCCTCTTACTCTGGAACTCCCAAACTTACTCCTAAGAAATAATCACAGTGAACAGTTGTGTTTCTTTCTAAAAATTTTCTATGTATAGTCAAGTGCATTTATATATATGAATGTTTTAAATTTTGGGGTTTTTTTTTTTAACACAAATGGGTACTTATCTTACACATCCTTTTTTTGCTCCTTACTTTTTTTCCCATTTAACTTATAGATCATGTTCCATTGCAAGTAACCAAAAAACAAACTCATATTGTCCCGAGTAATAAAGGATTTGGTGACATATAACTGGAAGTTCAGAGAAAGAGATTGGTTCAAGATTGATTTGACTCAGTGGCTTCATTATGTTACCAAATGTCCCTCTTTTTGCTCTGCAATTCATGGTGTGATTGCTAAGGCTGGCTTCCCATTTTGGCTGCAAGATGACTTGCTAACATTCCCAGGACTACATAGTTACGTGTCCGTATGTAGGCAGAGAGAGAAGTTATTTCTTGAAGTTATCTCAGAAGAGCCAGATAGCTTTAATTTTATTATTTTTTCCCTTGAGGCTCAAACCAACTTCTTTTCACATCTCATTGGCATAAATTGGGTCATGTGCCTTTATCAGAAGCAATTACCTTAGGAAGGGTATGGGGAAGGGATGGGGCTACATGAGTAAGAACCCACCCCAGAGCCAGAGGTGGAGTTATTGTTCCCTAAGTATACGGTCTGTGAGTGGTAGGTATGGCTATCCATGCAAAAAATTAAAATATTTAGCAACATTACCAACATTGTTATACATTTATTTTACAACCATATAGCTAGATCTATTTCCTTTAAACAAACTAAATTGTCAGTATAAGTCTCAATTGTATGGATACAATATCATTTATTTAATCAATCCCTGTTAATGGGCATTGAGGTTATTTTCAGCTTTTTCCTAGTATGAAGCAATCTTTGGTGAATGCTCTGCTGCATTTTGCACACACATAGATCACAGGTATATCTATGTCTAAATTCTCAGAAGAGTTCAAGAATGTAACCCACCTACATTTAGTTGCAGAACATCAAGTCCACTCCAGGAGGTAGAGACTCCAGTTGGAAATCTCAGGAATAATGCTCAAAATGACATTGTTGGACTGACCCACCAAAGGAGCTGCTGCCTAATTGAGAAGTTGCCACACAATGCTCAATGCCTAGAACCACACCACTATGGAGCCATGATCAAAGCACCGAGATCAGGTATCAGAAAGGATCAGGAAATGACACTGCTGCTGCTGCTGTTTCAGAATTGCCCTGCACTGGTAAATGATGCCCTATGCCCTGAATTTAATGCCCACAAAACTAAAGACCCCAGATGGAGTAGGAACAAAGTGTCTGCCTCATTTTTGCCAATTAAAACTCATACGGTACTTCAGATTGATGGAATCTAATTTACCTTCAAAACCCTATCTGCGAGGGAGTGTGGGCAATGCCTAGCTTTCTAGCCTCTGCTGTCAAGAAGGCACACTGGAAGGAGAAAGAAACACATGCCAGTCGCTCACATATAAGAGAGTTTGCATTTTTAATTATCCTAGATCCTGCCAAAATGCCCGAAAGGAGAAATTCTATTTGCTGCCTTTGTAAAACCAAGATCTCTGTGGCCACAATGGCCTCTGCCCCAACTTCACTGTGACTCTGTAGACCCAAAGCAATCCTTCAGAGCCTGCAGAGGTTATGAGAGATGAGCTGATCTCCACCTGCCACAAAGAGGCAAGGTTGAGAGAAACCTTATCTGCCTGATTAGAAGACAAAGACAGCATCTCTTTCAAAGACATGAGAAGACAGAAGATGAGCTCTTGACCTGTTTGGCCATTGCTGAGTGTCTCTGTAGGCTCAGTTTCTCCAATTAATCCTCACTTCTCTCCCATGAAGTGGGTGTCATCATCTCTAGGGTAGATATGTGGGTGGTACACAATGATGCACCCTCCCTGCCCCCCCCAAAATAGCTGACTTCTCTTTTAATTTCTGGGTGCCTGTATGAACCAGCTGTTAAATATTTTGCATATCATTTCTGAACATCCCTGTTTTATAGATAAGAAAACTGAGTCTCTAAAACAGCAGGACATTTTCCCAAAGGAGAGGGGTGGAAACTAACCACAATTTGTGTATGGCTCCAAAGGCTATTTTTTTCCACCATGCCCATCGCCTTTCTGCTGAATTGAATACTAATACTAGAATGCTTATGTAATATGGTGTAGTTTAATAAAGGCCCTGCTTTTAAAATACGTTAAGACACATATCTTAGCATTGGTGACCATATTTTCTGGGAACAAAATTAGGATATTCTGATGGCTGGACCACAGGGTGGCCAGATATTTGAGTAAATATTATACTGGGGGTGTCTGTGAGAGTGTTTCTGGATTAGATTAGCATCTGAGTCAGTAGACTGAGTAAAACAGATTGCCCTCCTCTATGTTGGTGGGCCTCATCTGATCCTTATAAGGAAGGCCTGAATAGAACATAAAGGCTGAGAAACAAGAATTCACATTCTCTCTAAATGACTTACTTTGATGTGGGGGTACATGGTCAGACTTTTTTTTGCCTACAGACTTGGACTGTAATTTACACCATTGGCTTCTCTGACCTTTAGTCTTGGACTGGAACTATACCATTGTTCTCCTGGATCACCAGCTTGCTGACTAGATCCCGGGACTTCTCAGCCTCCATGAATGTGTGAGCCAATTCCTTATAATAAATTTCTTTATAAATATAATGTAATATAATATAATATAAACATATGTAATATAATTATACACATAATATAATTATATATAATGACATTTATACTATAATGACATATATAATATATAATTACATATTATTATAATATTATAATATAAACCCTATTGGTTCTGTTTCTCTGGACAACCCATATTAATACAACCACCATTTAATAACACACAGTCTGGCAGAAATGAATTGGAAATTGACATAAAAATACAGGGTAAGAGACATTCTTCTTTATCTGATGCCAACCACCCTCTCCACAACCTCATCTCTGCTACCAGCCCCAGGCCCCTACTTGCCACACACTTTCTGCCAGTGCTACAGGCTTTTGCCCTTGCCCAGACTTCTACGTAAAATGCATTTTTCCTGAAGGATGACATGCTTTGAAGCCAGCTCAAGAAAGTACTTCTTCAAGGGAGCCTTTCCTGACATCCTTAGAAATTGTTTTTTACTTCCTTGTAATTGTATCTCTGTCCTAACTTCTAAATAAAGGTACAAACGTTTGCTTTTCTTGTCCCCTTTAACCTGTGAATTCTTAAAAATTATATCTTCATCATTTTTGGCATCCTTGATGTCTGGCATATAATACATAAATTTAGAGGGGGGGTGTGTGTGTGCTTGTGTATAAATATATGTGTGTGGTTGCTTGTTTGTTTTTCCAAATAGAAGACTTAAATGATAAAGTTCTCTGTGTTATCCATTTCCTCTGCTGTAACCAAAACCTTATATTATGAAAACCAATATACTGTCAACTATTGTAGAATCATAAGTAGTTTCTTTCCATGGAGTAGAGAAAGCAGGGCAGAGTAGAGGGTTAGAGAACAGGCTTTGGAATGTGAAACTACTGGATATGAATGGCCTCTACCATTTGCTACTTTCACAACTTTGAATGACTTAACCTCCTTTAACCCTCATTTCTTCCTTGGTCAAATGGGGATGAGAAAGGTGCTTATCTCATAGGCCATTGCACAGCGTAATGAGATAATGCACGTAAAGCACCAGCACAGTGCTTGGCATTCAGTGTCATCTGGTAGTGATAGCAGAAACAGAAGGAGAGGAAAATTAACAATATCTAAGTTTTGAACAGAGCATTTTCACACTTCTTCCCCAGAAAAAAAAAAAAAAATATATATTAGGATTGCCTTCAGATTTTCAACTATCTTAAAATACCAGAATTTGATAATTTTGCTTAATGAGTGAAACGTATTGCTCATATGTTTGGAGTAATCATTAGAAATAACCTTTCCAAGGGGCACCAACCACCATCCATCCGTATGAAAGAGAGCTAAGCAGAGAAACACGGGTGCCGTTGTTTTTCCTTATCTCTGCAGCAGCTTGTTGCTAGGGAGAATCGTTCTAGGAGGTCAATATCTTGATCTTTGGATAAAATAAAGACAATTCATAAGAAACAAGACCACAAATGAAACCACAGCTGGAGAGGGAACAAGGAAGGAAACTTTGAAAAGTAGAGAAAATTTGCAAAGTAGAGATTCAAAAGTTTAATGGCATTATATGGGCTCTGAGCCAGGGACGTGGGATAGAGTAGCAACCCCACTGACTAGCTGTGTGACTTTAGGGAAGCCATTTTTCCCTTCCAGGCCCATTTCCCTCATCTACAGAATAGGCATAAAAATTCCTATGTCTTGCATCTCATAGGGGTTTACAAAGAACCACTCAGATGCAAGGAATCTGATATTAGTGCAGATAAGGAGCATCAACAGATACCCATCATGGTTCTTGGGCTTTCCCAATCAATAGAAATGGATAAGAGTCCAGACAAGAGATTCAGACAAGGCTTTATTGGGGCTCCTGAGGCCACAGGAGGAAGCAAAAACAAGTAACATGTTGCCTTGCTGGCTCCCTGAGGAGGGATTAGCTGGTTCCTTATTTGGGGTGAGGGTAGGGGTGGGTTCATGGGTCAGGCCGAACGGGTGGCTTAGGTGGTCTGCCCCCCCCGCCTTTGGTGGTATTGAGGGCAGGAGGCATGCACAGTACCCTGCTTTTCTCCCAACAGCCAGTTTTTGCTCCTGGCTGTTCAGAAGTGGCAGTTGGAGTTTGTTTTTTTTTGGTCTTTTTGTATCTTTTGGTCCAGAATTTGCCCCAATTGGGCATGCACCAGTTATTTTTAGTCCCATATAGTTTCTTTGTATTTTGTTGCTGGAGGAGACGTTTGTCCAGGTGCAAGTGTTGCAGCACTGCAGCAAAGGGTCCCAGGTCCCAGCCTGTCTCACAACCAACCCCTCTCTGCCGCTTTCTGAAATCTTGACCTGAGTGTTACATAGAACCAGACAGATGATATCTCAGCTTCCTGTCCAGGCACAGGAAGTCACTGATTGAAAAATATATAGAAAAACTAGTATCTTGTGTTTTCTTCAGTCTCTGTACATTTACTCTTTTAAAAAAACCTGGTTTCTAAAATAAAAACATATTCCCCAAACCTCAAGTTTAAAAATGAGCATATATTATTGCATATCTAATTTTAACTGAAGAGCATGTTTAACTAAATCTTTAGTATTCTTCATTTTAATTTCTCTCTTCTTTAAAAAAAGTTTAGTGTGTGCTTCTGGTGGGGACATAGGTGTACTGCTGCAAATGTTTTATAGAATGAGGCAGGATATATTTACATATACTTAAATACTTTATTTAATCCTCACCACAAATTTATTAAATGTGTACAGTAGCCTTTTTTATAGATGAAGTAACCTAGATTCAAAGAGTTTAATTGAGCTGCCTGCCTCTCAAAGCCAGGATCCAAACCAGATCTAACTCCATGGCTCTCAAGTTCAGGATGGGGCAGGAATTAGAGCAGCCTTTTCCTACAAACTCACTGCACCTCCAGGTTGAGCTAGGTAGGCAGATGAGTCTGACATAGTTGCCACTTGACCCTTTTAGTTGGGAGAAGAGCAGCTAGAGCTGGAGAGAGTGATTGGATTCAGGTAACTTTCAACGAGGAAAGAAAGTGATGGGTCAAGGAAAGGAATCCAGGATGCTTGACAAGAAATTCTGGAAGGAGACAAGCCTACCTGGCTGGTTAACTCTTATTTCTAGTTAAGAATCATGGACTTGAACTTCCAAGTTCCTGTTCTCTCTGAAAACATCTGGACCCCCTCAGTCCTTTAAGGACATCTGGGCCAGCAGAGGGCAAATTTGCACATCAATTGGAGAGAAGATGGAAAACCCTTTCTTTTATCCTTGGCTTTAATTCATAGAATTCACTCTCTTGGCCCTTAATTTGCTAATTCCTTCCTTTCTCCCCAAAACACCAGGAAGAAATGACCGGCCCCTGGTGCACGCATTAGTGATATTAGGATCAGGGTAAACTCTACCTAAGCTTCTTTGGGTCTTTTTAGAAGGAATCGTAGATTTCTGCATTTCAAGGCTGTCCATTGAAGTGCAAGCTATTGTTTTTGGAGGGCCACTCCCAAAGGGCTTCAAATTTCCTTTTGATCTTTCTTTTCCTCCCTCTCTCCCAGCCTCCTTCTCAAAATGCTCACTTAAAATGCTCACTTTTCCTAGAAAGTGAGGCTATTTTCCATCCGAATGCCTACAAATTATTTTCCTTCCTGATTTTCAATAAGGCTGGGAATTAGGTATTGGGTTGTCAGGGTTCCTAACATCATTTGTTTAGCTCTGTTCCGGGGTATTTACAGAGGATTTAGTTAACATCACTGTCGGCACTGCCAAGAAGTTTTCAGAAAAGTCTTCCCTAGTCACTACGCATCCACACACTAAGAAGGCAGGCTGAACATTTCCTATTTTCCCAAATATGAGAATCTGCTATTAGATGAGGCTAAGAAAAGTAAGTCCCTAAGGTCACTGCAGATGGCTGTGACCAGAAAACACATTATTTTCACTTAATGATTTTTAAGTGAAACATATTCATAGAACATTTCAAAATATTCTTAATGCCTAATCTGAAAAGGGCAACTGCACTTATAAATTATGCTTTTAAACCAGCGGAACCAAAGTATTCTTGGCAGAGTAAATTATTTCTTCCCGAACTGGACATAGGTGATCCTTTTTAAGCTGGCTGCTTCCAAACAATACCTGAAGCAGAGTCTTAATTTGCATTTTAGGCAGCGCTCTGAAAAATCACCCAAACATTTGCAGCGTATGCTGTGTGCACTTAGCATTTTCCTAGGAACAAGTTGCAGACTTTGCATCTGATTTTTATAAGGGACTTATGGCATTGAAAAGAACTTTCTAAAATGAAGTTGCCCTGTGCCTTTTGATGAGACCTGGGGAAGGGGGAGGGCAAAGGAAGGGCCTCATTTAGCGATCTGCCCGTCAGTTGGACTCAGTCAGTCAGTCAACAAACATCCAGCCAAGACTTGCTCAGTAAAAGGCATGAGATGTGTGTGATTGCCTTTCAGGAAACGCAGTCATAAATGCAATTGTTAACCGCAAATTGCCCACCCCTTTCAAGTCTCTGGCTGCAACATTGAAGCCTAAAGCCTTCCAGATTCCTGGGGGAGACTAAATGCTGTGTGATAAGGTGTTCATTAGTTGATTTGTGTAAAGCTCTTGGAAGATGTGAAGCAACAAAGTGCTAGGAAGTATCATCAACCTCCTTAAGCTTTCTTTGTCCCTATTTTACCTAAAGGCAATGGACAGTACCCAAAATACAGACCTTGCCCCAAAGTCCTCATTATCAATAAGTGGGCCACCTGAATAGGGGTGTTCCTTTTTCCTGAAGAGGGGAGGACTTGCCTCCCAGAAGAGGTGCCTCCCCATGTTGAGCACAATGACAGCTTTATAGGAAGATGCTTAAAACAAGTTAAAGCCTAGAGCGTCAGTAATAAATTAAATCAGAGGATCTGCAGGCTGTGTGCCTCAGTGCCATTTAGGAGGCCAGCTACCCCCAGTGTGATCTGCACAAAGCCCAGGAAGCTTCCACAGGGGATAAAAGCATCAGAATTTACAATCTAGTTGGGGCGATAAGATAAAGAAGTACACAGATAGCTACAATATAAATCAGGATGTGTTCCCCGCTATATGAAAGATGCAAAGAACAGGAAGGGGGGTTGGAAATTGGGACTATCACCCTTCATGGATAGAATTGAGAAATTTCAAGTAGAGTGGCTTTGGAAAGAGTAACGAATTAAGAACGACATTTATTGAGTCCTCCTTATGTGTTCATTGAGCTAAATCCTTCCCACGGCTCATCTCATTGAATGGATCTTGACTGGCCAGCAGGGTTGTACCTGGTGGTGGTCAGGGCTGGGAGTGGCCTTGCTCAAGGGAGAAGCAAGGACAGGGCCATAGCATCTCAAGCTCTTCTCTACGAAAGCTTCTGCCTGCCTTTCATCACTTTTTCCTTGATTTCTTACAAACGAATAATGATTTTGTGTGTGTCTTAAGTGAGCTTCTACTTATCCTACTAGCCTGTGCCAAGATCATCAAAATCATTATCTCAATGCTTATCCATATTTCTTGATTGTAAGGACCACATGGGATATAATGACAGCTCTAAAGTGTCCGTGTGAAATGGGATTGAAGCACCCATCTGTTTACAGGGCTGTTGGGGACTTGTCTAGAAGAGGGTTTTCCTAGCATCACACCATATTTAACTTATTTGAATTTGCCACGGTTAGATCCCAGATCAGAAAAAGGACATTAATGGAACAACTGGTAAAATTTAAATAAGGGCTGTGCGTTAGTGAAGAAGATTGGATTCATGTTGATGTCTTGATTTTCATTATTGTTTTAGGGTTATATAAGACGTTAATAATTGGGGACGCTGGATGAAAAGCATAAGACAACTCCTGCTGGGTTTTTTTGGCAACAGTTTTATGAGTCTGAAATCATTTCAAAGTGAAAAGTTAAGAATAAGAATAGATTTATGTGGATTCAAAGTGACTAGGGTGGAAGCGTGTTGGTGATGGGAGGGGAAATTGACACAAAGTCCCAGTCCATTCTTTCGGCCCTGTCGCTGCTGGAACACTGGTTGAAAGCACATTCCCAGGCCCCAGAAGCTTCACGAAAGGGGCCTGAAAACCTATATTTGGACAGACTCCTCCACATGGTCCTTCTGAAGAGGGGAGTTTGGGAAACAGCATTATTCATTTGTTTCTCTAATTCCCCTGGCAAGTGAGAAGCAGTTTTCCCAGTTGTCAGGAGGGCAGGTAAACTGAGGTTCAGGGAGGTTACGTTACCTGAATCACCGGTCTGGTAAGTGGTAAAGCTGGAATTCACAGTTTCTCCCCCTTTTGAACTCTCTAGTAAAGCTTTTCTTAGAACTCTCGTTGCCATTTACGAAACTCCTGGCAGGCACTCCATTCTCACCCCCACCCCGCCCCTATCTTGTTCCCTCCCATCTTTCCAGCCCCAAACTCCATCCTCACACACACCTGGGCTGCTCTTTATAACCCCACTGGCCTCTGGTTACCATCAAGTGGTTGTTGAATCTCATTGGTCGTTCTGTATGTGTGTCCCATGTACTGGATACAAACCGAATAACTATTTTGACTGGGAAAACTCTTGGATTTATAACTTTTAATTTGGAATAATGTTTCTGTTGTTTTTCATTTAATTTGAGGTACAAAAAACACACACACACATAGGTGGAATTAAACTATTTCGTCTATTGTCAAATATTAACAAAAAGGTTAGGAATACAACTTTAAGTGATTTAGAGAATGAAATAATGCCATTTGCAGCAACGTGGATGGACCTAGAGATGATCATACTAAGTGAAGTAAGTCTGACAGAGAAAGACAAATATCATGTGATATTGCTTATATGTGGAATTTAAGAAAATGATACAGATGAACTTATTTACAAAACAGAAATAGACCCACAGAAATAGAAAACAAACTTATGGTTACCAAAGGGGAAAGGGGGAGGAGGGACAGATTAGGAGTTCGGGATGAAAATATACACAATATAAAAAATATTACTATATACAAAATAGATAAACAACAAGGACCTACTGTATAGCACAGGAAGTATACTCAATATCTTGTAATAACCTATAATGGAAAATAATCTAAAAAAGTATATATATATATATACATGTATATAACTGAATCACTTTGCTGTACACCTGAAACTAACACAACATTGTAGCTCAACTATATTTCAATACAATTTTTTTAAAAGCCAGAAATAGGTTTCTCTCCAAAATGATTCCCAACCCCTGAGCCATTCCTGGCTGTTTTCTCCCTTCTGCTGTAGAAGCCTCAGGATTGATCTTGTAGGTCACTGGGAAGCAGAAAGGCACTGTGCTGGCTGCATTATTGAGATGTTTATCACTGCAATGATCAAGCAGGATCTAACATTCCGGGCCTTTACACTCCCAAGCACTGCTTTATCTCCCCACACTCGATCACAGGAACAAGAGAGGAAAGAGGGGCTGTGTGAGACTCAGCTGAAGTGAGCAAGAAGAGAAAGAATCCATCTCATTACTTAAAATGATGTTTTTATAACAAACTAGCACTTTTGCTGCCTGAGAATGCCATGTTGTCCTTTCCATAATATTTCAGAAGATATCCATAAGCATCATTTTTTTGTCTTATATTCCAAGAAGATTAAAATGTTAAAAGCATGGGGTTTAGAGATCAGCAGGCCTGAGTTTAGATCTAAGCTCCATCACTTACTGGCTATGGAGTGGGATTGAGTCCCATCCCTCCTTCTTTTTTTTTTTTTTTTTTTCCATCCCTCCTTCTGACTCAGTTTCCTCAATGGCAAAGCAGGGCCGACAGCACTGGATGGGGATCTAATGGGTCCCCTACCTCTACATGGCAATCAGCGGTAAGGCTCCCCCTATGCCCCACGTTCCTTCTCTTCCCTTTCTGCATCTAAACTCCAAGCACCCAACATTCTCCCTGTGGTCTCTGACTAATTAGAGATACCCCGGTTCCTTCTGTTCTCAGTGGCCAGGAGACCCTCCCACATCTCTCACCCCATCACATCAAAATGTACTAGTCTCCTGTTCCCTCCCCTCGGGACACAGACCTCTGTTCGCCCCTAGCTCTGAGCAAAGAGTCCCGTGCTGCAGTGTTCATGGTTAATGATGACTTCATTGACCATCTCTGTGGTTACAGAATTGTCCAGAATCATTCAGTCACATAGTAACAAAGCAAGGGCTAGCGCTCAGGACTCTTCATTTCTAAAGTGAGAATGAGTAGTTTTATACCCTCCTTCCCATTCCATGGGGGTCCCCAGGATGCTGTCCTTCAGTCCCTGTACTTTGTTGGGGACGCCCACAGTGGCAGGACTCCTTGACACTATTTACAATTTTTAATATGTTCTGGGTTCGGGTTTCAGCTCAGGCTTTTGGGATCGGTAGTGGATGACATCTGGGGGCCTCAGGAGTTTTTTGGTTTGTTTTTTACTTTTTTTTTTTTCCTTTTCCTTAAACGAATAGAATGCTTTGAAAGGGACAGCATGTCAGCAGTAGCCTAGACCTCGTAACTTTTTTTTGCTCTTAGCTATGCTTTGAGGATTGGAAAAAATGCCAATTCCTGCACTGCAATGCAACATATTGTGATAGATGCTTCTTCTGAGATCCCATATGCTTCATATTGCCATGGAAAAAGCACTGGCATAGCAAGATTTTTTTTCTATAAATTTCCCCAGAGATTGAATTGGATTTCTGTTGGTTGCTTTTACAGCAACATGGTCTCAGCAAAGGGAGAGAGAGAGACAGAGACAGAGAGAGAGATTGCATATTAACAAATGGTGTGGATTTTAATGCACACATGCTTTAAGACAGAAGCTTGGAGGACATGGCCCCGGAATGTTCCTGGTTCTGGCTGTGTGAGCTAATATTCAAAGAGACTAGTCCAGAAATGATGGAGAAACAGTGAATTTAGGAGAAGGAAGCTACAATTCTTAACTTGGCCACTCCCCAGCTCTGGATCTGAAATAAGGGTATCAATTAAGTTTTGTTGAAATGATTTAGTGATTCAAACACATCTTTTTTTTTCTTTCTCACATTTTGGTCTGGGCTGGCTCTGATAGGGCTGGTCTAAGGTGACCTCACTCTTGTGTCCGTTGGTTGGAGTGATGTCAGCTGGGATGACAGGGTGATGTGTCTCTCATCTTCCAGCAGGCTACCCCACCTTGTCCCCATGGTGGCGGTCATGGTCTTGGCAACATGACTTTCTAAGTCTCCACTTTTGTCATATTTGCTGAGATCTGACTGGGACAAAGCAACTCACATATCTAAGCCCACATCCAAAGAGTGGAGAAATAGACTCCCCCCTTGATGCGAAGTGTCTCAAGGTCACACTGCAAGTGGGGAGGCATAGACAATCTACTGCAGCAAGTAAATTATGCTCTGGGAGCCTGAATGTCCTCAAAGTTAAAATGGGTAACCACTATGTACCTAACAGCTCAAATTTACCATGTCAAACATGAACTGTTGACCAGCTGTGCACTCCACCCCACACGCACCCCCTATGTGCACGCCACGTGCACACTCTTTCCCATCTCTCTAAGTGCCATCATCGTTCACCAATTAGCTGAAAGCAGAAACCTGAGAGTCATCCTTTATTCATCCTTTTCCGTATCCCTGCTGTCCTTCCCATTTAAGAAAGATCTCTGGACTCTAACTCTGAAAATTATCTTGAACCTATCCACTTCTCTCCCTGCTTCTGCCCTTGCTCCCTCAGCAAGTATGATCTTATAACAATTTTCCTGCATATATTCACATGGTTCCTTCTGGTCTTGACTCAAGATCACATTCTGAGTGAGGTCCTCCTTGACCACTAGATGTTATTGTCAACCCCACTGTCTTCATATTTCACCTCCTCTCTTGCCTTATTTTTTCCCGTATACTTATCACTATTTATTTTTTAATTGTCTGTCTGCCCCACCAGAATTTCAGTGCCTAGGTGGTATGGGGATAGCCGGTCATTTGGTTCACCATTGAATCCCCGATGCCTGTAAAAGCGGAGGGAACATGATTAGCTATCAATTTCTTGAATAAATAGTGAAGGAAGCTTTTAATGTGTTTAACCCTGTTATCTAGATCAGTATAATGACAGGTAGGCTCACCTTGAAATATGATGGTCTGTTTTCTTGTGCAAAGGCCCTGAGGTACCTAACTCAGTCCTAAAGAGTCAGAGAAACTCACCAGGGCAGTAATATCTAAGACATAAATAATAAGTAGTAATAAAGAAACAGGCTAGGTAAGAAGCAGTGTAAGGTAATGAGGTGGGCACATAGGTTCCCCAGAGGGTATGGATAAGCACCTCCCCCACTTATGTTTATTCTTTTTAAGAATAAAATAAGCTTTACTCATTTTTAATATACTGATTAGCACTGTGGTCCTTCTTAAGTCCCTAAGAGAGACAGGCAGGGGCTCTAACTGTTACTAACATGTGGAGAGGCATCCCTATGGGGAGATCCAGGGCTCCACAGCATGCAGAACTTGACAAGTTCCTCTTTATTTGTTTGTTTTAACCATGTTGTGACTCACTGAGCATTTCCTGTTGTATCATGGCAGTTTTATAACTAAACTAACCTTCACAAAATGGACAAGCCACTTGGAAAGACTCCTGCAAAGAAACCAACTTGTATTAAAGATAATACTATACAAGCAAGCATAAAAGAAGACTGAGAAGGCAGAGATGATATTTCATCTTCTCCTAAAACAATGACAGTCTAACCAGATCAGATAAGAAGGTTGAGTGGGGGGAGATAAAATTGCAATTGTCAAGACAACTTGAGAAATAAATTTTCATCCATTATTGTTAATAATTCTGAACAGATTATGCTTAAGCTATTAGCAAACCAGTGGTATAAAACATTATGTTGAAGAAGATATGAAATGTTGTTCATTGAAATTTTAATCTTATTTTAGCTTCTTTCGTATTGAGGTTTTATTTACAGACAATTGCACACATCTTAAGTATTTGATTCAATTAGTTCTGAATAATTGTGTACAATCATATAATAACCACCCCAAAGTAAATATGGGATCTTTTGATCAACCCAGAAATGTTCCTTATGCTCCAGTTTGTGTCAATGATTTTCTAACTTCTGTCGCCATAGATTAATTTTGCCCTCCTGAACTTTATATAAATGTAGTTGTGTGTAAGGCTTTTTATGCTTGATATAACGTTTATAAAGTTCATCTTTGTTATTTCTATCAGTAGTTTGTTCTTTTTTTTTCTTGTTAAATAGTATTTCATTGTATAAATTTACCACAAATTTAAAATTCATTTTCTTATTGATGGACATTTGAATTGTTTCAAGTTTCTAGCAGTTATGAATAGGGTTGCTATGAATATTCTTGTACAAGTTTTGGTGGACATTTGATTCTAAATATTTCTTTTGTACAAACACTCAGGAGAGAAATTGCTGGATCAATGAATAGGTGCATTTTTAACTTTGTAAATGTTGGTAGCATTTTGTGTTGACACCAGGAATGCTGAGTGCTGTTACTCTTCATCCTCGCCAACATTTCATGTTATCATCTATCAAATTTTGGTCATTCTTGTATGGTGGTATCTCATTATAATTTTCATTTTCATTTATGTGTTTCCCAGTATCAGCTGAGCACTTTTTTTTTTGGCCGTGCCCTGCGGCATGGGGTATCTTAGCTCCAGAGATGAACCCAAGCTCCCTGCAGTGGAAGCACGGAGCCTTAACCACTGGACCACCAGGGAAGTTCCCAGCTGAGCATTTTTTCACAAGCTGATTGGTCATTCCTATATCTTTTTTAGTCAAGTGTTTGCTCATGTCTTTTGTCCATTTGAAATTTTTTTATCATTGAGTTTTTGTATTCTGAAAGGACTCCTTGATCAGATATACATATGCAAAGATTTTGCCCCATCTGTGTCTTGACTGTTTTCTTAATGATATCTTCTGGTGAATAGAAAGAAGATTTTTATTTGACCAAGTACAATGTATCTTTTTTTCTCTCTGATGATTCGTGATTTCTGTATCCCCTCAAGGAAATCTTTGCTTATCGAAGGGTTGTGAAGATCTTCTCCTATGTTTTCTTCTAGAAGACTTACCTTTCCGGCTTTTGTGTTTAGATCTACAATCTATCTCAAATTAGCTTTGTGTATACTAGTAGGAGGTAAGAATGTAGGCGTATTTTTTTCCTATGTGGATATCTATTAGTCCCAGTGCCATTTGTTGAATGAACTTTCCTTTCTCTATCAAATTGCTTTGCACCTTTGATGAAAATCAATTGACCATATGAAAGAATCTATTTCTGAATTTCATTCTGTTCCATTGATTGATTTGTCTATACTTTTGCAAATACCACACCCTTGATGAATTTAGCATTACAGTAGAGCTTAAATTGCATAGTGTAAGTCCTCTAGTTGTATTCTTCTTGAAGATTGACTTGGTTTTTCTAGATCTTTTACATTTCAATGTAAATTGTATATATAGTTTGCAAATTCCTATGTAAAAAATCTGCTGGGACCATGAGTTGGGTTGGGTTGAATTACTGGGGAATTATTGTTAATATCTTAAGAACATTAAGTATTTTTAACTGTAAACAGGACATATCTTCTCAATCATTTAAGTCATTTAAAATTTCTCTCTGGAGACTTATAGTTTTGAGAAAATAATTCTTGTCAATCTTTGGTTAAATTTACTCTTAAACATCTGAAGTGTTTATGACACTATTGTAATTGGAATTAAATATTTTTTGCTTTCCAATGTTTGCTGGTAGTACATAGAAAAAAAAATAATGGTTGGATGTTGACCTGGCTTGTATTATAAGACCTTGCTCAACTCACTTATTAGTTGTTATAGTTTTTTGAGAGGAAGTGTGGTTGATTGCTTACGATTTTCTATGTAAACAATTACATTGCTTGCAAAGAGGAAGTTTTACTTCTTAATTTCCAATCTTTGTACATTTTTCTATTGCTATATTGAATTGGCTAGTGCCTCCAATACAATGTTGAATGGAAGTGGTGAGAATGAGAAAACTTACTTTGCTCTTGAACTTATGGTTAAGTAGTTTACTATTTCACTCTTAAGTATGATGTTAGCTCTAGATTTTTCATAGTTGCCTTTTATCATATTGAGGAATTTTTCTTCTGATTTTAATTTTCTACGAGTTATTATTATGAATGAATACAGACTTTTATGCATTTATTGAATTTACCATATAACCACTCTTCTTTATTCTGTAAATATGGTGAATTACTTTGATTTTCAAATGTTAAACCAAACTTGCTTAAAACCCACTTAGTCGTAATATATTATCCTTTTAATGAATTTATATTTTTATATTATTTATATTTTTTAAGTATCAATATGTGTGCATCTATGTTTGTGAGAGATATTGGTGTATATATTTTTTTCCTGTCAAGCTTTGTGCAGGTTTTGGTATCAGAATAATGCAGTCATCATAAAATAAGTAGGTAAGTGTCTTGTCCTTTTTGCTTGAATGAATTTCTGTAGAATTGTTATTATTTCTTCTTTAAAGAATAGTACTTCCCTTTTTGATAAAAATCACCTGCCCCTAGATATTTTTGTGTGAAAAGGTTTTTCACAACAAATTCAATTATTTTAATAAATATAAATCTATTTAGATTTTGTAGTTCATCTTTTGTCAGTTTTGTTAAGTTGTACTTTTAAAAATATTCATCTATTTCATCTATGTTGCTGCATTTATTGGCATTATGCTATTTAAAATGTTCTATTAACATTTTCATGTGTATAGGATTTTCAAAGGTATCTTCTCTTTCATAACAGATTGGTTATTTATATTTTTTCTTTGTCATTGATCAGTTTCCCTAGGGGTTTATCAATTTTATTGATCTTTTTAAGAAACTATTTTTTTATTTTGTTAATTTCTTTAATGTTCTCTAGTCCTCGTTTGTTTTCTATTTCATTGATTTCTGCTATGATCTTTCCATTCTCTTACTTTCTTAGGGTTTAAGTTTACCTTTATTTGTTTATTTTTAGCATTTTAAGATTGGAAACTAGATAATTGGTTTAAATTTTCTCTTTCTTATATAATAACTTCAGATGTAATTTCACTACAAGTTGCATCTCATAACTTTTGATATATTCTTAACCTCATCTGAGTCAAAATATATATTCTTTGACTCATAGATCATTTAGAAATATATTGTTTAAATTCCAAGTATGAGGGAGTCTTTCTCAATGTCTTATTGGTATTAACTTCAATTAGATATTATTGTGGTCAGAAAACATACTTTGTAGATATCAATGTTTTAAAATATATTTAATTTGTTTTATGGTGATTTTAAAGAATATTTTGTCTAGGATTTATAATTGTTATCTGAAGGAAGGTTATTCCAATCAAGTTTCTCTAACTACATTAGTTAGCTATTGTTGTGTAACAAATTACCACAACTTAGTACTTTAAAACAACACACATTTACTATCTCTCAGTTTCTGTGTATCAGGAGTCTGGGCATGGCTTAGCTGGGTTCCCTGCTCAGAGTCTCACAAAGTTGTCATTGAGGTGTTGGCTGATCTACATTCCTTCCTGGAACTCAAAATTCTCTTCCAAGTTCACATAATTGCTGGCAGAATTCAGTTCCTTGAGGTTGTTGGACTGAGGTCTCCATATTCCAGTGGCCACTGGCAGTTTCCTTCCATCCAGAACTCTCCATAGGGAGGGTACAACATGGAAGTTAGCTTCTTTGAGGTCAGCAAAAGGGGTATACTTTATTTCTCTCATGCATGATAAGAAAATGTGTGTGTGTGTGTATGTGAATGTATATATGTGTATACATGTAATATATATGTATGTGTATGCTATATATATATATATATTTATATAATTCCAGGAATGACATCCCATCAGCTTTGTCATACTTATTGATTAGAAGCAGCTTACCAGTCTCCCCCAGACAACACACTCAAGGGTAGGGGATTCTATAGGATGTACCACCAGGGCACAGAGATCATGGGGCCCATCCTAGAATTCTACTTCCCATACTAACCACTATTACTAGAAAGCAGAACTCTGCTTTCTTTTTGTAAAGATATTTTTGCTAGATATAGAATGGATTCTACATCGATGGATTTTTTTTCTTTCAACACATAGAAGATATCATTCCATTATTGTCAAGCTTCCATATTTCTGGTGAAAAGTTAGTTATAATTCACATGTGGTAGTATATTTTGAATGGGTCTTTTTTCCTCTGGCTGCTTTTAAGATTCAATCTTAATCTCTTAATTTTCAGCCAAACAGCTGAGAATAATGAGCCTGCATGGTTTTCTTTGTATTTATTCTGTTTTGAGCTCACTCAGTTTTTAGATCTAGAAATTGGGGTTTGGCGATTTTTTTTTTTTTTTTTTTTTTTGTGGTACGCGGGCCTCTCACTGTTGCGGCCTCCCCCGTTGCGGAGCACAGGCTCCAGACGCACAGGCTCAGTGGCCATGGCTCACGGGCCTAGCCACTTTGCGGCATGTGGGATCTTCCCGGACCGGGGCACGAACCCGTGTCCCCTGCATCGGCAGGTGGACTCTCAACCACTGCACCACCAGGGAAGCCCTTTGGCGATTTTTTAATTAAATTTTTATTTTGAGATAATTTTAGATTGGCATGCAGTTCCAAGAAATATTACAGAGAGGTCTTGTTTACTTTTTAACTAGTTTTCCCCAATGGTAGATTATTGTAAAACTCTAGTACTCTATCACAACTAGGATCTTGACACTGACACAGTTAAGGTACAAATTATTTCCATCATCACAAAGATTCCTCATGTTTCATTTTTATAGCCATATCCACTTCCCTCCCAACCCACTCTCTCCTTAACATCTGACAACCATTAATCTGTTCACCATTTGTATAATTTAGTCATTTCAGAATATATATTATACAGGGAAGCATAACATATGCAAACTTTTGGGATTGGCTTTTTCACTTGTCATAATTCTCTGTGTGTATCAATAGATTATGCCTTTTCATTGCCGAGTAGTATTTCATCATATGAATGTACCTACGCAGCTATGTTTAACCATTCACCAATTGAAGCTATCTGGATTGTTTCCGTTCTGGGGATATTACAAATAAAGCTGCTATAAACATTCATGTGCATATTTTTGTGTGAACTTAAGTCTTCATTTCTCTGAGATAAATGTCCAGGAGTGCAACTTCTGGGCTATTTGATAGTTAACTTTTCAAGAAATTGATGGTTTTTATGAGTGATTGTATAGTTTTACATTTACATCAGGAAAATATCAGTAATCCTGTTTCTATGCATCCTCCCTCATGTATGGTGTTGTCACTGATTTAAACTTTAACTTGAGATATCTTACTGTTTTAATTTGCATTGCCCTATCTATGTGTTTATTTACCACCTGTGTATCTCCTTTAGTAAATGTTCCTTCATGTATTTTGCCCACTTAAAATTGGATTGTATGTTTTTTTTTTTTTAGTGTTGAGTTTGAGAGTTCTTTATATATTCCAAATGCTAGTCCCTCTTCAGATATGTGGTTTGCAAATATTTTTTCCCACACGTATGTGGACTTTTAATTATTTAAACAGGGTCTTTCACACAGCAAAAGTTTTAATTTTGATGAAGTCAAATTAATCAATTTTTCCTTTTATGAATTGTGATTTTGGCATCCAATCTAAGAACCTTTTTTCTGTCCTTAGATTTCCAAAGATTTTCTCCTAATTTTTTCTCTTAAAGTTTTATGGTTTTACATGTAATTCCACAATCATCTTTGAGTTAATTTTGTGTATAAGATCTGAAATTTAGGTAGAGGTTAATTTGTATGCCTATACATTTCCAACTGTTGCAGCATCATTTGTTGGAAAGGCTATCTTTTCTCTATTGATTTACTTTTTTCCAAAAATCAGTTGAACATATTTGTGTAGGTCTATTTCTGGGTTTTCTATTCTGTTCTATTGATCTATATGTCTATTCTCATGTCCATCCTTGTCACACAGTCTTGGTTACTGTAGCTATACAGTTGTCTTGAAATCAAGCAGACTGATTCCTTTTATTTTTCAAAATTGTTTTACATATTGTAGTTCCTTTACTTTTCCATGTATATTTTAGAATAATCTATATTTATATCTACAAAATATCTTGCTGAGATCTTGACAGGAATTCTGTTAAACCTGTATATGAGTTTGGGAAGAATTGACATCTTTACTATGTTGAGTATTCCAATCAATGAACATGGTATGTCTCTCCATTTATTTAGTTCTTTGATTTCTTTCATCAGCACAGTGTAATTTTCATAATACAAATCTTGCCCATGCTTTGTTAGATTTATATCTAAGTATTCCCTTATTCTTTTCTTTAATATAAATGGAATTGTATTTTTTATTTTAGCATAAAAATATTCGTTGGTATTATATAGATACACAACTGGTTTTGTATGTTTATTTTTTATCCTGTGATCTGGCAGAACTCACTTATTAGTTCCAGGAATTTTTTTGATAGATTCCTGGGGATTTTCTATGTACAAAATCATGTCATTTTCAAATAGGAACAGTTTTATTACTTCTTTGATAATCTGTGTTCCTTTTATTTCATTTGTCTTGTGATGGTGGCTAACTCCTAACACTCTGTTGAATAAGAGTAGTGAGAGCAGAGATCCTTGCCTTCCTGATCTTAAGGGGAAAGCATTCAGTCTTTCAGCTTTAGGTATAATGTTAACAGTTATTTTTTTCCTACGATTCTCTTTATCAGGTTGAGGAAATTCCCCTCTATGCTAACTTTCTGAGCATATTATCATGAAAAGGTGTTGAACTTTGTTGAATACTTTTTCTGCATTCACTTATAGGATCATGTGATGTTCTTCTTCTTTAGCTCGTTAGTCTGGTAGATTACACTGATTGACTTCCAAATATTGAGCCAACCTTGAATCACTGGAATAAACCCCATTTCTCATGGTGTAAAATTATTTTTATATATTGCTGAACTCTCTTTGCTAATATTTTGTTGAGAATTTTTGTGCTTGCATTAATAAGGAATATTGATCTTCAGTTTTCTGTTTTGTACTGTCTTTGTCTGGTTTTGGTATACTAGCTTTATAAAATAAATTGAGAATTATTTGTCCCTTTTTTATGTCTGAAAGAAATTGTGTAAAATTGTTGTTCATTCTTCTTTAAACATTTGGAAGAATTTTACAGTAAAACTATCTGGGCTTGGAGATGCCTTTTTGATTGTTTTTAAATTAAAAATTCAATTTTATTGAAGTAAACTCATGTACTTATGGTCAACTAATCTACTACAAAGGAGGCAGGAATATGCAATGGAGAAAAGACAGTGTCTTCAATAAATGGTGCTTGGAAAACTGGACAGCTACATGCAAAAGAATGAAATTGGAACATTCTCCAACACTATATACAAAAATAAACTCAAAATGGATTAAAGACCTAAATGTAAGACCAGATACTATAAAACTCCTAGGGGAAAGCATAGGCAGAACACACTGACATAAATTGCAGCAACATTTTCTTGGACCCATCTCCTAAGTAAAGGAAATAAAAGTAAAAATAAACAAAGGGGACCTAATTAAACTTAAAAACTTTTGCACAGCAAAAGAAACCATTGACAAAACAAAAAGACAACCTACTGAATGGGAGAAAATATTTGCAAATTATATTACCGATAAGGGATTAATATCCAACATATATTAATATCCAACAATATATAAAAAACTTGTAGAACTCAACATTAAAAAAAGAAACAGCCCAATTAAAAAATTGGCAGAAGAACTGAGTAAACATTTTCCAAAAAGGAAGTGCAGATGGCCAACAGGCACATGAAAAGATACTCAACATCACTAATCATCAGGGAAATGCAAATTAAAACCACAGTGAGATATCACCTCACACCTGTCAGAATGGCTATCATACAAAGGAACACAAATAAGAAATGTTGGTGAGGTTGTGGAGGAAAGGGAACCCTTGTACTGTTGGTAGGAATATACATTGGTACAGCCACTGTGGAAACAGTATGGAGGTTTCTCAAAAAACTAAATATTGAACCATCATATGACCCAGCAATTCCACTCCTGGGTCTATACCTAAAAAAACACTAATTCAAAAAGATACATTCACCCCAATGTTCTTAGCAGCATTATGTACAATTGCCAAGATATGGAAGCAACCTAAGTTTCCATCAGCAGATGAATGGATAAAGAAGTAGTACATATATACAATGGAATACTACTCAGCCATAAAAAAGAATAAAATTTTGGCATTTGCAGCAACATGGATGAACTTGAAGGACATTATGATAAGTGAAGTAAGTCAGAGAAAGACAAATACTGTATGATACCACTTATATGTGGAATCTAAAAGACACAACAAACTACTGTAGTGAATATAACAAAAAAGAAGCAGTCTCACAGACACAGAGAACAAGCTACTTATTACCATTGGAGGGGGGGGACAATAATAAGGGTGAGGGAGTGGGAGACACAAATTATTGGGTGTAAGATAGGCTCAAGATTGTATTGTACAACACAGGGAATATAGCCAATACTTTGTAATAAATGTAAATGGAAAGTTAACATTTAAAAATTATATAAAAATAAAATTTTAAAAAGTTCAATTTTCTTAATAGTTATAGGAATATTCAAATTATCTGTTTCATATTGAATGAGTTGTGATAATTTGCATATTTTCAAGGAACTGGTTCATTTTATCTGCCCAATATGTATATATGTGTATAGAATTATTTGTAATAGCTCCTTATTATCCTTTTGATGTATGCAAAGTCTATAATAACTCCTGTTTCATTCCTGATATTAGTAATTTGTGTCTTCTCTCTTTTTCTTTGTCAGTCTTTCTGGAGTTTTGTTGATTTTGTTAATCTTTTCAAAGAACTATTGATTTTCAAAGAACTATTGATCAAAGATTTATTGATTTTCTCTATTCTTTTTCTGTTTTTAATTTCAATGATTTCTGCTCATATCTTTATTATTTCTTTCCTTCTACTTGTTTTAGGTTTATTATGCCCTTCTCTTTCTAGTTTCTTGAGGCTGGAGTTCAGATTATTGCTTTGAGACATTTTATCTTTTCTGTTATCTACATTTAATGCTATAAATTTCCCTCTCAGCACTGCTTTAGCCATGTCTCACAAAGTTTGATATATTCTATTTTCATTTTTATTTACTTTTATTTATTAAAATAATTTCTGTTGAGAGTTGGATTGACCCATAGATTATTTTTTAATAAATTTATTTATTTATTTTTGGCTGATTTGTGTCCTCACTGCTGTGTGCTGGCTTTCTCTAGTTGTGGCAAGCAGGGGCTACTCTTTGTTGTGGTGCATGGGCTTCTCATTGTGGTGGCTTTTCTTGTTGTGGGGCACAGGCTCTAGGCCTGCGGGCTTCAGTAGTTGTGGCATGCAGGCTCTAGAGTGCAGGCTCAGTAGTTGTGGCACAGGGGATTTGTTGCTCCACAGCATGTGGGGTCTTTGAACCTGTGTCCCCTGCATTGGCAGGCAGATTCTTCACCACTGTGCCACCAGGGATGTGGTTTTATCTTCCAAGTGTTTTTCTCTTTTCTTCCCCTTACTGATTTCTAGTTTTATTAAATTTTGCTTGGAGGGCACATTGTATGATTTCAGTTCTTTTGCGTTTATTGAGGTTTCTTTCATGGCCTAGGATATGGTCTATCTTGGTATATGTCCTTTGGGCACTTGAACAGAATGAGTATTCTGCTATTGTCCTATAAATGTTGATTAGGTCTTATTGTTTGATAGTGTTGTTTAGTTCTTCTCTATCTTTGCTGATTTTCTGTCAAGTTGTTCTGTCAGTTATAGAGAGATGGATGCTGAAGTCTCCAGCTATAACTGTGGATTTGTCTATTTCAAAAACAGTTTCTTTTGACTTTCTATATTGGAGCCATTCACATAACTTACGTATTTTATTTTATTTCTATTTTAGTACATCTTTTATAATAATATATTGATATAGTAGTATACAGATAGATATATGTTAGGAGTGCATGTTCAAATATATTTTTCTTTCTTTTTTTTTTTTTTTTTTTTTTTTTTGCGGTACGCGGGCCTGCTGTGGCCTCTCCCGTTGTGGAGCACAGACGCCGGACGCGCAGGCTCAGCTGCCATGGCTCACGGGCCCAGCCGCTCCGCGGCATGTGGGATCCTCCCAGACCAGGGCACGAACCCGTGTCCCCTGCATTGGCAGGCGGACTCTCAACCACCGTGCCACCAGGGAAGCCCCCAAATATATTTTTCTGTTAAGGATGTACGATCAAGAGTTTGGAGAAACCACCTGAATCCAGAAATAGTGGTGAGACCATACATTAAGGAACCTTGTTAGTCATGTTAAAGAGTTTAAATTTTATCCTGATGGTATTGGGGAGTATTAGAAGACCTTAAATAGGATGCTAAAATGACATTGATTATTTAGATAGGTTATTCTTGCTACAGAATGGAAGACTGGAGTCAAGGAGACCATTTGGAGGCTGGTGCAGTTCTGAGTCCATTAACTTTTCCTCAGAAGTTTATACTAGTGTAGGCCATATCAGTGTTCACATATTACATATAAAAGTTATAGATCTCATAGCAAAGTGTTCACATATTACATATAAAAGTTATAGATCTCATAGCAAAGCATTTAGTTGCTGATATCTACCAACTTCTTTTCTATCATTATTCCTGTCCCATATTGAGTGACTTTAATATCCCCATGGATCTTGTTTTTCTTGGTCTCTTGGTTTCTCAAACTTTATAACTCCATGATCTTTTCTGTTTATCTTATTCTAGTACTGTCATAGTCACACCCTAGACATCATCATAGCCTTAACTTCAAATACCTGTCTTTAGCTATCTCCTATTTTTCCAGCATACTTACTTCCATACTCTCAATTTAGCAATTATATGATTTCATTAAGACCCCAAGTCCATTCTTAATGTCAATGACCTTTTTTCCTGTTTCTAACCATCTTCCACATGATTCAGCACATCCAAAGTCAATCATGACAATCCATTTATTCCCTCTGCCACTGATTGGTTGAGAGATCGGCATGTAACCCAGAGTTGATCCATGAGACATCATGGAAGGTCTGCTTGGCATTTTTTCACACCTAAGAGATCTTGGGAAGAAAATAATGGTTTCTATTTGTCTCTATATATGCATACCATACAGGATATATTATACGTACTTATAGTACCTGGATGTGTGGTAGTCACTTTGAGACCATTAAAGGAGCCATCTTGTAGGAATCTGACATGTTAAAGATGGAAGAGCTGAGTTATGAAAGAACTTCACTACTAGATGATATTTTTAAGCCACTGCTAAATCAATGCTTGATCCCTGTACTACCTTTGAACTTCATGTGATGCAAGAAAATACTTCCTATTATTTAATTCAATCAAGTCAGAATTTTCTCTTTCACACTTGTGTGTGTGTGTGTGTGTGTGTGTGTATGTGTGTGTGTGGCTGAACATATCCAAACTGATACTCTCTCCTTCTTCACAAACCTTCTGAATATACCCATGTATCCATCTCTTACTTGCCTCCATGTCTTTATTAGAGCCGTTCTCTACCACCACCCTCCTTGGAATCCACTCTCTTCTCCTCCTCTTCCCCATCTTACCTACCTGCCCACGGTTGATTGTACTTTCCAAAGATGATTGTAATGATATTCTTATCCCATATACTCTTCTAGAATCTTGCTACTCTCCCATCAAATGTATATCTCTTCTTGAAGTCTTTTGGCTGATGGATGAATAGAGAATGGTGAAAGTAACACCATGTGACTTCTAAAATTAAGTCAAAGAAGGCAATTCAGCTTATTCACTCCTGAAACCTTCAACCACTGGGAGAAGTCCAACTGTCCTGACACTGTCATGCTGCAAGGAAACCTAAAGTACTTCTTCCAGGAATACCACATGAAGAATCCCTGAGACCTTATTGGGAAAGAGCACCTATGGTCATTGCCTGCTCTTCCAGATCTAGCCAAACCTACTTACAACTTCATGAGAGACCCTGGGCCAGAACTACCCAGCCAGTCTTTCCTGAATTCCTGACCCACAAAAATCAGGAGAGATAATAAAGTTATTACTGTTTAAACCACTAGATTTTGGGGTGATATTGCACAGACAATAGATAATCAAAAAAAACTACCTTCATAGTAATTCAAAGTAATGTCATGTGAAAATACAAATTTTCTTTTAATATTTGGAATGCTTTGTAAATGGGTGAAATTAATATTCTGTATTTTAGGACAAAATTTGAGTGGATAGAGGGGAGGGAAAAGATAATTCAGATAGGGCAGCAATCAAACTGTAGTCTCTGCTGGAAAGCTCTTTTCTACCTCTTCACACAGCTAGCTTCCTTTCATGTCAATGTCTCCACCAAAAGGTCAACTTCTCAGAGAGGCATTCCTTGAATCTATAAAATAGCCTCTTCATGCTGTCCTTTATCACTACACCTGGATTGACAATTGCCCTCATTGCATTTATCATAATATGAAATTCTATCTTTATTGGTTTGCTTTCTTATTTCTTGCTTTTCTCCTTGCTGTGAATCAAGAAGGGAAGAACGATGCCATTTTTCTTTCCCACTGTCTGCCCAATACCTATCCCAAGCACCCAGTCAGCGCTCAATAAAGACTTTTGAATGAATAACTAAAAGAATTAATTAAAATTTCTTGGGATCCTTAACATGGGATTCATTCACATACCCCCACTTCCCTAACCCAGTGAAGAAAGGTCTGTAACTTTCATCAGATTCTAAGAAATAATCCATGGAGACAAAATATTAAGATCCACTGATTTGGGGAATAAGATGTAAAAGGGGGTCCAAAAAATGACAGAAAGGAAAATTCTGAGGAAATGAAGATGTTCTATATCTTGATCAGGATGGAATTACAAGGGTATACATAGACATTTGTAAAACTCATAAAACTGCACTTAAAAATCTGTGCATTTTATTAAATTAACATTAATAATGTTAATGGGAAAATCCATTGAACTTGCTTCATCACATTCTTTTTCAAGCTAAAACAAAGAAAAAGGCTCTGAACAAATTATACATTAATTTTAAATCCTGAATCTGCTCTGGCATTCAGTGTGAAGTATTTAGAGCCAGTTTAAACTCTGAATTCATTTTAGAGACCTTTCGTATTCTTTTCTTACACTCATTCTCTTCCCTTAAATTCTCTTACCTTTTTTTCCCTGTGCACACATAAGAGAAGCCAGCTTATAACTCTTAAAATCTTCACAAACACATGGAAAATTAAATAATTTCTGCTGTAAAATTATAATTGATGATAGAAAACAATAAAAATAACCCCAAAAACTGTGGAGAGGAAATATGTTTTTTGACATCAATTAGGAGTTAGGGCTCCACCATTCCTTTCTGTAAAAGAAAGTCATGAAGAAACTAATAGATATTGCAGTTCCTATATGCATGAGACTCTTCTTGGGTAATTTTACATCATTGAGAGCTGGAAAAGACCTGCCCTGGTGAGGTAAGTTATAAATGCACCTGGAAATTGAAGAGTGCAAATGCAAAGTGCCATATGTGCTGGCGCTTTGGAAAGTAAAATGATTGCACAGTGTGAGAGAGATGTTTTATAACAGAAATGATAATGACACCTTCATTTTCTGAGTTAGTTAGGTCTGGATATTTTGATGACATTCATTCATTCATTTTACAAATATTTGGAAAGACCTCCTTTGTGTAAGAGACCATCTCAGGTCTGGGGATTCATGAGTGAATATGGATTGGTAAATGCCATGGAGGTATTTCTAATCTAGTAAGGGACAAGGACTAAAGAAGAGTAGTAGGACATGGTTGATGTTGTAATGATGATGTGTGCTATGTGTAATGGGAGTATACAGGTAGAGGACCGCTAATGGCTGGGAAGTCAGGGAAGAGTTTACTCTGGTGGTTCAATTTCAGCTAGGTTTTCAGAGTCTGATTTGATTGACATTTCACGTAGTCTCTGTTCTAAGATTTGTATACATATTCTTTTGGTCAATCCTATAAGTTACCATCTTGGGAAGTAGTAATATTCTCCTGAAGGAGACACCTGAGATTCAGAAAGGTAAGAAAAATATTTTGTCTAAGTAGCATAGGTGGTCAGTGGCAGAGCCTGGATTAGAATGCAGGATTTTGATTGCAAATGCAGCCTTTCTTTCTTCTTTCCTTCCTCTCTCCCTTCCTTCTTTGCTTCCTTTTTACCATTTTTTCCTCCCAGTGTCCTTCCCACCATTTCATATTGGATGTTAAAATGTTGAAAGAAGGATAGAAAATAGGCATCTAGAAAAGCCGGCTAAGGGCATCTCAGTTCCCACCCCCATTACCCAAAAGCCAATATGGGAATATGGGCTCCAGCGTTTAGAATCGGTGTGACTTCAGAAAGCCATTTAATAAGATTTTGAACAGCCAATTAAAAAACAATGAAGGTCGACGGGAAGATGGCGGAAGAGTAAGACGTGGAGATCGCCTTCCTCCTCACGGATACACCAGAAATACATCTACACGTGGAACAACTCCTACAGAACACCTACTGAAGGCTGGCAGAAGACCTCAGAGCTCCCAAAAGTCTGAGCCGTGTGGATGAAAGGCTCTTGGTGCTCCAGCCCAGGAGGCAGGGCTCTGCCTCTGAGGTAGGAGAGCCAACTTCAGGACACTGGTCAACAAGAGACCTCCCAGCTCCACATAATATTAAACGGTGGAAATCTCCCAGAGACCTCCATCTTAACACCAGCACCCAGCTTCACTCAACGACCAGCAAGCCACAGTGCTGGACAACCTATGCCAAACAACTAGCAAAACAGGAACACAATCCCACCCATTAGCAGAGACGCTGCCTAAAATCATAACAAGGCCACAGACACCCCAAAACACACCACCAGACGTGAACCTGCCCACTAGAGAGACAAGATCCAGCCTCATCCAGCACAACACAGGCACTAGTCCCCTCCACCAGGAAGCCTGCACAACCCACTGAAACAACCTTAGCCACTGGAGACAGACATCAAAAACAACGGGAACTACGAACGTGCAGCCTGCAAAAAGGAGACCCCAAACACAGTAAGATAAGCAAAATGAGAAGACAGAAAAACACACAGCAGATGAAGGAGCAAGATAAAAACCCACCAGACCTAACAAATGAAGAGGAAATAGGCAATCTACCTGAAAAAGAATTCAGAATAATGATAGTAAGGATAATCCGAAATCTTGGAAGTAGAATGGACAAAATGCAAGAAACAGTTAACA
Source organism: Phocoena phocoena (assembly GCF_963924675.1). Taxonomy (NCBI): domain Eukaryota; kingdom Metazoa; phylum Chordata; class Mammalia; order Artiodactyla; family Phocoenidae; genus Phocoena; species Phocoena phocoena. The sequence continues at coordinate 95,118,761 of NC_089223.1, forward strand.
AGGACCTACAAGAACTAAAGATGAAACAAGCAACGATGAACAACGCAATAAATGAAATTAAAAGCACTCTAGATAGGATCAATAGCAGAATAACTGAGGCAGAAGAACGGATAAGTGACCTGGAAGATAAAGTAGTGGAAATAACTACTGCAGAGCAGAATAAAGAAAAAAGAATGAAAAGAACTGAGGACAGTCTCAGAGACCTCTGGGACAACATTAAACACACCAACATTCGAATTATAGGGGTTCCAGAAGAAGAAGAAAAAAAGAAAGGGACTGAGAAAATATTTGAAGAGATTATAGTTGAAAACTTCCCTAATATGGGAAAGGAAATAGTTAATCAAGTCCAGGAAGCACAGAGAGTCCCATACAGGATAAATACAAGGAGAAATATGCCAAGACACATATTAATCAAACTATCAAAAATTAAATACAAAGAAAGCATATTAAAAGCAGCAAGGGAAAAACAACAAATAACACACAAGGGAATCCCCATAAGGTTAACAGCTGATCTCTCAGCAGAAACCCTACAAGCCAGAAGGGAGTGGCAGGACATACTGAAAGTGATGAAGGAGAAAAACCTGCAACCAAGACTACTCTACCCAGCAAGGATCTCATTCAGATTTGATGGAGAAATTAAAACATTTACAGACAAGCAAAAGCTGAGAGAGTTCAGCACCACCAAAGCAGCTTTACAACAAATGCTAAAGGAACTTCTCTAGATAAGAAATGCAAGAGAAGGAAACGACCTATAATAACGAACCCAAAACAATATAGAAAATGGGAATAGGAACATACATATCGATAATTACCTTAAATGTAAATGGACTAAATGCTCCCACCAAAAGACACAGATTGGCTGAATGGATACAAAAACAAGACCCTTATATATGCTGTCTACAAGAGACCCACCTCAGACCTAGAGACACATACAGGCTGAAAGTGAGGGGATGGAAAAAGATATTCCATGCAAATGGAAACCAAAAGAAAGCTGGAGTAGCAATTCTCATATCAGACAAAATAGACTTTAAAATAAGGACTATTAAAAGGGATAAAGAAGGACACTACATAATGATCAAGGGATCAATCCAAGAAGAAGATATAACAATTGTAAATATTTATGCACCCAACATAGGAGCACCTCAATACGTAAGGCAAATACTAACAGCCATAAAAGGGGAAATTGACAGTAACACATTCATAGTAGGGGACTTTAACACCCCACTTTCACCCATGGACAGATCATCCGAAATGAATATAAATAAGGAAACACAAGCTTTAAATGGTACATTAAACAAGATGGACTTAATTGATATTTACACGACACTCCATCCAAAACAAACAGAATACACATTTTTCTCAAGTGCTCATGGAACATTCTCCAGGATAGATCATATCATGGGTCACAAATCAAGCCTTGGTAAATTTAAGAAAATTGAAATTGTATCAAGTATCTTTTCTGACCACAACGCCATGAGACTAGATATCAATTACAGGAAAAGATCTGTAAAATATACAAACACATGGAGGCTAAACAATACACTATTTAATAATGAAGTGATCACTGAAGAAATCAAAGAAGAAATTAAAAAATACCTAGAAACAAATGACAATGGAGACACAACGACCCAAAACCTATGGGATGCAGCAAAAGCAGTTCTAAGGGGGAAGTTTATAGCAATACAAGCCCACCTTAAGAAGCAGGAAATATCTCGAATAAACAACCTAACCTTGCACCTCAAGCAATTAGAGAAAGAAGAACAAAAAAGCCCCAAAGCTAGCAGAAGGAAAGAAATCATAAAAATCAGATCAGAAATAAATGAAAAAGAAATGAAGGAAACGATAGTAAAGATCAATAAAACTAAAAGCTGGTTCTTTGAGAAGATAAACAAAATAGATAAACCACTAGCCAGACTCATCAAGAAAAAAAGGGAGAAGACTCAAATCAATAGAATTAGAAATGAAAAAGGAGAAGTAACAACTGACACTGCAGAAATAAAAAAAATCATGAGAGATTACTACAAGCAACTCTATGCCAATAAAATGGACAATCTGGAAGAAATGGACAAATTCTTAGAAATGCACAACCTGCCAAGACTGAATCAGGAAGAAATAGAAAATATGAACAGACCAATCACAAGCACTGAAATTGAAACTGTGATTAAAAATCTTCCAACAAACAAAAGCCCAGGACCAGATGGCTTCACAGGTGAATTCTATCAAACATTTAGAGAAGAGCTAACACCTATCCTTCTCGAACTCTTCCAAAATATAGCAGAGGGAGGAACACTCCCAAATTCCTTCTACGAGGCCACCATCACCTTGATACCAAAACCAGACAAGGATGTCACAAAGAAAGAAAACTACAGGCCAATATCACTGATGAACATAGATGCAAAAATCCTCAACAAAATACTAGCAAACAGAATCCAACAGCACATTAAAAGGATCATACACCATGATCAAGTGGGGTTTATTCCAGGAATGCAAGGATTCTTCAATATACGCAAATCTATCAACGTGATAAACCATATTAACAAATTGAAGGAGAAAAACCATATGATCATCTCAATAGATGCAGAGAAAGCTTTCGACAAAATTCAACACCCATTTATGATAAAAACCCTCCAGAAAGTAGGCATAGAGGGAACTTTCCTCAACATAATAAAGGCCATATATGACAAGCCCACAGCAAACATCATCCTCAATGGTGAAAAACTGAAAGCATTTCCACTAAGATCAGGAACAGGACAAGGTTGCCCACTCTCACCACTCTTATTCAACATAGTTTTGGAAGTTTTAGCCACAGCAATCAGAGAAGAAAAGGAAATAAAAGGAATCCAAATCGGAAAAGAAGAAGTAAAGCTGTCACTGTTTGCAGATGACATGATACTATACATAGAGAATCCTAAAGATGCTACCAGAAAACTACTAGAGCTAATCAATGAATTTGGTAAAGTAGCAGGATACAAAATTAATGCACAGAAATCTCTGGCATTCCTATATACTAATGATGAAAAATCTGAAAGTGAAATCAAGAAAACACTCCCATTTACCATTGAAACAAAAAGAATAAAATATCTAGGAATAAACCTACCTAAGGATACGAAAGACCTGTATGCAGAAAATTATAAGACACTGATGAAAGAAATTAAAGATGATACAAATAGATGGAGAGATATACCATGTTCTTGGATGGGAAGAATCAACATTGTGAAAATGACTCTACTACCCAAAGCAATCTACAGATTCAATGCAATCCCTATCAAACTACCACTGGCATTTTTCACAGAACTAGAACACAAAATTTTGCAATTTGTATGGAAACACAAAAGACCCCGAATAGCCAAAGCAATCTTGAGAACGAAAAAAGGAGCTGGAGGAATCAGGCTCCCTGACTTCAGACTATACTACAAAGCAACAGTAATCAAGACAGTATGGTACTGGCACAAAAACAGAAAGATAGATCAGTGGAACAGGATAGAAAGCCCAGAGATAAACCCACGCACATATGGACACCTTATCTTTGATAAAGGAGGCAGGAATGTACAGTGGAGAAAGGACAGCCTCTTCAATAAATGGTGCTGGGAAAACTGGACAGGTACACGTAAAAGTATGAGATTAGATCACTCCCTAACACCATACACAAAAATAAGCTCAAAATGGATTAAAGACCTAAATGTAAGGCCAGAAACTATCAAACTCTTAGAGGAAAACATAGGAAGAACACTCTATGATATAAATCACAGCAAGATCCTTTCTGACCCACCTCCTAGAGTAATGGAAATAAAAACAAAAATAAACAAATGGGACCTAATGAAACTTCAAAGCTTTTGCACAGCAAAGGAAACCATAATCAAGACCAAAAGACAACCCTCAGAATGGGAGAAAACATTTGCAAATGAAGCAACTGACAAAGGATTAATCTCCAAAATTTACAAGCAGCTCATGCAGCTCAATAACAAAAAAACAAACAACCCCATCCAAAAATGGGCAGAAGACCTAAACAGACATTTCTCCAAAGAAGATATAAAGAATGCCAACAAACACATGAAAGAATGCTCAACATCATTAATCATTAGAGAAATGCAAATCAAAACTACAATGAGATATCATCTCACACCAGTCAGAATGGCCATCATCAAAAAATCTAGAAACAATAAATGCTGGAGAGGGTGTGGAGAAAAGGGGACACTCTTGCACTGCTGGTGGGAATGTGAATTGGTTCAGCCACTATGGAGAACAGTATGGAGGTTACTTTAAAAACTACAAATAGAATTACCATATGACCCAGCAATCCCACTACTGGGCATATACCCTGAGAAAACCAAAATTCAAAAAGAGTCATGTACCAAAATGTTCATTGCAGCTCTATTTACAATAGCCCGGAGATGGAATGAACCTAAGCGCCCATCATCGGACGAATGGATAAAGAAGATGTGGCACATATACACAATGGAATATTACTCAGCCTTAAAAAGAAATGAAATTGAGTTATTTGTAATGAGATGGATAGACCTAGAGTCTGTCATACAGAGTGAAGTAAGTCAGAAAGAAAAAGACAAATACCGTATGCTAACACATATATATGGAATTTAAAGGAAAAAAATGTCATGAAGAGCCTGGGGATAAGACAGGAATAGAGGCGCAGACCTACTGGAGAGCGGACTTGGGGATATGGGGAGGGGGAAGGGTGAGTTTTGACAGGGCGAGAGAGGGTCATGGACATATACACACTAACAAACGTAGTAAGGTAGATAGCTGGGGGGAAGCAGCCGCAAGGCACAGGGATATTAGCTCGGGGCTTTTGGACAGCCTGGAGGGGTGGGAGGGGGAGAGTGGGAGGGAGGGAGATGCAAGAGGGAAGACACATGGGAGCATATGTATATGTATGGCTGATTCACTTTGTTGTAAAGCAGAAACTAACACACCATTGTAAAGCAATTATACCCCAATAAAGATGTTAAAAAAAAAAAAAAAAAAGCCAATATGGATGCAAGGTCCAGAGGTGTCATAATTTATTCAGGAAAGAACCCAGAGATAACAGAAATTTTCAAGTTTGTACTCATTTTCTTACAATTCTTTGTACTCTACTAGAATGTCCTTCCATTCCATCTCCACACATTCCAAGCACCATGTTGAGGTTCCTGCCCCAATAACACATTTTTACACTCAACAAATATTTTTGATTCCTTATTTTTATCATGTTTGTGATCTGTGATGTGATATATCACAAATTTGGAAAGAAGGGAAATAAAATTGCCCTTAGGGTTCAAATACAAAATTAACAGCTAGAAAAAGCACAGCAGAGATGTCACAAGTCTCTTTGAGGAAAGAGAAAGAGGTCTAAGTCATAAGCCACATCTGTGACTTGAATGAATCAACAGGCAAATGAGAGGATCCACAATGAAGCATGGAGGAGTCCCAGGGTAAACTGCATGGTGCTCGTCTCAGAAGAGTCCAAGAAGCCCATATTTGTATCTTCACATCTTGTATGGGAAGATGATCTTTATGGTAAAGTGTCTTCATCGGAATCAATTAGGTAAACACTATTTTAACAAACTCATTTTGTTCCAGTCCATGCTCACTCAGTGCCTTCTAATTGGGAGATGGCTCCCTGAGCAGGTTGGCCTGCAGCAAGGGAAGGCCTTGGCCATTGCAGAGAGAACTGTGACCCAATGGACAACACACTCTGCATGAATTAATACATTGATGTCTATACTAGAGATGACTTGGGAGGAAATTTTCCTATAGGTCCAAAACCCTAAAACATTACCAGGGGATGACCCTTTCTGCCCATAAGTGGGAAGTGGAATTAGCAAAGTGACATTGTTAAAAGAAAGGATGTTCTCCTTTCCATGCATAGACCACATCAAAGATGGAGAAAACTACAACCCCAGAAAAGTCTTTTGTCCAAAACCTCTTTGTTTACAATTTCTGCTGGCTTGCTTTCTATGCCTTAATTATAGAAATGCAAGAAGCTTAGCTTTCTGTGTCCAGGGAAGTACAGAATTGTGATTGAAGGTCAACACAGACCCATCATCAGTTGCTTCTCTGGAGGAGGACTGCTCAGAGGAACAAACATGTGGAGAAGGATTGCCTACCTGGCCTGAGAGATTTGGCTACAACACATGGGTACCCCTTTTCTCATATATGGTCAGATCATTAAGGGATTACCTGTCAGCTCAGGAGGTGGTGTCATTTGCACAATTAAAGATTCCCACTTGGGCAGAGGGCTGGAAGCTGGGCCAGTGACATCTCCATTCAGCATGGCATTGCTTTTGTCCAAGAATAAACAATGCAACTAGATAAAGCATAACCTTTTTTATCCCTTTGTTTGTTCTTTATTTCCCCCAAATTTCCATCTCTTTAAGATCAAAAAGAAATGAGAGAAGAATGCTCCATAATTTTTGAGAACTCTAAAAGGGTTTTATGGCTCGGTCACTTGAACTGGGTTCGTAGGAGTCTGCCCTTGTGATATAGAACTATTCTTTCTACAATATCAAAATCAAGTTTTTGAGCCCAAAGTGCCAACATAAATTCATCAGGACAAAGTCTTCTGGTGAGGGTCCTTGGAAGGGAGTCAAGGTGCCCTTTCAGTAACCACGTTTGATCACACCCTTTCCTCATAGGGAACTATTAAAACTATTCTGTGCAATTCATGGGAATGAATGTTCTCAAGGATAAAGACAGGAGTAAGACAAGCTTTTCAAACCTCAAGGATCTAGTGGCTGGAACAGACTTGCAAATAACTCATTTATTTGAGTTATTTAATAAACAGAATGATATCAATGCCGAATAGCTGTATATTCTGAGAGCTCAGAGCAGAGGGTGATTTGTTTTGTTTAAGCATTCCAAGAATGCTTCATGGAAGAGGTGGCATTTGAGCTGTAAAAGTCTGTGATGATTGGTGGGCAAGAGTCTAAGAGGTAATGCTTGACATAGAGTAAGTGTCCATTAAATGTTGCCTGACAGCTCCTGCATTTTAACTGTTCTTCCCCTAAACTCCTGTCTCCCTTATGAGTCACAAAAATGATGCTGCCCCACTATACACACATTTTTGGCTTGCTTATTCTTACCTACTACCTCTTTAAGTCCCCATATTGAATCCTTGCAGCTGGCGTACATATCAGGTATTCCAATGAACTTGATTCTGTAGTTAGGTTATTTCGAGATTCATTAGCAGCATCCATAATATGACTCTTCGGTACCTCTTAAGACTTAATGTAGAGTTGCTTCATACAGTTGGCACATAATAAATGTTGCTGACTATGCACTGATGGATTGAGAGAAAGAAATCTACCTTTCTTGAGATTCTGAGCCTGCGTCTCTCTGGGCTAAGGTAATTACACAGATAATTATGGCTAAAAGAAACTTGCTGTTTTCATTTGCACTGAACTACTGGGAGTCTACGTCTGCAGTGATCAGATTTTCTAGTTGATGGTTTAACTCTCTGTGTCCCCAACTTTTACAGAAAAAGCTGAAGCTGTGAGCCATCCTAGAGAGCCTTAAAGAGCTAGAGTTAAAATAATGGACAAGCATCACCTTTGAGAGAGAGAGAAAGAAAATAAACATGGCATTTTTATCCTTAGAATAATTATCACCCCACTTACTGCATTTTGGTAAATGATGGGTAGATGCCTATTAAGATAATGATCGAAAAGCTCAATGAAATTGCAGACAGAGGTCAAGAGCAAACTGTGGGAGACAGGTATTTGATAGTTGGTGAGATAAAGGATGGCACCCACTCCCATCTTTCCTCCACTTTCCCCATTTATCTCTTAGGATGAGGCCTTTTCTTGTTGTCCTTGTTAGAGAACCCCTATATACTAGACACTTGGGAGAAAATTGAAACCTGAGGGAGAAGTGATGCTGCTAGTTTTTGCCAGGCACACCAGAAGGAAAGGCCCACTTCAGGTCCACAGAAGTGTGAAGAACAGAAAATGAGAGGTGAGCTGGTGATGAGCCTTCTTGGGAGCTAGGCCTGTCCCTGGAGCTGCAGGTTGGTAAAGATGGGCCACTATGGTGGTGGCCTCTGGTCCTCTTCAAGGGCTCTTGTCCCACACAACCACTAAACAAGGCAGGCGCTGGCCCACACTTTCATCACCAACTAAGGCGTCTATTAAATATTCTTACAACATGCCTCCACATGCATAGTTTAAGTGCCTGTGTATAACACTGTTGTACTAAATTTAAAGTTACAATGGATTTTGTCAAGATGGCACCGAAAAATGTCAAATAACTGCTATGAAAAATAAAGTTATATAGTTCTTCCTTAATGCAACAGGTCTTTTTATTTGTTTGTTTATGGGTTTTTTTTTTCCCTCACCTCAGCATGCAGGATCTTAGTTCCCCAACCCCAGTGATCAAACCCACGTGCCCTGAAGTAGAAGCGTGGAGTCTTAACCACTGGACCACCAGGGAAGTCCTGCAACAGGCCTTAATATTAATTCTTTTACGCATTTAAAATAACCACCACTGCAAAAAAAGAAAAAAAAAATCACCCTCTACAATTACCATTAAATTACTCATGCATTACTATTAAATGAGCATTGTAGGGGTTATGCTTTTAATAATTTTTTGTTCTCAAATTTATTGGGAATGTCTTTTTCTCAATATCTTTATTAGAGTATAATTGCTCTACCCTGGTGCATTAGCTTCTGCTGTATAACAAAGTGAATCAGTCACACGTATTCACATATCCCCATATCCCCTCCCTCTTACGTCTCCCTCCCACCTTCCCTAGCCCACCCATCTAGGTAGTCACAAAGCATCACCTGATCTCCCTGTGCTATACAGCTGCTTCCCACTAGCTATTTTACATTTGGTAGTGTATACATGTCAATACTACTCTCTCACTTTGTCCCAGCTTACGCTTCCCCCTCCCTGTGTCCTCAAGTCCATTCTCTGTATCTGCATCTTCAATCCTTTTCTGTCCCTAAGTTCATCAGAAACTTTTATTTTCTTTTTTATATTCCATATATATGTGTTAGCATATGGTAATTGTTTTTCTCTTTCTGACTTACTTCATTCTGTATGACAGACTCTAGGTTCATCCACCTCACTACAAATAGTTCAATTTTGTTTCTATTTATGGCCGAGTAATATTCCGTTGTATATATGTGCCACATCTTCTTTATCCATTCATCTGCTGATGGACACTTAGGTTGCTTCCATGTCCTGGCTATTGTAAATAGTGCTGCAATGAACATTGTGGTGCATGTCTCTTTTTGAATTATGGTTTTCTCAGGGTATAAGCCCAGTAATGGGATTGCTGGGTCATGTGGTAGTTCTATTTTTAGTTTTTTAAGGAAGCTCCATACTGTTCTCCATAGTGGCTGTATCAATTTACATTCCCACAAACAGTGCAAGAGGATTCCCTTTTCCCCACACCCTCTCCAGCATTTATTGTTTCTAGATTTCTTGATGATTCCCATTCTGCCTGGTGTGAGGTGATACCTCATTGTAGTTTTGATTTGCATTTCTCTAATGATTAGTGATGTTGCACATCCTTTCATGTGTTTATTGGCAATCTGTAGATCTTCTCCGGAGAAACGTCTGTTTAGGTCTTCTGCCCATTTTTGGATTGGGTTGTTTGTTTTTTTGATACTGAGCTGCATGAGCTACTTGTAAATTTTGGAGATTAACCCTTTGTCAGTTGTTTCATTTGCAAATATTTTCCCCCATTCTGAGGGTTGTCTTTTCATCTGGTTTATGGTTTCCTTTACTGTGTAAAAGCTTTGAAGTTTCATTAGGTCCCATTTGTTTATTTTTGTTTTTATTTCCCCTTCTCTAGGAGGTGGATCAAAGAGGATCTTGCTGTGATGTATGTCATAGAGTGTTCTGCCTATGTTTTCCTCTAAGAGTTTTATAGTGTCTGGATTTACATTTAGGTCTTTAACCCATTTTTTAGTTTATTTTTGTGTATGGTGTTAGGGAGTGTTCTAATTTCATTCTTTTACATGTAGCTGTTCAGTTTTCCCAGCACCACTTATTGAAGAGGCTGTCTTTTCTCCATTGTATATTCTTGCCTCCTTTATCAAAGATAAGTTGACAATATGTGTGTGGGTTTATATCTGGGCTTTCTATTCTGTTCCATTGATCTATATTTCTGTTTTTGTGCCAGTACCATACTGTCTTGATTACTGTAACTTTGTAGTATATTTTGAAGTCAGGGAGCGTGATTCCTCCATATCCGTTTTTCATTCTCAAGATTGCTTTGGCTATTCGGGGTCTTTTGTGTTTCCATACAAAATGTGAAATTTTTTGTTCTAGTTCTGTGAAAAATGCCATTGGTGGTTTCATATGGATTGAATTGAATCTGTGGATTGCTTTGGGTAGTATAGTCATTTCCACAATGTTGATTCTTCCAATCCAAGGACATGGTATATCTCTCCATCTATTTGTGTCATCTTTAATTTTTTTAATCAGTGTCTTATAGTTTTCTGCATACAGGTCTTTTGTCTCCTTGGGTACGTTTATTCCTAGGTATTTTTTTGTTGTTGTTGAAATGGTAAATGGGAGTGTTTTCTTAATTTCTCTTTCAGATTTTTCATCATTACTGTATAAGAATGCAAAAGATTCCTGTGCATTAATTTTGTATCCTGATACATTAACAGATTCATTGATTAGCTCTAATAGTTTTCTGGTAGTATCTTTAGGATTCTCTATGTAGATTTTCATGTCATCTGCAAACAGTGACAGCTTTACTTCTTCTTTTCCAATTTGGATTCCTTTTATTTCTTTTTCTTCTCTGGTTGCTGTGGCTAACACTTCCAAAACTATGTTGTCTTTGTGTTTAATTTTTGATAGTTTGATTAATGTGTCTTGGTGTGTTTCTCCTTGGATTTATCCTGTATGGGACTGTTTGTGGTTCCTGGACTTGATTGACTTTTTCCTTTCCCATATTAGGGAATTTTTCAACTATAGTCTCTTCAAATATTTTCTCAGTCCCTCTCTTTTTCTTTTCTTCTTCTGGGACCGATATAATTCGAATGTTAGTGTATTTCATGTTGTCCCAGAGGTCTCTGAGACTGTCCTCAATTCTTTTCATTCTTTTTTCTTTACTCTTCTCTGTGATAGTTATTTCCAGTATTTTATCTTCCAGGTCACTTATCCATTCTTCTGCCTCTGTTATTCTGCTATTGATTCCTTCTAGAGAATTTTAAATTTCATTTATCGTGTTGTTCATCATTATTTGTTTGCTCTTTAGTTCTTCTAGGTTCTTATTAAATGTTTCTTGTATTTTCTCCATTCTATTTCCAAGATTTTGGATCATCTTTACTATCATTACTCTGAATTCTTTTTCAGGTAGACTGCCTATTTCCTCTTTATTTTTTGGTCTGGCGGGTTTTTATCTTGCTCCTTCATCTGCTGTATATTTCTCTGTCTTCTCGTTTTGTTTAACTTACTCTGTTTGGGGTCTCCTTTTCACAGGCTGCAGGCTTGTAGTTCCCGTTGCTTTTGGTGTCTGCCCCCAGTAGCTAAGGTTGGTTCAATGGGTTGTGTAGGCTTCCTGATGGAGGGGACTGGTGTTTGTGTTCTGGTGGATGAGGCTGGGTCTTGTCTTTCTGGTGGGCAGTACCATGTCTGGTGGTGTGTTTTGAGGTGTCTGTGAACTTAGAATGATTTTAGGCAGCCTCTCTGCTAATGGGTGGGGTTGTGGTCCTGTCTTGCTAGTTGTTTGGCATGGGGTGTCCAGCAGTGGAGCTTGCTGGTCGTTGAGTGGAGCTGGGTTTTAGCATTGAGATGGAGATCTCTGGGAGAGCTCTTGCTGATTGATATTATGTGGGGCGGGGAGGTCTCTGATGTACCAATATCCTGAATTCAGCTTTCCCACCTCAGAGGCTCATGCCTGACAGCTGGCCAGAGAACCAAGGCTCTGTCAGCCACACGGTTGGAGAAGATGGACTATGAGTTGGTTGTCAGCCACTGCCCTGTTGTAGCTCTGTCTCAGCTTTCTCCAAAGGTCACCCAGATACAGTGGGTTATTCCACCATTCCTCAGAACTTGCACCTGCCAGTCTGGGATTTGTAGATGTCCTCCTGATACTCTTCTTTGAAATACCTTGCATTCATGGTGGTGAGAGATATGCTAATAGTGTTTGTTCTCTTCAGTTCAGAGACTGGGGCAGTCTGAGCCTTCATGTGGTCAAGTCAGGAGCAGCTGGCCAATGGTCCCAAAGTGATAACATGTCAGATTCCAAGAAGGCTTTTTGCAGCTCCCAAGCAGTAGTCCCACACAGCTGCTCCACTCAGCTGCAGCACTCTGACCAGGGAACTTGGTGGGACCCTCAAACGAGGATTTCTGCCAGCTCTAGAGACTGAGTTGCCCACTCAGGCAAGAAGCTGAGGAGAGTATCACCCGGCCCCATCTCACCAGAGGAGCGGACCTGGGGAATAATTTTTTCACAATAAACTACTTGCATCTAAAGTGTACAATTCGATCAGTTTTGACAGTGTCATATGCCCATGAAGCCACCACCACAATCCTGACTCGGAACGTGTCCATCATTTCAGAAGGACTCCTCAAGCCCTTTTAGAATTCTTCTTTCCCTCTACTGCCCACCCCAGGAAACCACAGAACTGCTTTTTGTCATAATGCATTGGTTTACATATATAAATGTAATCATACATGCACCTAGCTTCTCTCACTCAGGACAATGCCTTTGAGATTCACTCATATCATTGTGTGTGTCAGTAGCACATTCCTTTTTATCACTGAGTACCATTCCATTGCATGGGTTGCACCGCAGCTGGTTTAGCCATTCATCTGTTAATGCACACTTTTTTTGAAGTTTTTGGCTGTTGTGAAGGAAGCTGCTATAAATATTTACATACAAGTTATTGTGTGGACATATGTTTTCATAATACTTAGGAGCAGAATATCTGTTATGCCCTTTTGGAATTTGAGACAACTGTGGCTCAGAGAGATTACATAATTAGCACATGGTCACCAGTAAGTGACAGGGCTGGGATTTGAACTCAACTTGATTTAACTGTAAACTCAAGCTCTTTTCTGGAATTAAACATTGGATATCTTTACTGGTTGGACATGCAGGCTCTTTAGAAACCAAGAGAGGGTGTAAGTCCATGTCAATGTGCTAGCCATGTTGGCCTTCTCAGTTTAGTTTATTTCTAAAAACATTTGAGTTTTATTCTGTGGCCAGCACTGGGCCCCATGTGATGTCCCTGCCTGGGGTGGGGCGTGGCATTATTCTCCAATGAGGTCAGCAGGCAAAGAACACGTTCCAAGTGTTATGAATGTCAAAGCCTAGATTCAGGCTGAAAAAGGAAACCCAAGCTGTTTAGTGTTGCTGAAAAATGTGAGACAGGAAGTGGAGAGCATGGAGGCTGGGGATAGATGTGGACTCCATTTTGAGTCACAAATTGAAACACCAGACAGGTAGCTGGAATTATGGGTGCACGGGGAGGTGGGCCGACTGTGGAGCACTCCCGCCCCTCCTGGGGGAGCACGGCTGCCCAGCACCAGCCACCAAGGGTCATGCCAGTGAGGGCCTTGCTGGCATCTATGGTCATAACACTAACGATGACACACACTGGTCAAGCACTTTCATTTCGTTTGTGTTATTACTGAAGAAATAAATTTCACTGAGGAAAAAACTAAGATATGAAGAATAACTTCCCTTTTCTTAAGAGGAGTTAGAAATGTGCTTTTTAAAATTGCAATACTGGAATTATTAGGGCATTTGGGGCTGAACGAATTTATCTCTGAGCTGGTTTCTGCAGAGCCCACAGTCTGAGATCTTTGCACTGGCTCCTGGATGAGCTTGTACACTGAGTGAAGGAATTGGGACTCTGTCCCAGGGCCAAGGGGAGAAGCGATGGGGTTTAGGCAGGGCGGTGATCTAAAATCTGGAAAGATCATTCCAACTGTAGAATGGAGAATGGGTGTAAAAGGCAAGAAGCTGTGGCAACAAGGCTGGGGCTTGGGGACGCTAGTGAGGTGCCTAGGACAAAAAAATTAAGGAGGTGCTCCCTTTCAGGGTGGTGCAAGTGCCAATAGAGAAAGACTTAAAGCAGCTACAAGAAAGGATCCAAAAGGCTACAGCAGGACTATGGGCTCTCAGGGCAGGAGAGGATGGGGGCTAATATTCAGAAATGGGGACATTCCTGGCCTCGGATCACACAGTGACTTCAGCCTGGGGTTTGGAGTGAGTTTCTCTGTAGTTGACACCTGGCCCCTTCACACACCCTCCCGGAGTCCTGGAGCAGGGCTCTTGAACTCTCTGGACTCCGATCTCTTCTGTAAACAAAGAGGAACATTTGCTCTGAAGTTAGTATGGTCATCAAAGGAAATTGGATCTGGTAATCTGGAGAGAGGGGGTGTTTATCCCTCCTTATTGGGGGAGGGGTTACTCTTTCTAGAAAGTTGAGTCTGGAAATTCCCAAATGCTGAGAGACCTAGACTGAGTCAGGACACCAGGTCCTGACCTGGCCCTGTCCTGGCTGTCACTTTACCTCTCTGGGCTTATTTCCTTCTGCAAAATCCAGTGATTGGTTTAAAGTTCTAAGATTCTTTCCAACTTTAAAAGAGAAAAGCAATATATCTGTGGTTCCATGAACACAGAGGAAAAAATGAGACTAGACTAAAAGACTGAAAATTATAAAGCACCTCCTAGTCTGAGCTTATCACACTGTATGGTACAAGAGGAGTTTTCCTTGTCGGCCATAGATATATCCTTGTCTTCTCCAATCTTAATTGTGCTCCGCTGTAAGAGACCAGGCTGAGTCTAAGGGGTGTGGTGGTGTGGTTTTCTTTCTTTCTTTTTTTCTTTCTTTGTTAATGATTTTTAATTTGAAGTATAGTTGATTTGCAATGTTTCAGGTGTACAGCAAAGTGATTCATTTATACATATATATATCTATACTTTCTCAGATATTTTTCAATGATAGGTTATTACAGGATATTGAATATAGTTCCCTGTGCTATACAGTAAATCCTTGTTGTCTATTTATACATATAGTCATGTGTATCTCTTAATCCCAATTTCCTAATTTATCCCTTCCCCCCTTTCCCCTTTGGTAACCATAAGTTTGTTTTCCATGTCTGTGAGTCTATTTCTGTTTTGTAAATAAGTTCATTTGTATAATTTTTTTTAGATTCCATGTACAAGTGATATATTATGATATTTATCTTTGACTTACTTCACTTAGTATGATAATCTCTAGGTCCATCCATACTGCTGCAAATGGCAGTACTGAATTCTTTTTTGTGGCTGAATAATACTCCATTGTATATACATATAGGTGGTGTGGTTTTAAGAGTCCTGACTGAGCCCTTCTGCTAAAGACCTCTGCTGAAGATACTGCCTTTCATCTTCACTGTCTGTTGTCCGGTGGGAAGGAAGCCTCCCTTGGAAGCCCCTAGTAAATGCAAACCTCCAGCTGGCATCTTCCCCAGGGACAACTCTTGCTTTGTCACCTCCTCCCTGAACACTGCTGCTGCCCCCCCTTCTTCTTTCTTGGTCACCATGCCTGGCAGGCGGCAACTTGGCTTCTACGAGAAGTGCTGGCTGGGCTTCCAGATTCAGCCAAAGCCCGAGCTTCTCTGAATTTCCAGAAAAGGAGGAAGTGATTCAGATCAGATCCCCAAGATGAAAATGTTTTATCTTTCTTCTGAGAGTTAAAGTTGAATCCACACCTTAAGTAAAAAAAACAGATACGCAAGAGGGAAGACATATGGGAACATATGTATATGTATAGCTGATTCACTTTGTTATAAAGCAGAAACTAACACACCATTGTAAAGCAATTATACCCCAATAAAGATGTTTAAAAAAAAAAAAAAAACAGATACCTTCATACCAAAACAATAGCAGTTATAAAAATACTTGTGGAGCAGGGTGGACACACGCAGTATAAACAGCTGGCATTAGAACAGACTTGATTTATTTAGGAAAATCCTTTGATTAACCTCTTGGGGGTGAAACCCCGAGGGCATGGATTAGCAGAAAACAAGAGTCAGAGGAGGAGGGGAAGGAATGTTCTGCCTTTAAAAATGGAAGGAGACTTTGGGAGGTGGTACATAGATGGAAAAGTTAATAGGGTGGGAGTTTGGCAGCCAAGTTAAGCTGGTTGGGGGAGGTTTCTAACACTTAACTGCAGTGACAGTTGTAGCTCACATCTCCTGAGGAGCTTGTGATCAGTGGGCTCCCTCTCCTGTGGAAGTCAGAATTCTCTCTTCCTTCGCTTGTCTCATATTTGAGGACCATACTCAGTTGTCACCTCCCAGCAGATGCTGCTACTCTCCTCTCTATTGTGTGGTGCCCAGTTTGTTGTTTGCTAGCTCTTTCATTCATTTGTTGTTCATTCAGAAAAGCTTCCTTTAGGCCCTGCTCTCTGCCCTCTGTCACGCCTTTCATTTGGCACTTTCCTGCCACCTTACGGTGGAGAGGCGATGGCAGGGAAAGGGTCAGGAAGGACGGTGAGCTGCCAGCACGGACACCAGGTCGCACTGCACAGAGCTCTGTCCTACAGGCTGTGCTTATGAGCCCGTTGGCCTGAGTTCAAATCCCAGCTCTCCCCATATCCTGCTGTGTGACCTAGGGCAAGCCATTTCACCTCTCAGAGACTCCGTTTTCCTTTATAATTTGAAGAGCTGCCTCCCAGGACTACTGCAAGAATGAGAGCAGTCCCAGGTGCAGCATTCACGCAGCAGCTGACTTAGCTGTTGTTTCATTTCTTCCTCACCCACCCCACACAGGAAAGCCAGAAGTCATAAAAACATCCCCAGTTCTCAGATGTGGGAACTGAGGCTTCCAGGGAAGGTGCTGATCCAGATGCAGGGATCTGGGGCTATACAGGTGAAACAAGGACCCACATCAGAATTCTGACAGCTTTTCCACATAGTTCACTCTATACCTGTGACTTAAATGCTGACTCAAGTTTATGTATCTTGGATGTAAATGAAGATCCATAATCAGACTGTGTATAGAACCAACAGTTTCAGGAGGGGATTTTTTGAGGGGGAGTCTCCTCTTTCAGAAAGTTGCACGTTTCTAGTAGGCACCCACAGGGATAGAGTCTTGGGTAATGATGAAAAAGAACATACAGTTGGACAGATACATTGTAGGTGTTGTGTAGGAAATGAACTTCATGCAATGGTGGCCTCAAGGGCAATGTTATCCCAGAGGTCACTGAACAGGGAGGCTCAGAGGCCAGACTAAGATAAGGTATTCCCCCTGCCCCACCTTTTGAAAGTTTGCTTTATGCCACTTGGCTTTTATGAAAAACCTGCATTAGTATCTGTTTTCACTAACCTGAAGAAATCCAAAGTGGATTTCCCTTTTTTGAAAAAATGCAAAAAGCAAAAATAGGGTTCAGCGTTTGTTTTGCAGCGAGGCATTATAGAGGCAGCGTGCACCCCAAGCAGCAAGGGTGGCACAGTCAAGCTCCTTCCCTGGGAACTACACTTAGCATCTCAACTTCAAGCCACCATGCTTTGAACTGTGTCTGTGAGCATCTGTGCTCCACCACCATGTATTTTGTGCATCCATTAGCAAGATGCGTCTTAAGGTAATTTCTTCTTCCAGCTTCAAAAAGCCTTCATAAGAACGCTCTGCTTTTGGATAGCAGGAGAAACCTGTGCTTGAATTCATTTATTTGATCAATTTTAAAAACTCATGTGTAATGGAAAAGAGATGGTACAAGTTAGTACACTTAGGATAGGGTGCAAGTGGGGTAGAAGGGCCATATGCCCAGATTCTGGGTTAGTCAATTTTCATATGTTCTCTCTTTCTCCACTGACCATCATTCCATCACTTTCCATTCAGAAACACTCTTATTTGTTCCATTCATTTTATTTATATTTAATATACATACATTCTACTTACTCTATCTGTGTATGATATGTCTCATGAGCTATATACTTCTATACTTGGCTTCTATTTTCTATAGAAGAGTTGTTTTTTTTAAAATAAATTAAGCAAACATAGTTTACAATGAGAAAGCCACTTAGTTTTCTGAATCACAGAATTGATCACAGAATCACAGAATTGCTGAGTGAGACAGACAAAGAAGTATACAGAGAGGAAAGTGATGCACAGACATTGACTTTTAGACATGCCACACTGGACATGATTTGGGACATCAGACAATTCACTAAAACTCTCTGAGCCCCAGTTTCACCACCTGGGAAATGTGGATATTCATACATGTCTCACAGATTGTTGTGAGGATGAAACAAAATAGTTGTGGGAAAGTGGCTAAATCAGTGAGTGGCACAAGGAAGGTGATTAGTAAATGTCAGCTTCCATCCCCTGCAATTAAATCACAGGGTCCAAATTGGACAAAACTTTTCCTCCTTTTAAAAAGAAAACATCCAATCTGACCCTTGGCAATGAGTTAATGTTAATCAACAGACTCAAATACGTTTATTGAGCACTTCCTGTGTGTCACTTCATAAGTTAGCAGCCTTTCAAGACTCCATGGTAGTTGTAGGGAAAGGGTATATATCTATATCCATCCACATCTATCTATCTATCTATCTATCTAGTTAATCATCTATCTATAATAGATATATCTCAGTTACAATAACGCAAACATTATTCATTGATCTATTCAACAAATATGGTTTGAGCATTGTATAAGGTTGCTAGGGCTGCTATAATAAGGTATCACAGACCAACAGAAATTTATTTCCTCACAGCTCTGGAGGCTAGAAGTCCAAGATCAAGGTGTGGGAGGGGTTGATTCCTTCTGAGACCTCTCTTTTTGGCTTGTAGACAGCTGTCTTCACCCTGTGTCCCTGTGTGGTCTTCCCTCTGTGCATGTCTGTGTACTAATCTCTTCTTATAAGGACACCAGTCTTATTGCTTTAGGGTCTATCTAGATGAGCTTACTTGTCCTTAATTACCTCTTTAAAGATCTTATCTCCAAATACTTTCTGCAATGCTGGGGGGTTAGGACTTCAGCATGTGATTTTGGAGTGGGGCAGGGAGAGACACAATTCAGCCCATAACAAGCATCCACTATGTGCCAGACACTGTTCTAAGATGCTAAAGATATGGCAGTGAGTGAAAAAAGTGGGGAGAAGTGATTATTGATGAGAATAAGGGAGAGAGAAAAAAGGTGGCATTCTTGGGAGGCTCCTTGACTGAGGGGAGAGGTTTCCAGCAAGTCTTGCTCCTCTGAGCCACATGATAAGTTCTGTCCCCCACCCTTTTGATGAACATTGTCTGTAGCCCTCTCCTTTCTGCTTCCTGACAAACTTCTAACATTGCATTTTCTTCATTGCGTTTTTTATATGTCTGACTCCCCTCTCTACTGTGAGAATAGAAATGTTGTCTCATCTGCTGCTGGTCCAGAGCCTAACATGCTGCCTGGTATATAGAAGATGCTCAGTAAATGTTTGATGAATAAATGAATAAAACCAGAGCAGGCTCTGCTCTGCAGGCTTTGCAGTCAGGGGCCTGTGGGATCAGGCAATGGGTGAGACAGAATTTTAATCAGCAGCAGAAAATTCAAGAACCTGAGACATCTAAAGGCAGCTCTGCTGACTTCCCTGCCATCAGCTGCAGGGTTTCTGAAAGGCAAAGATGGATAAAAAATTTTGTGGGCTGGTTAAAATAAAATCTGAAGTGTGAACATTTTATTTTAGTTTTTAATTGTGAGGCTTTCTGCAAAAGAATCGTAGAATGATAGCTCTGCTCACCCACAAATGTAAGCCTAAGACTATGATTTGTAGTTCTTTCATCTTAAAAGTGCAAGGCAGGATGTGTGGGGTGGGGGGAGATAAGATTGGGATATTAGGGGAAATAATAAAACTATAATTTATTTAGTTCTTACTTACATGCCTGGCACATTGCTCAACTTGTTACACACATGATCCTATTTAATCCTCGCATCAACAGGCAATGAATGCTCTCATTTCGAACATGAGAAAACTGCTCAGAGGGTGTGAATAACCAGCTCCAGGACACACGACCTTCAGATCCCAGAGCCAAGATTCATCCCAGACCATCTTGACACCAACATCCCTGCACTTACTGAAATGGAGCAGGACCCTATGGTCCTGGCCCCCACTATGTCCTCAGCCTGCCTTTTGTCTGTGGAAAAACTTTAACCAAAGAATAAGTTTAATCAGAGAGGTGAGAAAATGCAGAAACAAAGGAAAACAGTCAAAGGAGACCAAATAATAATAGTTTAATCATTAAGCATAGTCAAGGACCTTTAGTTCCTCCTTAAGGCCTATAGATAATATTCTGAGCCATATCTTGTGAGCTGTTTTGCAGACACTGAAGCCCATACCAGGTGGAGGAGGATGGCTACATGATGACCAAATTGAAGCCATGACATAAGCTACCACAATTCCGAGAACTCTGGCCTCAAAGAAATGGGAACTGAACATTAACTGTACCTAAAACAATCGAGATGATGCCGGTCAGAAAACCGTTGACCAATTTCAAGATGACTGTCAGAGCTGACTGCATTGTTTCTGCATGTAGCCCCCTCCCTCTGTCTATAAAAGCCCTTGCCCACTGATTGTCGGGGATGGGGGGAGTCGGCCTTTGGACAGCCGTCCACCCTCTCCACAGCCCAGTTGCCGGCAACCAAAATAAAACAAACTTTCCTTTCCACCAACCTGGCCTCTTTATTGGCTTTTGAGTGGTGAGCAGCCAAACCTGGGTTCAGTAACGTTGCCTTCTCTTCTGAGAAACTCTTTCTCTTAAGATGTCTCAGTTGCCTTCTCCAAGAGGTCCCTCGAATTCTTTCCTCACCACAATTCTGCTCCTGCATAATGGCACATGAGCTGTGCACTGAGACTTTACATTTAAACCAAGCTCCAGGGCTCACAGATTCTGAGTCAAAAGAAAACTAACCAATCTGGAGACCCATTGGTGGAGCTAAGAGGTAATTTTCAGTTGTTTGTTTGTTTTCCAGTTTTTAGTTTGCAGAGCTTAGTATGCAGTATCAAAGTAAAAACCAAGGCAATTAACTCTCAAGAAATCATTTCACCAAACTTCACTCTGTGAAAAATCAATGTTTGAATCTTTTTCTGAAGGTATAGACCCTGTCTGAGGCAGGTTGGGCTGTTCTAACAAAATGCCATAGACTGAGTGGCTTAAACAATGGATGTTTCTTTCTCATAATTCTGGAGTCTGGGAAGTCCAAGATCAAGGGACTGACTGACTTCGTTCCTAGTGAGAGCTCTCTTGCCAAAGGCTGCCTTTTTGCTGTATCCTCACATGATGGAAAAAGAGAGCTCTGTTCTCTCTTCCTCTTCTTATCAGGGCACTAATGCCATTATAGGAGCCCCACCCTTATGACCTCATCTAAACCTAATTAACCCACAGAGGCCCTGCCTCCATAAAACATCACAATGGGGGTTAGAATTTCAACATAAGAATTTTGGGGAGATATGAACATTCAGTCCATAACGGTCCCCTTGGCTGATTTTTAATAATTTAAACAGTTTCTTTACTTACTGCAAAGAAATCTATCCTGACCCACAGAAAGCTCATTGAGGTAAGCAGGAGGCCAGTCCTGGCTGGATCTGTGCCTGAATATTATTTTGATGGGTTTGTGATCTGATAGGACAAAATGCCCAAGAATTTGGTAGCTCCATTTCATTAAAATTTCAACTACAAGGTGAATGTCTACTTCTCCTTGAACAGCCTGTCCTATATTGATACCACCCCAGAAACATCTTTCTTCTACTACATTATTTGTGTTGCAGGGTGAAAAAATAAATATTTGATAAAAGAGACTCATTTACCCAAGTTAGGAGGCCTAAAGTGAATTCTCTTTTTGATATGTGTTCTGGCATCCTAGTGAATATAATCACCTGGAATGTTTATGAAGGTTAGACACCACCTATCTATAAAAATATGCCCAAGTCTGTCATCCTACATGTGAATCCTCTACTTGTGCAATACTACCAATCAAAGAAAAACATATTTAAAATAAGAACATGCAAGGGCAGTTCTGATTTGAAATGCAGGGCTATTTTCTGAGCAAACATAGAAAAGTAAGTAGTTTTTGTTCATTTGATGACTGTTTTTCACTGGTCTTAAAATTTTGCTTTGTTCACAAAAGTTCTCCCCCTAGTCCCATCCTCCCAAGATTGTATATCACTTTCCTTCAATAAGTCCAATATGATGCGTCTTATGAGGGATAACCTTAGCTGAGAAATTAAGAGAGGGAATTGCAGGTACATGATGGAGATACTTCCCCTTGTAAGGTTTAAACAGCATTGAATTTTGAGTTAGGTATAGGTCTGTAAGCCCTCGACCAGGACTTGAGGATCAGATGTGTTCTAGAATTCAGAATTACAGAAATTTTAGAAGGTAGCTCAGTGTACACGTTGAGTACATTACATGATACTCACAGCAGAAGCTCTGAGGAGTTACCCAGTATCCTAACCTTACTATTTCTGCAGGAAAATACACTAATAATTACACTAAGTGGGATAGAGACCATCAGTAATGGTTAGATTTTCAGCCAAATGAGTTTTGAAGAAAGCTTCCAAATCTTCAGAGTGCTTTGGATTTCAGAGTTCCAAAGAAGGGGTTGTGAAGCCATAGTGTATAATTAAAGGAAGGTAGATTCTGTGATCTCATTTTCAGACCATCAGCTGCGTTGGAGAAAAATCCTGGGGAAAAAACCCAAAATCTGATGAGTGAGCGTGAAGGCAGGAGCACAAGACTCACTTCTATATATTTTTTGTTAGTTTTCCTTTAGTTTACATACTAATACTCAATTTTAATGAGAGAGAGAACTGACGTGTTTTCTCTCAAAGGCTTTCCTTTTTCTTCAATTTTTCCTTTTTTCCCCCGCCTTGGAGTACACCTTTGTAGATGTTAATCTCCCTCCCTGTCTCCTTCCCTGCTTTGCTTTCTGCTTTCCTCCCTCCCTTCCTCCTTCCCTCCTTCCTTCCTTTCCTTCCTCCCTTCCTTCCTTCCTTCCTTCCTTCCTCTTTCTTTAAATGCACAAATCTGGAATTACACAGCTTGCCTTTGGGCAGGTAATTTAGTCTCTAGTCTAAATCTTAGTTTCCTCATCTATAAAATGGGTATAGTATCAGTACATCTTATTCTGGTGTAGTGTGTTTCTTTAATGTGAACACCTCCAATCTTAATGGAAAATAAAGGACTTATGCTGTAAAAAAAAAAAAAAAAAATCTCTCCAAAACTTTCTCTCCCCATCAAAACACTGCTCAATTAAACACATTAGGAATCTGTGCAACTTAGATTAAATCTCAGGGAAATCTCTCCCTCATCCCCCACTCCCCATTCTGTGTTTCCTTCCTCAAATTGAAATTATCGGCATTTAGGAAGAAGGGAAAAGGAGAAGATTTCTTTGTTTTTGTTTTACTTTTTAGTTTATTGTTCTTTTTTCTTCTTTTTATGAAAGCCTTACAAATTCATGGAAAAACTGGTTATGACAACAAAACAAAAAAAAAAGAGTTTCAAGCTGCTGACCACCCAATGAAAATGTCAACAACTTCCTATATATCTTTCCGGAGTTTTATTTTTCTAAGTGTTGAAACAATTTTTTTTAGCAAAATGAACAAATGCTACACAAAATTCTCTAATGGAAGACGTTTAGAAAAAGTAAGATTTTACAAATATGTTATATGTATTTTCAGCAGGCAGAAATTAAGAACAAAAACATCTGTAATCCCACCATGTGTATTTTCAGTTGGGGGTTGGGCATTTTTTTAATCCTACATTTTGTTTGGGATTTCTGTTAACTTCTTGTGCTTGAGAATATATATATTAAACCTCTGAGAACCCAATGCAGACCCTCAGCATGGAGCTGCTTTCCCCAGAGCACGATGAGATCTTTGGCTTCCTCTTTAAAATTTGACTTAAAACTAGAATGACAGAGAAATTCATAAACTGTTAGAGCTGGAAGGAAATGTAGAAGTGAGGTTGAATGGTCAAGCCTCTCATTTCACAGACAGACACTGGGGCTGGTGAGATCCACTCCAAAGCAGCAACATTGGGTCCCAATGCCTGGATTCAAGTCCCAGCTACTTCACTGGGAAAATCATTTAACTTCTCTGAGCCTCATTTTCCTGGTCGGGTATGGAGTTAGTACCAGTATCCACTTCATCAGGCATCCTAGGGATGAAACGAACTGACATACTTGAGGGCTAAGCCCTGTACACAGTTGCTAGTGAGATTCCAGGAGGTTTAGCTCTGCCTGTTGGTGACAAACCTCTTTACTCCCTGTACAGGGCTTTTGCCCTGACATCATCCAGGGAGGATTGGGGGCGGCAGTCTGTGATTGGATGGGCTTCCGGAAAGGTGATGTGGTGGGAGAGGAGTAAAGACAAGGCAAGAGCTGCTTGATTATTCTCATCCTCTCTCTTCTTTTAAAATAATCACTGTCGGGTGAGCAGCTGTAGGGACCATCTTCCTTTTGTAAGAGAAGCTTGAACTGTCAGCATAAGATCTCCTTCCTTGAAGACCCTTTCAACAGAAGAATGGGGAGGGGTGGGATGCAGGGGACTGGAGTAAACATGATCCTGGAAGGGAATCATTGCAGCGGGTGGGGGAATATCCATGAAGTAGGCACTTGCCCTGAGAAAACAATTTTCCACCTAAACGTGGCTAAAATTTTTCTGAAATTAAGATGAAATGTAAAAGGTGTAGTCACTGTGCTGGGAAGTAATGTATAGATTCCTCAGTAGCGCCTGAACCCTGGAGTTTAATATCAACTTGCTACGAGAGATGTAGAAAACACAATAAAATTTGGCTTAAACCCGATTACTGAAGAAATAGACATATAACATTAATACGAATGCATCTGACTGGAGGAAACATGAACTGCCTTTGGGTGGCTTGAAACATCCATGCACACACGCACTCAAGCACACACACAAACACGTGCACACACAAATAGGACACCTATGCACATGTGCATATGTTTGTACACACACATATATTCTCCTAAATTTCCTCGTGACATGATGGATTAGGGAATTGGTGGTGGGCTCTTGATGTATGATTTGCTGACCATATGATCCCTTTTCTTTGCTGAAAATTCCCCAGTTATAAGATCTATCATCTCATTTCTATTTTTTTTTTTAAGTGAGGCTGCCACAAAAGGGAAGCCATGTTTGTAACATAACAACCAGCCCTGTCTTTGAATCATATTTACTATTAGATTTCAGGAAATCTTCAAGATTCTCTTAATTTGGAGGATTCAAAGCACCCAAACCTCTTGGAAAACCATGATATATAACCTTAATTTACTTAAAAGAAAATCTT
This sequence comes from Phocoena phocoena, assembly GCF_963924675.1. Lineage (NCBI taxonomy): Eukaryota > Metazoa > Chordata > Mammalia > Artiodactyla > Phocoenidae > Phocoena > Phocoena phocoena. Next base: position 95,144,001 of record NC_089223.1, read on the forward strand.
ACTAGGGTCCAATAATATGTGGCCTGATACTAATTTTTATGCAACACTGAGATGACCATTCATCCTTTTACCCAGGGGGCTTCTGGCGGGAAGGTGCTAAGTCCCTCTAAATCACTAATGGAATTAGTTTGAGGGCTGGATTGGTATTTTTGAAAGAAAAAATATTCCACCCCATTTCTCTTCATTGCCTTCATGTCGTTCAGAGGAGGCTGCTTGGTGATCCCTGGGGAATAGAGAGAAGAATTTAGAGTTTAAATATAGTTTGGAATCAGTAAAAAGAAGAAAAGGAATCTAAGACTCTACTCCTGTTTACAAAGAATTGGAGGCAATCTGAAAACAGATGGGGAAAGGGAGAGTCTGAGCTTACCTCTTTAAAGAAATGCCATCCGCATTTAAACAATTAAACCTGTCTTCTACTCTTTGCAAGAATTAATCCATTAGGACCTTCAGAAATTCCCTTCTTGGGTGTGTTTTCTTGACACATTTGGAGTAAGTGCTAGTGCAAATGGGGAATTTATGAAAAAAAACCCAAATGGAAATTTTTTTTAAGCATGCAGCATTAACAGGGTTTCAAACTTCCATGAATCAAATCTCAAAAAGATATAGAAAATATTTCATTTCCTTTTTGCAAGAATGATCTGGCAGACAAACCCAGTTCCTCCTCTGCTGGAAGGGAAAAATGTCCATTACCACCACATTTTAGGTCCTTTCAAAGGGATGCTGGGAACCCAGACCAATGCCGTGTGTGCTTCTGAGCTGCTGTTTTCAGTGACCCCATGTGCCTTGATGGCTGGGTTCCTGCTCGCCTTTCAGGCCCGTGCACGCACATCTAATCCACTGGTACGGAGCTGCCCGAGCCCTACCCCCAGGAGGCTCTGAGCTCCTGGCAGAATCTCAGCTTCTCTGAATAAGATGGAAATTTATTAGGAGGAAATTATTCTGGTGTCTTCAGAAATACAACATTCCTGATAAAAATCTTGCTTCTGACAGCAGACTAACAAGATACATTTGTTAGTGGTTTCTGTTCTCGGGAATCCACGGTGAACGCTCTGCCCTTTTATTGCACCATTTGAGGGAGAGGCATGCAGTGACAGGCATGATTCAAGTTTTTCATTTTGCAAACATTTGAGTTGGATATTACGGACCACGCACTCTCCTGAACGCGCTCTACCTGCCCTGCGCTCTACGAAGAGATGGAGTCATGAGGGGTGTTCATCTTTTGCTGAGCACCTACTAAGTGCCAGGAACTGTATTATTCACAGAGAATACAGGATGGCCTAATGCCTACAGCAAGGTATCATTTCCTTATCAGTTCTGGACAGGTCACTTTATCTCTTGATCTCAGTATCTATTTCTGTCAAATGAGGAATGGAATAACTATTGTGTGTGTGTGCTTTAAATGAGATTTCCATGTATTTTACACAGTGCCTGATACAATTCTCCCCTTTGGAGAGTTCATAACCTAACAGGCAGACAAACAGTTCATTTCAGATACTGATAATCATCCCACTGGACCTTTGCATACCCAAACGCATATGTCTGCAACTCAGATAGAAGCACTTATGCACTTTACTCACAAGCTAGCCTCTTTGAAAGCTGAGCTCTTATTTACTTAGGAAAATATTGTTACAAGCTTAGTTTTCTGATTTCCTATTTCATTGTACATTAGAAATACAAATTAAGAAAGACTAGAGCTTCCTAAAAGCAGTGTAGAAGCAGCAGTATATGGAGATAGACCAGGCATCTCCAGAGCATGGAAGGCAGAACAATGAGAATGATCTGGCCAAAGAATTCAGACACCCTAGAAGTTCTGGGGGAATTTGAAATAGAAGTTAATAGCCCGATATTACATCTCAATACATTAAGGACATTTGAGTACACGGATCCTACTTTTTACAATCACATTTGTGACCCTCAATTACAAACAAAATGAAGACTCAAATCTGTTCAGTGTGGTATATTGAAGACTGGGAATATACGAATCTTTTAAGAGAAACTTAGAGCAAAACGGTAAAATGTTAAACTTTGGAGACTTTAAAGGGAAGCCTCAGTATCTGTACAATTTACTGATATGCTTTTCCCATTATCCACTAGGTCAAATAAGACCTCACTGTAGTTAAATAAGATCTCACTGTATTTGAGATGGAAGTAGATCCCTGCTTTAAGCATAAGGCATATTTGTAAGAAAGAGAAAGGATATGGGTTATTTTATACTAAATTACAGTTAACAGAACCCTGTAAATACTTTTTGTAATTATGTAAACATGGTTATTGAATTTTTTAGAAACATGTATTAGTCTCCTATTGCTGCTGTAACAAATTAACATAAACTTAGTGACTTAAAGCAACACAAAATTATTGCCTTAAAGTTCTGGAAGTCAGAAGTCCGCCCAGAAAAATCAAGATGTTGGCAGGGATGGTTCCTTCTGAAGGCTCTCAGGGGAGAATCTGTTTCCTTGGCTTTCCCAGCTTCTAGTGGTCTCTGTATTCCTTGTCTCCTGGCCTCTTCCTCGATCCTTAAACCAGCAGCACTGCATCTTCAAATCTCTCTCCATCTCTTCCTGTGTCTATTATTGGGTAGTTTTTCTCTTCTGTGTCAAATCTCCCTCTGCCCCCCTTTTATAAGGACCCTTGTGATTACATTTAGGGCACATTTAGGATATTCCAGAATAATCTCCCCATCTCGAGATTCTTAATCACATCTGAAAAGTCCCTCTGCCATGTACATGAACATTGACAAGTTCCAGGGATTGAGATTTGGACACATCTGGGGACACTTATTCAGCCCACTGTAGATCATATGTAAGTGGTCGTTGGTAGAGGGAACATTTCTTTCCCACATGATCTTACTTCCCCATTAACACCTTGATCTAACTTTGCCCCCTCACTCTTTCTATCCCAGCTGAGGAGGAAAAGTGATTTAATCCGATTGGTATGAAAGGAGAAAGAGACATCCTTGTCTCAGCCCCTCCCATGCAATAATCTTAGCCTTAAAGACTATGTCCCAAGGTTGGAGGGTGGGGGAGCCTGGAACATCTGATATGAACTTCATAGCAACGATGATGTTATTTGGGGCCCTGGTTTCATGACTTTTTGTCATATTTCACAGTTGGTATAGGATGCAGAAAAGAGGTGCTCTTCCAGGAGAACCTCTGTAGTATCACATGCTAATTATTTAAATTAAAATAATACACATTTCATAAAGTAGACTTCATAATCTTTCCACTTAGAGATAATTGCTGTGAATACTGTGAAATGCTTTCTATATATTTAAACAAATATATATACAGTATCTGTATCCTCCTTTTTTCACTCAATAATATATCATGGTTATCTCTTCATGTCAATATATATAGATCTATTTCATTGTTTTCAATAGTGCCATCCCGTTGTGTAAACGTACCTTTATTTATTAAACTAACCACCTAATCTCTTAGGTTGTGCTCAAGTTTCTGCTATTATAAAAAATAGTACAACGAGTTTTTGTTCACAGTCCCCAAGGAAATTTGTTAAATTTCTTAACTTCTCTAAGAAACAGTTTTCTCAACTGTAAAATGGGGATAATAGCAATATCTATCTCAAAGATATTTTTTAGGAACTAAAACAGTTAATGAATGGAAACTGAGTATCATAGCGACTGGTAGATAGTTCAATAAATATTAGTTATTGTTTCATTACTATTTTCACTATTACTACTAAGCATCTTTGCACATAATTGTTATTGATTCCTTCGGATACTTCTTAGAAGTAAAGTTATTGGATCAAAGAGTTTGTACATTTAAACATTTGGTACATATTGCCAAACCCCTCAGGTATGTGAGATTGTGTTTCCATGCTCCTTTATCAATATGGAACAATTTTCAATCTTTGAAAATCTGATTCGATAAAAAATACATCTCATTGTTTTATTTTCCATTTAGTAGATTAATACTGAAATGACATTCCTTTAATGACCATGGCCTTTTTTATTTCTTCATTTATGATTTTCATGCTTTTTAGAAAAAAATGTCTTTTTTCTTATCTATTTATAGAAGTTCTTTATATACTTAAAATTTCTTATCTTTGTAGTTCATCCATTATAAATACTTTCTCACATTTTTCTTTAGTCCTCAAACATTATTTATATTGTATTTTCAACACCTCTAAGGCTTCAAAACTTTATAATGGAGTATCCTTAGAAATTCTATAGTAATAAGAATATTTTAAATAATATTTTAACAACTAATAAGTATTTCAAGTAAACGTTGAGTTATTATACCTCCAAAAGTGAATGAATACAGTCTTTTCTCATTTGTAAAGGACAAGAAATAAGTTAGTGGATAGATTTTCTTAATTTTTAATTATTTTTCTTTAGCTCACTAACTTGTTGCCTAGTGAAAACTAGCAAGCAACAAAACAAATGAAGAATAGCAAACACGTACTAAAGAGAAACTTTAGAAACAGTCATGCTTAGTTTGATGGTTACTCTTATTCATGGATATATGTGCTTATTGGAGTATTTTTATTTTGGATATTTATCTTGGAGTTTACATATATAATATATATATTCTTATAGCTTATATCCTTTTTAATATTCATTTACTAACTTAACTGGTGTTCATTGAACATCTATAATGAGCTAGACTCGTATCTGTAGTATATATTTTTCACAGTGTTGTGGATTGGTCACTGGGCTTCTGAATCTTTCCAGTCACAATTAGCTTCTTTTCCTCTGTTCTCTCATTGTATGCCAATTTTTTTCCCAGTACTACGTGATTTTATTACCTTCTGCCATGCATCAAAGACTCATTCCGGGTATACTTTTAACTTTTCCAGGGAGGATAAATACCCTATTCATCGAGGTAGCTCCACAAGGCCTAGGACAGTGATTTGCTCATGCAAAGGGCTCACTGAAAGCACTGGTCTCAGGTTCTGTCATTAGCAGGGTGACTCTCCCTAAGTCACGTAACTAACTCATGTCTCAGTTTCCTCATCTGTGAACTCAGTGGTTCAGTTACTGGAGAGATGGGCTAATAGTGTCATTTGTCCTGCCAAACTGACGGATGTGTCATGTCTTCTTAGAGTGGAGGATGTGACCGAGACCGGCATTGGCACTGAGAGAAAGAGGCCGTCATCAATTATTGACATCTGCCGTGGGAAAGCAGAGGGAAGGAATGGGCCATATTTTCCCTCCAGTCAACTAGAGCAGCTCTAAGTTTCTTTCTAGCTAGACAATTCAACATTTTCACGTGATCTGTTTATTAATCACTCTATCCCTTCCCTTTTATTTGACACATACTGAGTATGTAACATTACTCAAATTTTGAAGTAGCTTTTTCTCCTTCATACTATTCTGAAACTCAAAGGGATTTACAGCCTGTGGAAACTTGCCCATTTAAAGTGAATGACACCAGATGGTCCCCCAACCAAATATATAATTACTTCTGACTTGAGCTAACAAACCAGACAATGAACTCATGAAAAGGTAATTGTGAAACATTTGTGTGTTGATAGTTTTGAGAATGACTTTTATTTTTTAGGAAATAAATAACTCTGGCATTTTTAATCAATAAAATAGGAATACACATTTATTGTAGACTTTTTAAAAGTACATGTAATCTAAAAGAATATTTAAAAAAACCATTATTCTACCACTCCAGGATAACTGCTGTTAGCTATTCACGCTGCCATTTGAGACTTTTGTTCTATTGTTAAATGTTACCTACAAGTAAATGTATATATTTTCAACAAAACCAGAATCTCAGCATACATTCTATTTCATATTTTTTTCCTAACAGCATATAATGAATGTTATTCTATTATTCTATATCAATAAACATGTATCTATTAAATTATTTTAAACTTATGGTATTCCGTGGTATTATGTTGGAGCTTTGAGAACACCAACAAAAGAGCCACCATCTTTCCTATCTGAGCTGTAAGCTACTTGAGATATAAGTATCACCTTTACCCCTGATGAGGCTGATATTGGACATGGAAGCCAACACTTGAAGTATGGTAGCCTTCCTAACATTGAACCCCAGAATAATACAGAATCTCCTACCCAGCCCCAGGCAGTGCTAGACAGACAGGTCCTGCCCTATAGAGATGGATTCCTGAGAACATCTCATTCCTAAGAGAGAGGAGGGAGGGGCTAGCTCAGCCTGCCCTGTTTATTCTTCCCAAACTCACCAGTTAGAGAAATCACCCCTCCTTTCCCGTGGAAGAGCGATAAGGGGATCAAGAGGGATAGAGATTATCCTGGTAGAGCTCCCTCCACATCAAAGGAAACATCAGAAATGGAGAAGAAGCTCCCCATGTATGGATGCATCATAATTCATACAGCCCTTGTGGGACATTTGGCTTGTTTCCAATGATTCCATTATAGCACAAATTATTTTGTCTGGACATGATTATTGTCCCCCTCCAGGCACAGAAAGGGATGCTCAGCAAGTCTCCACATGTTATCCAGGATCAATGGTTAGTGTTGGACCTGCACTTTGAATTCAAGTTCTCCAAAATCTGAAATCCCAAGGCAATTCAGAGGTCTCCCAGGCCAATCCCGTAAGCAGCTACGCGAAAGGCTAGGTGGAAGAGGTGACTCTTGGTGGGTCTTAACTATAGAGTCAGAACAACTAGAAAATTTCCCAAGTATGTGATGGTCTGGCACAGACCATGGCAGGTGAACGATCCCAGGGGGGCAGAGTTAGGTAGGCAAGATTCTGTAAAGAGGAACTTGTTCTGTGTGCTGCCAGCCAGGCTGTAAACAGCAGCGTTTGTCCTTGGAGCATCTTTCTAAAGGACTGCCCTGCTTCAGTTCAACTGACGGTGACCACGCCTTATCTTCACTTCCCAGGAAATGACAAGAGAAATTACAGACATGTGTCTTCAGAGCCCAAGTCCTGGCGGCTTTTTATTGGAGACTTTGTCATAAACTATAAAGTAGAAAAAGCAGCACCCAGGTGTCAGCAATGAAACTCAGATGGCAAGGGTTGACAGCCTTCCTCATACACTACTAGTTTGATCTGAAGATGGATGTTTCATTGACAGCAGACTCTTCTGTTGTGTCACATCCCACACTAAGGGATCACTCTCGTTTTCTAGTTTCTAGCTTAATGGTCTGCAGTGTGTAAGTAGTTTTTTCCTCTTCTTCTTCATATCTCAAAGCCCTGCTATTCACTCTGACTTGAGCTATAGACACAATCTTGCATTTTTGTCAAATGTATGATGTGCTTTATTTAGCTGGGATCTGCTAAGATGCTGGAGATAATTCTTTGCCCAAGTGTCGCTTGGCTGGATCGTTTTGTAGCAAGTCTTGATTCATTGCTGGTGACTTGATACAGGAAGAAAAAAAAAACTGCCCAGTAGAAGGTGGAAGCAAATGGTTATAGAAAGACAGGGAGCGGGGAGGTCTGGTGTTTAAGAGACCACAGGCAGACACAAAGGAGATGTAGATGGAGCAGGGCCACAGGAGTGGAAATGCTGTAGGACTCATTCATTCGTTTATTTATTCCTTCTTCTAGCCTGCAGGCAATAGGTGCTTAGCATATGGGAGGCTCTGTATTAAGAACTGCTTTATGTAATGTGCTTGGATGATACAAAAAGGAACACAACATATTCCCTGTTCTCAAAGGGCTTAAAAATAAAACATGTATACAGCTATAAAGTGAAACAATGTGTGATACACCAAGTGTAATGGGACAGCTTGTTGAGATGTTAATTTGTATCTTGTTTTCACTGTTTTCCCCCTCATCCCAGAGTTGCTGGAAACTTCTATTGTCTCTTGCCCCAGGGAAGGGTTCTGTAAAGAAGAGAGAAGTAACCTGCCGACTAGGTACTAGCCAACCTTGTGTTAGATTATATGTGTCATAGGGGATGAGAGTAAGCCTAGTAAACTCGTTAAGTAATATGACGAGTATTTAGCTTCAACAGCATTTACTGAGCTGTACTTACAGACAGGGATTTCATTCCTGTAACCTCATTGTTATTGTAGTAGTTGTCATTAGCTTTGCCCCATTCAAGAGATTTAAACTGTGAAAACTGAGGCACAGGGTTTAAGAAACTTGTCCCAATTCTCAGTGCTAAATTAGTGGCAGAGATGAGATTTAAATCCATGCTTGTCTCCATTCCAGCCAGTTTCCATAGATTAAAGTTTTGGATGTTGGGACTGCAAGCAATTTTTGCATTCTAACAAGAATCTGTCAAGCTATTATTCTAAGGCTGTGGACTCTATAACCTAAGGATTGGAGTAACTCATTGAGGGCTCAGAATTGAGCAAAGGGAAGGCCAGGCTGGAGTCATGGAAATATGGTGGTTGATTGGACTTGAGTTTGATCTCACCTCCATCTGTGGCTACTCTGTAATTTTGGATCGGTTATTTTCCACTCTGTCTCACTCTTCTCACTTACAATGAGGACACTGAACCGACAAATTCTTAGACCTCTGCCTGGTGGAAGGCGCATTCAAATTATATAAGAAGAAAGAAGAATTGCAATTCTTGAATGTAAAATTCAGAAGAATGAGTGAACATAAGACGTCAGTGTTAGAAAGGACACATTGATTTGTACATATATGCTTACATGGATCTTCAGAAGCTTGGTACCTAGAATTGCCCAGTGCAAAGTAAGTTCTCAAGAAATACTTATTGACTGATACAGTTTACATTGTCGGAGCTGAAATTTAAGTCACTTTTTTAAAAAAAAAGTGTGGTTGATATTAAAGTCAAATATAAAAAGGAGATAATGAAAGAAACTCAAGAATCTCTGAGTCTTATTGATTCTCAAAATTAGGCAAATGTTCATCCATTTTGAATACAAAACTATCTTTTCCCAAAGTATATTTTATAATATGCTTGTCTTCAGGATTTTATGTGATTAATGGGTTTTACGATCAAATAAGTTTAGCAGATATTCATTCATACCTCCTCTTAGAGATTCTGTATATATGTTAGCATATCAAAGGTCCTGAGAAGTTCCAAAATAAGAAAATACATTTTAACTTCATCTAAGATTTCCCATCATCACCTCCTCTTTTCTAAAAATATATTTATTTACATATATAGAGTAAACTTTGTGAAGCATTGAATTAAACACAGTTAATCCAGGAAAAAGAAAAATGGATTAAGTAATTCCCCAAGGTCCTCTTTAACATTATAATAACATTTAGGTATTATAAATGTAAATTTATACCTCCTCCTCCTTAAATATTTGGAGATAAGTCTGTTACTTTACTTGATTTTTATGTGGTCAAAATTTGTAAAACAGTATTTGAAATTATATTTTCAGGTTCAAAAATTTGTTTAATGCTCTTTTGCAACTATTTTCCTACTTTCATATAGCACTTTATAATCTAAAAAGCATCTAAAAACAAGTTGTTTTCAAATATATATTGTTCTCTTTCTCTGGAAAAATAATATTAGACAATTCTAAAGAAAGAAGACTTAAATCCCCTTATTCTCACAGACTTCTACTTTCTAAGGAGGGTGATCTTTGAGCAGAGGAAAATGGGTGTATATGGTAATATTCTAGAAACTAAAGTATTACCCAAATATTAAGATAAGTCGGGCTTCCCTGGTGGCGCAGTGGTTGAGAGTCCGCCTGCTGATTCAGGGGACGCAGATTCGTGCCCCGGTCCGGGAGAATCCCGCGTGCCGTGGAGCGGCTGGGCCCGTGAGCCATGGCCGCTGGGCCTGCGCGTCCGGAGCCTGTGCTCCGCAACGGGAGAGGCCACAGCAGTGAGAGGCCCGCGTACCACAAAAAAAAAAAAAAAAAAAAAAAAAGATAAGTCACCACTATATTAATCTAGAAAGTGGGCGATCCTCGGTGTATACAAGGTAAGCTTCTTTCATGTATATAATTTCTAAGCACTCAGAATACAAAGCTTATGATTCTAAATTTCATGCTCTTTCAAATCTACCAAAACATTTCACCTCTTCATCATCTAAATTTTGCTTCTCTGTTTACTGCTGAAACCCTACCATCTAGAAATCCGATCTTCGCCAAATCTCAAATTCTACCCAGAGAGTTGGCCCTAAAGGGTTTTGAAGCTAAAGGTGGTATCTCCAACAGCCCATCTGAAATTGAGCACATCATCTGTCCCTTGAAATCTGCTCTTGTCCCAAGATCCTTTTTGAGTTGCACCACTATTCACTAGGTATTCACTTTTCACCCACTATTTGCCCATGTCAGCCTTCTGAACCATAACTTTGATTCCTCACCATCCCCAGTGAATCAATCTCCTGGTAATATCTCACAAATTCATTTATTTTGTTCCATGTTTTAGTGGATTGAATCTTGTCTCCCCATAAATATGCATTTAAGTCTTAAACCCCAGTACCTGAGAATATGACCTTATTTAGAAATAGGATTTTTGCATGTGTAATCAAATTAAGATGAAGTTATATTGGATTAGGGTGGACCTTAATCCAATGACTGGTGGCCTTATAACAAGAGAGAACTTTGGACACAGAGACAGAGACACACAGGGAGAATGCCATGTCACTATGGAGGCAGAGATTGGCATCTACAAGCCAGGGAATACCAAGGATTGTGGCCATCCACCAGAAGCTAGGAAAAGGTAAAGAAAGGTTCTCCCCTAGACCCTTCAGAGGGAGAATGGCTCTGCCAATCCCTCGATTTAGGACTCCTAGCCTCTAGAACTGTGTTAGAATACATTTCTGCTGTTTTAAACCACCCAGTTTGTGATGCTTTGTATGACAGCCCTAGGAAACTAACACTCTTGCCCACTATCGCTTTCCTAGTTCAGACTTCCATCAACTCTTGCCTGAATGGCTGGCTACCAACACTGCCTGTGAGATTTACCTGCTCCTGCCTTGCCTCTCTGCTTTCCATCAAATTCCATTTTGCACATGGTCACCTGAGTAATCCCACTAGGATGCACGCAGGTCATGTCTTTTTTCGGATTAAAATTCATTGCTATTAAGATAAAGCCACCAAGTTTTTTTACATAGTTTTTTGGGGATTTTTTGTTTTTGTTTTGTTTTGTTTTTTTACATAGTTTCTCAGCTCTCTGCCCCTTTCCTCCAACTCAGCTCACCCTCCCTTCTCAGTTTACATTCCCACTCTCCTAGTTGAGGGCAGTTATCATCCTTCTGGATTTCTGGAAGACTCTTTACTGGCCCAACATTTCACATGATATTGAAATTGCCAGTTTGTTTTTCTTCATTAGACAAGAAACTCCATGAAGAGAAGCCCTGGGTCACCGCGCTGTGCTTGGCACACAAACATATGAACACTTGTTACATTAATGAATGCATTATTCCCTGAGTACAGATGTGGAGACTGAGGCTCAGTGTTTGCATGAAATCCCAGATGATATGTGGAACTGCTAGCCTCATAGGTATTCACAGCCTAAATTTATTTAATGAGGTATCTTTGCAACGATTCTTTGAGGTGGGTTCTTTTCTTATCTACCTTTGCAGAAGGAACAACTAAGTCACAGGAGCTTTAAAGACATTTGCCTAAGGTCATACCACTAGTTAGTGGTGGAGCCAGAGTTTGAACCCAGGTAGTCTGACTTCAGATTTCACAATTTTAGCATAGCTCCATTTTCCCAGGATACTTTGGTTTAAATATTCAGATCTGGTTTTGGACCATGTTATCAGAAGGTCACGTCTTTTTTCTTTTTTTTTTTTTGACAGTTACATTTTGTTATTGAAGTATAGTTGATTTACAACATCGAGTTAGTTTCAGGTATACAGCAAAGCTATTCAGTTATATATATATTTTGTCAGATTCTTTTCCATTATAGGTTATTACAAGACATTGAATAGAGTTCCATGTGCTTTACAGTAAATCCTTGTTGCTTATCTAGTTTATATATAGCAGTTTGTAAATATTAAACCCATACTCCTAATTTATCCAGAAGTTCACGTCTTTAATTTTGTTTTTTGAGTGGGGAGTTGCTATGCAATGTAAAGAAATGGGCATTCTTCATATACCTTCTACACAATGCTTTATTGAAGCCTAGATAACAAAGTTCAAGTTCTGACTTCTCTTCATTCAACATCATTTAATGAACACCTACTATTCACCAGGTGCTCTGATAGATGCTGGATGTACAGAGATAGTCAAAACCAGGCATTGGCCTCAGGAGCTTGCATCCTGAGAGGGGAGACTGTCAAGCAAACAAAAATATTGCAGTTCAGTGTGATTAATACAATCGTGGATTTATCTCCAAGGTAAAGAGGTGGTCCTGAGAGGGATGGACTCATTCAATATGTGAAAAGGGAGCCAGGAAAAAAGCTTGCTGTTGAGTTGTGAAAGATGAAAGAGCATTTACCAGTGGGGAAGGGCAACGGCTTGCAAGATAGTACACTGTTTTCTCTTTCTTTTGTTTTTTAATTCTAAGCAGTTTAGTAATATCAAGACAAAACAAAGAAGGCAGAGATCAGACAGGGAAAAAGCCTGGAGCCAGAAAATAATGGGATATCAATTTCATCCTATGGAACTTGGATTTTGCCATGGCGGTGATATAATTACCAAAGGATTTAAAGAAGAGGAGAGACATAAATATGTTTGCTTTAAAAAGAGCAAGTGGGTGTCCTCCTTACATTATAAAAAGTGTGTTCTGTTTCCATTACACAGACATATGTCTATTTTTTATGTGCACGCATTTTCATGTGGTTATTTATATGTATATACTATACATATACCTCTACTACTATTCAGTTGAACTGTATGATATTGCCATTTTTATAGGTCAAAAATGGTCAAATATTACAATTTCAAATAGTTTGACCTATAATTGACAGTGTGGTAGAACAGATTTTGAAATAGAAAAGCTTAGGTTTGAAACTCATTACCTTAGTTTGAGTTCCCTAGGACCAGACTCTGTCACAAGGACTTACTGTCAAGGAGTTTACTTGGCAGGTGAAGGACACACTCATTGGGAAAAGTGACACAGAGAAGGGAAGGCATCAACAAAAGATATATTATCAAGCCAGCCACTACAGAGGGCAGCAAAAGTTTAATATCTCTGGGCAAATGAGAATGCCACTGTAGGTGTTCATCTTAGAGGTTTCCTACCAAAGGCGAGGGATCTGGGGTATTTATACACTTGCTCCCATCAATAGTCGGTTGAGGGCTGCTCCTTGGGGTTGCTAATTTGGGGCACCTCTTGCTGAGAGGCAGGCAAAGTAACCTTCCAAGCTTCAGAGAAAGGCCCCTATGGATGAGGTTCAGACACTAGCAGTTTGAAGTCAGCCAGGTGGCATTCAAATGGTAAGGCCCAAGGCACATAGTCCACCACACCCATCTTTATTACTTACCATCCTTAACCTAGTCCCTTAATTTCTTGAGGCTTATTTTTCTTATGAGCAAAATGGAAATACTTACTTCGGCTGGTTTTATAGGCTGAATTGTGTCCCCCCAAATTCATACGTTGAATTCCCAACTCTCGGTACCTCACAATGTGACTATATGCAGAAATAGAGTCTTTAAAGAGCTAATTAAGTTAAAATTAGGTAATATGGGTGGGCTTTAATCCAATGTGAATAGTGTCCTTATAAGAAGAGGAAATTAAGATATAGAGGGAAGAGCACACAGGGAGAAGACAGCCATCTACAAGCCAAGGAGATAGGCCTTAGAAGAAATCAAACCTGCTAACACCTTGAGTTTGGATTTCTAAGCTCCAGACTTGTGAGAAAATAAGTTTCTGTTGTTTAAGCCCCCAACCTGAGGTACCTTGTGACGGCAGCCCTAGGAAATTATTATATCTGGGGAGGATTAACACATTTTACTGTGCTCTAAACAAATATTACTAATGTAGTATATACTTCTAGTGCATAAACCCCCAAATAAATAGCCATACCAAACTTAAGAAATAATTTCACTTTTCACATAGCCCTTCTTGTTACTGACCTTTCATTCCTATTCCCAGAGAAGTCCCACAAACCTTGAACTTAGTGGGATAAGCTCTTAGAATTGAGAAGTAACATATGCCTATCCACTGTGTTCCTTGCAGTCAAATACAGCCCACTTATAGCTAATAATATTTCTGCTTCTTCATCCAAAGGGGATGTCAGTGGTGAGGTCACTTGTGTGGCCTATAGAGAAAGTTTGTGCGGTTTCCATGGTGTCACACTAAGAATTCTGGATCGTGACTGCGGCAAGAGGAGTTCAGATCTCAGGGATGTCTGGCTGCTCTGCACTGATGTCTAAGCAAAAGGGAGCTCAAATTTCTCAAGGGGATCCCAGAGTCCTCCATCCCAGGGGCACAGCTGGCAGAAAGACCCGGAAGATGTGGCCTTCCACCATAGAATACCTCTCTTGCTAATATCTGAAATTCTCCTACTAGCAACACATTCCTTTGTATTAGGTATTTTTCTCGCTCACTTTCTTTAAATTGAAATATAATTATGTAGGGTAAAACGCACAGATCTTAATGTAGAATTTGATGAGTTTTGACAACGTATACACCTGTGTAACCAATAGCCCACTGAAGATAATAGAACATTGCTGTCACCCTAGAAAGTTCCCTCCTACCCTTTTTCCATTCCTCTGACAACCATTGTTTTCAATTCTATTCCTACAGATTAATTTTGCCTGATCTAGAAATTCATAATGAAATCATATAATATGCATTCGTCTGTATCTGGCTTCTTTCATTAAACACAGTGTTTTCAAGATTCATTTATGTTGCATTTAACAGTAGCTTGTTCTTTTTTAATGCTGAGTAATATTTCATTACATAATATGCCACCATTTATTTATCTGTTTTCCTGTTGGTAGACTTTGGGTTGTCTATTTTATTTTACTTTATCTTATTTTATTTATTTTTTGCTATTGTGAATGAAGCTGCCACAAACCTTCTTTCACAAGTCATTTTGTGGAGAGATGTTTTCATTTCCTTCAGGAAAATGCCTTGAGATGTCACTTTACAAAAGAAAATGTTCAAATGCCCAATAAGCACATCTAAAAGATATTCAACATCATTATTCATAAAAGAGATGCAAATTAAAATCATCATGAGATACCACTACATCTTGCTAGGATGTCTACATTTTACAAATACTCTCTTTGAACAGGCAAATGAATCTGGAAAGAGCATTTTTAAATTTTTTAGTGCTTTTGTTAATAAAGTTTTGAAACATATAAACGGAGGAAGAAAAGTATAATGAACTACCATGTACCATCCCACAAATTCAACAATGATCAACATTTTGCCATAATTACCCTGTGTCATTTTTCAACAACAACCAATTCTCCAATTGAATTATAGGTACTAGGTGACCTATAATTCAATTCTGACACTAACTCCTGGGAGTAAGCACAGACCTCACAAGTCTAGGGCTCAGTCCCTTGGGACTGCCCCCACTTCACATGCCAGCTGCAAGTGGGGTCCCAGGTTATGTGAACTTCTGCCTAGCTGACTGCAGGTTCAGGGGTTCCCATGCTAGCCCCCATCAGGTTTGATAATTCACCAAAATGACAAAACAGAACTCAGGAAAGTGCCTTACTTACAATTGCCATTTTATTACAATGAATACAGCCCAGCAACAGCCAAATGGAAGAGAGATATAGGATGAATTGTAGGGGAGAGGGGTGGGGTGGAACAGAGCTTCCCTGTCTGCTCCAGATGTGCCACCCTCCTAGCATATCACCATGTTCACCAACCTGGAAGCTTTCCTAAACCCTGATGTTTTGGGTTTTCACATGGGATTTCATTATATAAACATGATTGACCAAATCATTGGCCATTGGTAATTGAACTCAATTTCCAACCCTTTCCCCTCCCCAAAGTTTGAGGGTGGAGCCAAAAGTTCTAACTCTCTAATCAGAGGGTTGGTTCTTCAGATGACTCATCCCCATCCTGAAGCTATCTAGGGCATCACCATGAATTACCTCATTAGCATAAGCCCAGGTGTGGTTGAAAGGTGCTCGTTATGAAAACAAAAAACAGTCCCATCACTCAGGAAATTCCAAGAGTTTAGGAGCTCAGTGTCAGTAACAGGGGACAAAGACACTAGATATATTTTTATTATACCACACAACCCAACTATGCCTTATCGACGTCTATCAATTTTTCTACTTATTTCTTTGGCTGTAGCATTTTAAAGAAAAGCCTTTGGGCTTCCCTGGTGGCGCAGTGGTTGAGAGTCTGCCTGCCGATGCAGGGGACACGGGTTCGTGCCCTGGTCCAGGAGGATCCCATATGCTGCAGAGCGGCTGGTCCCGTGAGCCATGGCCGCTGAGCCTGTGTGTCCGGAGCCTGTGCTCCGCAACAAGGAGAGGCCACAACAGTGAGAGGCCCGCATACCACAAAATAAATAAATAACTAAAATTTAAGAAAAAGAAAAAGAAAAGCCTTAAAAAAATTATTTTTATCTTTCTAACATCTTTATTGGAGTGTAATTGCTTTCCATTGTTGTGTTAGTTGCTGCTGTATGTATACATATATCCCCATATCCCCTCCCTCTTGCGTCTCCCTCTCATCCTCCTTATCCCACCCCTCTAGGTGGTCACAAAGCACCAACCTGATCTCCCTGTGCTATGCATCTGCTTCCCACTAGCTATCTATTTTACATTTGGTAGTGTATATATGTCAATGCCACTCTCACACTTCGTCCCAGCTTACCCTTCCCCCTCCCCATTCTCAAGCCCATACTCTATGTCTGTGTCTTTATTCCTGTCCTGCCCCTAGGTTCTTCAGAAACTTTTAAATTTTTTTTAGATTCCATATATATGTGTTAGCATACGATATTTGTTTTTCTCTTTCTGACTTACTTCACTCTGTATGACAGACTCTAGGTCCATCCACCTCACTACAAATAACTCAATTTCATTCCTTTTTATGGCTGCATAAGATTCCATTGTATATATGTGCCACATCTTCTTTATCCATTCATCTGTCGATGGACGCTCAGGTTGCTTCCATGTCCTGGCTATTGTAAATAGAGCTGCAATGAACATTGTGGTACATGACTCTTTTTGAATTATGGTTTTCTGAGGGTATATGCCAAGTAGTGGGATATGCTAGTTCTATTTTTAGTTTTTTAAGGAAGCTTAAAAACCATACTGTTCTCCATAGTGGCTGTGTCAATTTACATTCCCACCAACAGTGCAAGAGGGTTCCCTTTTCTCCACACCCTCTCCAGAATTTACTGTTTGTAGATTTTTTTTTTTTTTTTTTTTTTTTTTTTTTGTGGTACGCAGGCCTCTCACTGTTGTGGCCTCTCCCATTGCAATGCACAGGCTCAGCGACCATGGCTCACGGGCCCAGCCGCTCTGCAGCATGTGGGATCTTCCCAGACCGGGGCACGAACCCGTGTCCCCTGCATCGGCAGACGGACTCTCAACCACTGCGCCACCAGGGAAGCCCTGTTTATAGATTTTTTTGATGATGGCCATTCTGACTGGTATGAGGTGAGACCTGATTGTAGTTTTGATTTGCATTTCTCTAATGATTAGTGATGTTGAGCATTCTTTCATGTGTTTGCTGGCAATCTGTATATCTTCTTTGGAGAAATGTCTATTTAGGTCTTCTGCCCATTTTTGGATTGGGTTGTTTGTTTTCTTGATATTGAGCTGCATGAGCTGCTTGTATATTTTGGAGATTAACCCTTTGTCAGTTGCTTCATTTGCAAATATTTTCTCCAATTCTGAGGATTATCTTTTTGTCTTATTTATGGTTTCCTTGGTTGTGCAAAAGCTTTTAAGTTTCATTAGGTCCCATTTGTTTAGTTTTTTTTTTTTTTAATTTCCATTTCTCTAGGAGGTGGGTCAAAAAAGGGTCTTGCTGTGATTTATGTCATAGAGTGTTCTGCCTGTTTTCCTCAAAGAGTTTGATAGTGTCTGGACTTACATTTAGGTCTTTAACCCATTTTGAGTTTATTTTTGTGTATGGTGTTAGGGAGTGTTCTAATTTCATTCTTTTACATGTAGCTGTTCAGTTTTCCCAGCACCACTTATTGAAGAGGCTGTCTTTTCTCCATTGTATATTCTTGCCTCCTTTATCAAAGATAAGTTGACCATATGTTCATGGGTTTATCTCTGGGCTTTCTATTCTGTTCCACTGATCTATATTTCTGTTTTTGTGGCAGTACCATACTGTCTCAATTACTGTAGCTTTGTAGTATCATCTGAAGTCAGGGAGCCTGATTCCTCCAGCTCCGTTTTTCTTTCTCAAGATTGCTTTGGCTATTCGGGGTCTTTTGTGTTTCCTTACAAAATGTGAAAGTTTTTGTTCTGGTTCTGTGAAAAATGCCATTGGTAGCTTGATGGGGACTGCACTGAATCTGTAGATTGCTTTGGATAGTATAACCATTTTCACAGTGTTGATTCTTCCAATCCAAGAACATGGTACATCTCTCCATCTGTTTGTATCATCTTTAATTTCTTTCATCAGTGTCTTATAGTTTTCTGCATACCGGTCTTTTGTCTCCTTAGGTAGGTTTATTCCTAGGTATTTTATTCTTTTTGTTGCAATGGTAAATGGGAGTGTTTCCTTAATTTCTCTTTCAGATTTTTCATCATTAATGTATAGGAATGCAAGAGATTTAAACTCTGCAAACCAGAAGGGAGTGGCAGGACAGATTTAAAGTGATGAAAGGAAAAAACCTACAACCAAGATTACTCTACCCAGCAAGGATCTCATTCAGATTTGATGGAGAAATTAAAACCCTTACAGACAAGCAAAAGCTAAGAGAATTCAGTGTCACCAAACCAGCTTTACAACAAATGCTAAAGGAACTTCTCTAGGCAGGAAACACAAGAGTAGGATAAGACCTACAATAACAAACCCAAAACAATTAAGAAAATGGTAATAGGAACATACATATCTATAATTACCTTAAATGTAAATGGATTAGATGCTCTAACCAAAAGACATAGACTGGCTGAATGGATACAAAAACAAGACCTGTATATATGCTGTCTACAAGAGACCCACTTCAGACCTAGGGACATATACAGGCTGAAAGTGAGGGGATGGAAAAAGATATTCCATGCAAATGGAAATCAAAAGAAAGCTGGAGTAGCAATTCTTATATCAGACAAAACAGACTTTAAAGTAAAGACTATTACAAGAGACAAAGAAGGACACTACAAAATGATCAAGGGATCAATCCAAGAAGAAAATATAACAATTGTAAATATTTATGCACCCAACATAGGAGCACCTCAATACATAAGGCAAATGCTAACAGCCGTAAAAGGGGAAATCGACAGTAACACAATCATAGTAGGGGACTTTAACACCCTACTTTCACCAATGGACAGATCAACCAAAATGAAAATAAGGAAACACAAGCTTTAAATGATACATTAGGTCAGATGGACTTAACTGATATTGATAGGACATTCCATCCAAAAACAACAGAATACACTTTCTTCTCAAGTGCTCATGGAACATTCTCCAGGATAGATCATATCTTGGCTCACAAACCAAGCCTTGGTAAATTTATGAAAATTGAAATCATATCAAGTATCTTTTCCGACCACAATGTTATCAAACTAGATATCAATTACAGGAAAAAAAACTGTAAAAACTACAAATACATGGAGGCTAAACAATACTCTACTAACTAACCAAGAGATCACTGAAGAGATCAAAGAGGAAATCAAAAAATACCTAGAAACAAATGACAATGAAAACACAACCCAAAACCTATGGGATGCAGCAAAAGCAGTTCTAAGAGGGAAGTTTATAGCAATACAATCCTACCTCAAGAATCAAGAAAAATCTCAAATAAACAACCTAAACTTACACCTAAAGCAATTAGAGAAAGAAGAACAAATCCCCAAAATTAGCAGAAGTAAAGAAAATCCTTTACATCACATTATTCTACCCTTAAATAAGGACATTTCACACATAACCAAAATACTATTTTCATACCTAACAAATAATAACTTCATATTATCTAATACTGTCTCCATACTCAGATATCTCTAATCATCTCAAAAATATCTTTACATTAGGTTTATACATTTCATTTGGTTGTAATATATTTTTAAGTCTTTTTTTATTCTAGAAGAGTCCCATGATCTCCTTTCTTTCCCATGTCATTGACTTATTAAAGAAACCAGATCAGAGAAAGACAAATATCTTATGATGTCACTTATATGTAGAATCTAAAAAAATGATACAAATGAACTTATTTATAAAACAGAAATAGACTCACAGACATAGAAAACAAACTTATGATAACCAAAGGGGAAAGTGGAGGGGCGGGGCAGGAGACATAAGTTAGGAGTTTTGGGGATTCACAGATAGACACTACTATATACAAACAGATAAACAATAAGGACCTACTTATAGCACAGGGAACTATATTCAATATCTGTAATAACATATAATGGAAAAGAATCTGAAAAAGAATATATATGTGGATAACTGAATCACTTTGATGTACACCTGAAATTAGCACAACATTGTAAATCAACTATACTTCAATGAAAAAAAAAAAAAAAGAAACCATATCAGCTGCCCAAAGAATCCACATTATGATTGTTTCCTGATAGTATCATTTTCCTTGTTCCTCCAGTGCTGTCTTTTTTAAACAAGAATTTAGATCTAAAAGGCTTAGGTTCATGTTCAGCACTTCATAGGTGGTGTCATTTATTTTGAAAAGCTGCTGTGTGTGTTTTTTTTTTCTTTTTAGTGTCTACCATGTTTTCAGCTCTGGGAGTTGCAAAAGTAAATACCATATGTCATAGTTTTGCCATTAAAGATCTTACAGCCCCATAGGAGAGAAAGGCATGTAAACCAATCAATACAACAGTATAAGGGCCATGGAGGATTTGGGTGGGGTTATAAATTCTGAAGGGGCATCAAGGCTACACGAGGAAGTGATAAATGAGCTGGCTCTGGAAGACAAGTAGGGTCTACCAAACAAAGGAGGAAGAGTGGAGATGGGCATGCCGAACCAAGGACCTGCACCTCTAAAGGCAGAGACACATAAATATGCTGAAACAGGTTGTGCAGGGCCTTTGATGCTAAATCAAGGAATTTGGACTTTGTCTTTTGAGCAATGGCAAGCCTGGGAAAGATTTTAATTGAGGGAGATTTTCAGCCCTGTGTGTAGTCTTTAGCACCTTAGCATGAAAAGTTATTCCAAAAATCGCCCTCCCAGCCTAAAGTGGAATCCATAAGTCCTGTTCTGATTCCTCAGCATGTGGCCCCAGACAAAAGCTTAACATTTGGTGTTTTAGAAGTTCCGATGCCATGTTTACTCTGCCCTTTGCCCCATTAAGTGACCTTTGTAACCATGGCAACAGTTTGGGTTTCTCCATGCAGCAGCATAGAAAGAACAGAGATATATTGTTCTGTGGACTATGCAGATAATAGTACCTTCCTTTTCCTGCACTGATCAGTGATGCTAATCAAGTTGTAGTGGCAACAAATGGTCCCAGCTGCCTCTTCTTCAGGCATTTTTTGCTTGTTAATGATTGCAAGAGTAATTGTGGTACATGCTCAGAGGGACCAATAAATAAAAGGCAGGTCAGCACCCACACCGCTGGAAAACTGTGAAAGTGGCTCAAAGAAAGAAACTGAATGGAAGTGCTAGAGCAGAGACAAGACAATCATCTGTTGCTTCACTACAAAGCTGTGGCTCCCAATTCACTCTTCGTGGCTGCACACAGAGGCCAGAACCCAGATGGAAGAACTTTACAAAATACTGCTTTCCAGCCCCTACCCATATACATTTCCATCAAGGTGGGACTTAGGCACTAATTTTTCAAAATTCACAGGAGATTCTAATGCAACTGAGTTTGCAAGTATAGGAGAGGGGGAAAAAAAACCAAACAACTTTCCTTTACCATATCAGGTTCAGTGTCTGGGGTCTGTGAATTAAACTGACAAAAAAACAGATTAACAGGAGAAAAAGTCAGTATTAGGTGTATATGTAGGCTTCAAAGAAGAGAAGTGAAAACCCCAAAGAGGTGGTTGGACCCAGGGGCATATATACCATTTTAACAAAAAGTAATAAAGAGTGAAGAAGAGACTAGACAATGGAAAAGGGAGCTTCTGGAGAGAGGGTAAGTCGTGGGAAGAGTAAATAAGAGTTGTTTGGTAAGTTTTGTTATGTAGACTCAAGTCCTCTTAGGTGATAAGAGTTGTCTCCTGAGTCTGTTTCCTCTTCCTGGATAATAGAGGCCAACTTTACAAATGTAAATTTTCTTCACAAAAGGGAATTTTATGCCCTACTTTTAGGCAGAAAGAGCAAGGCCAGAGAGCTTCTCCTGTGTTCACTGTTTCTTAATTGACCTTCAGCTCAAAATAATCCTAATGGCAAAGTGGCAAATTCTAAGATGGCATATTCTGATCCACTTCACAAACAACTGAGCAAAGGAAACTTAGATGGCCAGGCAGAGAGGGGATGGGCTAAATGTAAGACCAGGCATTAAACTTCACAGCAGCCTAGTAAGAGTTGGGAGAGGAGGTCTTGCTACTTTTGAACACAGTCCCCTAAATGGGTCATATTTAATTAGAGAGATAAAACTGCTATGACAGTAAAGAGTTCCTACAATACATAGTGAGGGCCATTGAGATAGAATCAGCCTTACTTCACTGTGTTGCCCGGCATTGGTCAACAGACTGCATCAGGTAGCAAAGTAAGTATCTGCTAGAGCCTACCTATAGAGGGGAGGCATGGAATCCATCTCTGTGAGCCCTTGGCATCAACAATCCTGGTACACCTTAGTGGAGAGATCTGGCCAGATATTCAGAGCTTGTTTGGAATTTTTAGCCGGAAATAAAGAGCATGTGCTTGTATGAAAACAAATCATTAAATAACAAAAACAACCCAAGCTGCAATCCACCAGGGTTTTAGGACACTCAGTGAGGAAACATTTACCAAGTGTAATAAGGGAGTGTGGAGTTCTGTTGGACTTCACTGAAGAAACAGGTATGTTGTTTTGCCAAAAGACTAAGGATACCACATGTTAGTATTATGAACTCCAACTTTGGGCTGTTTTCCCAGAGCATAAACTCTTACCTACTCTCTTGTGTCCACCTAGAAGGGTGGGATAAGGAGGGTGGGAGGGAGGCATGAGAGGGAGGGGATATGGGGACATATGTATACGTATAGCTGATTCACTTTGTTACACAGCAGCAACTAACACAACAATGTAAAGCAATTATACTCCAATAAAGATGTTAAAAAAACAGTACATAAAAAAAAGAAAAAATCATGGTGAATAATATTTGATTTTTTTAACCAATAAAGAAGTCAATATAAAGTTTTTCATGGAAAACAAATGTAAGAATTGTAAAAATAAATTCTTTATAAACTTAAAAAAAAAAAGAAAAGAAACTCTTACCTACTCTTTATCATTCAGTGCTCTAAAGAAGGGACTCGAAGTGAAGATACAACCGTAATAGAAATTTAGTTTCTTCTCCACTCCCCCACTAACACAACCAGTCTCTTTTTCTAGAACTCCTAGCATACATTTGGGTCCATGATTCTTTGCTTACTGATAAAATAAGTAGGTGTCAACAGAAACAATTGTTTGGGAAGTATCAGGAGGTACAGACAACTATTTACAGAGGCCAGTAAAAGTCATAGATAAAGAAATCAATCAGTAAATATTACTAAACACCTCGTTTATACTTCTTTGCTCTTTGATTTTTTTCCAGGGCACATTTCACCATCTAACAAAATTCACTCATTTATTAAGCATACTTTTTTCTATCTGTCTGCTCTTGTTAGAATATAAACTTCTTTGTGTCTGTGTTATGTGATTGTCCTAAGCCTTTGCTCAGTGCCTCGTACCTAGTAAGCATTCAGAACTCATTATTGAATGAAATGCATGAATGAAAGGTGAATGGTACTGGGTTCCTGGAGATCACTTCACATTAACAAAATGGGCTAGGGCCTAATTTACAAATCCAAATTGCAGTTTATGAATTAATGCAACCCCTTCTGATTTAATAGGAAACAGCATAAGATTGTCTAATGTAGGTCCGATTAGAGAGCAGATCAACGTTGGCAGTCAGTATGGTAAGCCAAGAAGAAAACACAATACTCCAATGTCCTTTAAAGCTAGTTTCATCTAACGGGGTTCTGCAAACAGATTTCCTTTTCCACTTTGGGAAAAAAAGACCATTGGAACCTATTTTACTTCATTTGCAAACTAACTCAGTGAAAGTATTATGATCTGTGATTATTGGAATAGCAATTTTAGAATTGAAGAAACAGAGTTACTTTAGGCTCTAGATTTTTAACTCCTTAAAAGCAGTGTCCTAGTTTTTTGGGGCTAGCACAGAGAAGGTGCTTTCATATATATATGAAATAGTTTTTAAGTGGAACCAAATAACTTGTCCCCAGTTCATAAATGGAAAGGTCAAGATGTGAACTAGGTCCATTCTCTTTCCATGGCCCAGGCTGATGATAATCTTGATTCCTAAAATTTTCTGAGTGTTATCTATGTGCCAGGCACTGTTCTAAATACTTTGTATTTTATAATTCAAGTTCCTGGAGAGAAGGAATTAAAGTCAAAGCTGCCTCCCTCCAGGGCATAGCTTATCTATAGGTTTTCATGTTCCTTAAATTGACTTTTATGAATAGAAAACACTACACAGGAGCTGCTTTTTGCTTTAACTAATTCATATTCAATTTATTAAAGTTAGAGAGTCAGAGAAACTAGTTCTTCCTTAGGATTTTAGTTTCATCTAGTAAATGCTTCCTTTATAAATCTAGGAAATTCTAGAAATCCTTTTATTTACTTCTACTAAGTAATGTTGACTTTTTAATTTTTTTTTTTTGGAAAATTTTAAATATACACAAAAATTGAATGGCTAAAATATTAAATTCACAGGTACTCATCACTCAATTTCAATAATCATCAACTACGGGTCAATTTATTTCATCTATACTTCTACCCACTTCTCCCTCTCTTATTATTATGAGCTAATTCTCATATCATTTTGTCCATAATTATGTTAATATATATGTTAAAAAGGTAAAAATTCATACTCATAAGCACTTAGAATTTGAAATGTATTAAATATTGCAAACTTTATGAGTAAGAAGTCATACTTCATTAGTTTCATTTCTAACCTCTAATTAGTCATAAATTTAGGCATATTTTATCCACCAGTAGGAATGCTCTCATATGAATAATTTGTTCATGTCTCTTATTTATAAACTGCTATTAAAATCGAGCAGGACCTTGTGGGGTTCCTGGGCACAAAAGCCTTTCTGTCCCCTGTTTCTTGTTTGTAGGGAACAGACTCCAGCCTCCATGACCTTCCCTGGGTTCCAAAGGGCAGATTTAGCAGTTGCTACTCAGGGAAGGGAGGAGATGCAGAGACAGGGAGGAGCCACCAAGAAACAATAGCGCCACCTTGGGGCAGAGTCCTGGTTCGCCTCAAGTGATACACATAACAATATCTTTTGAGCTCTATACAAAACTAAAAACCCTAATAAATGGAAGATGAAGCAATCCTCACTCCAGGGAGAAGGTTGTGGTATGATAGCCTTGAGAACCGGAGAAGCTCTTCAGGAGACCACCTGAGGCCAGATGAAAGGAGTGCAAGCCCTGCACACACCCTAATCTTACCAGCAACCCCACCCTTGAACCCTTGTTATGAAACTCATCAAATCCTAATGGATGGGGACACACCATTTTGAGAGGCATGAGTCCACTGTGTCCCCCCTTTGCCTGGCAAAGCAATAAAGCTGTTCTTTTCTACTTCACGCAGAACCCTGTCTCTGAGATTTGATTTGGCGCTGGTGCACAGAAGCCAAGCTTTCGACATCACTATTAGTATTTGTATTGATTTAGAAATTCGTTCTAAGTTTTGTTAAGATTTCAGTTTCTTTTGCTCTGTAATAAACCATCTAAAACTCAAAATAAAAAGGTAAAAACTCTATAAAAAATATAAACCCATTTCATTACTATACATAAACAAAATAGCAATAAGTTACCAATACCAATTATCCAGTCATTTAGATTTCCAATTGTCTCATAAATATCATCTTCTAAAAAACATTTTGTTTGTCTGAATCAGAATTTAGTAAGGTCTATATATTGCCATAGTTTGATAAGTCTGATAAGTTTACTTTAATCTATAGGTTATTTCTCTTTCTCTTTCCTACTAAGGGTTTATTTTGAAGAAAATGGGTCATTTGTCTCATAGTCCTTTCTTCACAGTTATGATAAAATTTACATTTCACATAACTACTTAATTGCATTATTTCTCAAAGCAAATACGACAGTGACAAAATAACATTGCAGTAGCAATACGATTACTTTTAAAACTTTACATATATTTTTAGGGGGGCAGGTCTTTTTGTCATTAAGGTTTATTCCACTAGGGATAAAAAGTCAAATCACTTGGAGTTCTTTTTCTCCTGTGGATTTGATACAAACTGGATACACAGTAAAGTTCACCTATTTCGTTTTACTTTCTGTTATTATATATTGATTTTTAAAATTTAAATTTTATTTTAAATTATTTAAATTATTTGCATGATTTGAAAGTCAAATCTATAAAACCAATCCCTCATAGGCACCCTTTTTTTTAAAAACATCTTTATTGGAGTAAAATTGCTTTACAATGTTGTTTTAGTTTCTGCTGCATAAAAAGGGAATCAGCTATACATATACATACATCCCCATATCCCCTCCCTCTTGTGCTTCCCTCTCACCCTCCATACCCCACCCCTCTAGGTGGTCACAAAGCATGGAGCTGAACTCCCTGTGAGATGCAGCTGCTTCCCACTAGCTATCTATTTTACATTTGGTAGTGTACATATGTCAATGCTACTCTCTCACTTTGTCCCAGCTCACCCTTCCCAACCCCTGTGTCCTCAAGTCCGTTCTCTGTCTGTGTCTCTATTCCTGTCCTGCCCTTACGTTCATCAAAACCATTTTTTTTTTTTAGATTCCATATATATGTGTTAGCATACGATATTTGTTTTTCTCTTTCTGACTTACTTCACTCTGTATGACAGACTCTAGGTCCATCCACCTCACTACAAATAACTCAATTTCATTTCTTTTTATGGCTGAGTACTGTTCCATCATATATTTGTGTGATATCTTCTTTATCCATTCATCTGTTGATGGACACTTAGGTTACTTCCATGCCCTGGCTATTGTAAATAGTGCTGCAATGAACATTGTGGTACATGACTCTTTTTAAAGTATGGTTTTCTCAGGGTGTAAGCCCAGCAGTGATATTGCTGGGTCGTATGGTAGTTCTATTTTTCGTTTTTTTTTTTTTTTTATGCGTTACGCGGGCCTCTCACTGTTGTGGCCTCTCCCGTTGCGGAGGACAGGCTCCGGACGCGCAGGCTCAGCGGCCATGGCTCACGGGCCCAGCCGCTCCGCGGCATGCGGGATCCTCCCAGACCGGGGCACGAACCCGTGTCCCCTGCATCGGCAGGCGGACTCTCAACCACTGCGCCACCAGGGAAGCCCCCTATTTTTCGTTTTTTAAGGAAGCTCCATACTGTTCTCCATAGTGGCTGTATCAATTTACATTCCCACCAACAGTACACAAGGGTTGGCTTCTCTCCACAACCTCTCCAGCATTTATTGTTTGTAGATTTTTTGACGATGGCCATTCTGACCAGTGTGAGGTTATACCTCATTGTAGTTTTGATTTGCATTTCTCTAATGATTAGTGATGTTGAGCATCCTTTCATGTGTTTGTTGTCAGTCTGTATATCTTCTTTGGAGAAATGTCTACTTAGGTCTTCTGCCCATTTCTGCAATGGGTTGTTTGTTTTTGTGATATTGAACTGCATGAGCTACTTGCATATTTTGGAGATTAATCCTTTGTCACTTGCTTCATTTGCAAATATTTTCTCCCAGTTCTGAGGGTTGTCTTTTCATCTTGTTTATGGTTTCCTTTGTTGTGCAAAAGCTTTTAAGTTTCATTAGGTCTCATTTGTTTATTTTTGTTTTCATTTCCATTTCTCTAGGAGGTGGGTCAAAAAGGATCTTGCTGTAATTTATGTCATAGAGTGTTCTGCTTGTGTTTTCCTTTAAGAGTTTTATAGTGTCGGGCCTTACATTTATGTCTTTAATACATTTTGGGTTTATTTTTGTGCATGGTGTTAAGGAATGTTCTAATTTCATTCTTCTACGTGTAGCTGTCCAGTTTTCCCAGCACCACTTATTGAAGAGTCTGTCTTTTCTCCATTGTACATTCTTGCTTCCTTTATCAAAAATAAGGTGACCATATATACGTGGGTTTATCTCTGGGCTTTCTATTCTGTTCCACTGATCTATATTTTTGTTTTTGTGCCAGCACCATACTGTCTTGATTACTGTAGCTTTGTATGATAGACTGAAGTCAGGGAGCCTGATTCCTCCAGCTCCGTTTTTCTTTCTCAATATTGCTTTGGCTATTCGGAGTCTTTTGTGTGTCCACACGAACTGTAAAATTTTTTGTTCTAGTTCTGTGAAAAATGTCATTGGTAGTTTGATAGGGATTGCATTGAATCTGTAGATTGCTTTGTGTAGTAGAGTCATTAGCACAATATTGATTCTTCCAATCCAAGAACATGATATATCTCTCCATCTGTTTGTATCATCTTTAATTTCATTCATCAGTGCCTTATAGTTTTTTGCATACAGGTCATTTGTCTCCTTGGTTAAATTTACTCCTAAATATTTTATTATTTTTGTTGCAGTGGTAAATGGGAGTGTTTCCTTAATTTCTCTTTCAGATTTTCATCATTAGTGTATAGGAATGCAAGAGATTTCTGTGCATTAATTTTGTATCCTGATACTTTACCAAATTCATTGATTAGCTCTCTTAGTTTTCTGGTAGCATATTTAGGATTCTCTATGTATGATATCATGTCATCTGCAAACAGTGACAGTTTTACTTCTTCTCTTCCAATTTGGATTCCTTTTATTTCTTTTTCTTCTCTGATTGCTGTGCCTAAAACTTTCAAAACTATGTTGACTAATAGTGGTGAGAGTGGGCAACCTTGTCTTGTTCCTAATCTTAGAGGAAATGGTTTCAGTTTTTCACCATTGAGAACAATGTTGGCTGTGGATTTGTTATATATGACCTTTATTATGTTGAGGTAGGTTCCCTCTATGCCCACTTTCTGGAGCGTTTCTATCATAAATGGGTGTTGCATTTTGTCCAAAGTTTTTCTGCATCTATTGAGATTATCATAGGGTTTTTATCCTTCAACTTGTTAATATTGTGTATCACATTGATTGATTTGCGTATATTGAAGAATCCTTGCATCCCTGGGATAAATCCCACTTGATTATGGTGTATGATCCTTTTCATGTGCTGTTGGATTCTGTTTGCTAGTATTTTGTTGAGGATTTTTGCATCAGTATACATAGATGCATATTGGCCTGTAGTTTTCTTTCTTGTGACATCTTTGTCTGGTTTTGGTATCAGGGTGATGGTGGGCTCGTAGAATGAGTTTGGGAGTGTACCTCTCTCTGCTCTATTTTGGAAGAGTTTGAGAAGGATAGGTATTAGCTCTTCTCTAAATGTTAGATATAATTCACCTATGAAGCCATCTGGTCCTGGGCTTTTGTTTGTTGGAAGATTTTTAAGCATAGTTTCAATTTCAATGCTTGTGATTGGTCTGTTCATATTTTCTATTTCTTCCTGGATCAGTCTTAGAAGGTTGTACTTTTCTAAGAATTTGTCCATTTCTTCCAGGTTGTACATTTTTTTGGCATATGGTTGCTTGTAGTAGTCTCTCATGATCCTTTGTATTTCTACAGTGTCAGTTGTTACACCTCCTTTTCATTTCTAATTCTGTTGATTTGAGTCTTCTCCCTTTTTTTCTTGATGAATCTGGCTAATAGTTTATCAATTTTGTTTATCTCCTCAAAGAACCAGCTTTTAGTTTTATTGATCTTTGCTATCATTTCCTTCATTTGTTTTTCTTTTTTTTTCTGATCTGATCTCTATGATTTCTTTCCTTCTGCTAACTTTAGGGGTTTTTTTTGTTCTTTCTCTAATTGTTTTAGGTGTAAGATTAGGTTGTTTCTTTGAGATGTTTCTTGTTTCTTGAGGTAGGATTGTATTGCTATAAACTTCCCTCTTAGAACTGCTTTTGCTGCATCCCATAGGTTTTGGGTTGTGTTTTCATTGTCATTTGTTTCTAGGTATTTTTTGATTTCCTCTTTGGTCTCTTCAGTGATCTCTTGGTTATTTAATATTGTTATTTTGTTTAACCTCCACGGGTTTGTATTTTTTAGTTTTGTTTTTCCTGTAACTGATATCTAGTCTGATAGCATTGTGGTTGGAAAAGATACTTGATGCGATTTCAATTTTCTTAAATTTACCAAGGCTTGATTTGTGACCCAATAAATTATCTACCCTGGAGAATATTCCATGAGCACCTGAGAAGAAAGTGTATTCTGTTGTTTTTAGATGGAATGTCCTATATATATCAGTTAAGTCCATCTGGCCTAATGTGTCATTTAAAGCTTATGTTTCCTTATTTATTTTCATTTTGGATGATCTGTCCATTGGTGAAAGTGGGGTGTTAAAGTCCCCTACTGTGATTGTGCTACTGTCAATTTTCCCTTTCATGGCTGTTAGTATTTGTCTTATATATTGAGGTGCCCCTATGTTTGGTGCATAAATATTTACAAATGTTATATCTTCTTCGTGGATCGATCCCTTGATCATTATATAGTGTCCTTCTTTGTCTCTTGTAATAGTCTTTATTTTAAAGTTTGCTTTGTCTGATGTGAGAATTGCTACTCCAGCTTTCTTTTGATTTCCATTTGCATGGAATGTCTTTTTCCATCCCCTCACTTTCAGTCTGTATATGTCTCTGGGTCTGAAGTGGGTCTCTTTTAGACAGCATATATACGGGTCTTGTTTTTGTATCCATTCAGCCAGTCTATGTCTTTTGGTTGGAGCATTTAATCCATTTACATTTAAGGTAATTATTGATATGTATGTCCCTATTACCATTTTCTGAATTGTTTTGGGTTTGTTATTGTAGGTCTTATCCTTCTCTTGTGTTTCCTGCCTAGAGAAGTTCCTTTAGCGCTTGTTGTAGAGCTGGTTTGGTGGTGCTGAGTTCTCTTAGCTTTTGCTTGTCTGTAAGGGTTTCAATTTCTCTGTTGAATCTGAATGAGATCCTTGCTTGGTAGGGTAATCTTGGTTGTAAGTTTTTCCCTTTCATCACTTTAAATATGTTCTTCTACTCCCTTCTGGCTTGCCAAGTTTCTGCTGAAAGATCAGCTGTTAGCCTTATGGGGATTCCCTTGTGTGTTACTTGTTGTTTTTCCCTTGCTGCTTTTAATATTTTTTCTTTGTATTTAATTTTTGATAGTTTGATTAATATGTGTCTTGGTGTGTTTCTCTTGAGTTTACCCTGTATGGGACTCTCTGCAATTGCTGGAATTGATAGTATTTCTTTCCCTTGATAGGGAAGTTTTCAACTCTGATCTCTCAAATATATTCTCAGACCCTTTCGTTTTCTCTTCTTTTTCTGGGACCCCTATAATTTGAATGTTGGTGTGCTTAATGTTGTCCCAGAGGTCTCTGAGACTCTCCTCAATTCTTTCCATTCTTTTTTCTTTATTCTGCTCTGTGACAGTTATTTCCACTCTTCTATTTTCCAGGTCACTTATCCGTTCTTCTGCCTCAATTATTCTGCTATTAATTTTTCTAGAGTATTTTTAATTTCATTTATTGTGTTGTTCATCGTTGTTTGTTTGCTCTTTAGTTCTTCTAGGTCCTTGTTAAATGTTTCTTGTACTTTCTCCATTCTATTTCCAGGATTTTGGATCATCTTTTCTATCATTACTCTGAATTCTTTTTCAGGTGGACTGCCTGTTTTCTCTTTATTTGTTTGGTCTGGTGAGTTTTTACCTTGCTCTTTCATCTGCTGCATATTTCTCTGTTGTCTCATTTTGTTTAAATTACCGTGTTTGGGGTTCTCCTTTGCACAGGCTGTAGGTTCGTAGTTCCCTTCATTTTTGGTGTCTGCTCCCAGTGGGTGAAGTTGGTTCAGTAGCTTGTGTAAGCTTCCTGGTGGAGGGGACTGGTGCCTGTGCTCTGGTTGGTGAGTCTCTATCTTGTCCTTCTGGTGGGCAGGGCCGCATCCTGTGGTGTGTTTTGGGCTATCTGTGAACTTAGTATGAGTTTAGGCAGCCTCTCTGCTAATGGGTGTAGTTGTATTCCTGTCTTGCTAGTTGTTTGGCATGGGGAGTCCAGCAGTGGAGCTTACTGGCCATTGGGTGGAGCTGGGTCTTAGCATTGAGACAGAGATCTCTCAGAGAGTTATCACCAATTGATATTATGTGGGTCCACATGGTCTCCGGTGGTCCATAATCCTGGACTCTGCTCTCCCACTTCAGAGGCTCAGGCTCAACACCTGACCAGAGCACCAAGACCCTGCCAGCCACATGGCTCAGAAGAAATAGAAGAAAAAAAAAAGGAACGGATAGAACCCCAAACCAAATGGTAAAAGCAACACTAAACAGACAAAATCACACAAAGAAACATACACCCACACACTCAGAAAAAGAGAGAAGGAAAAAAATTTTTAATTAAAAAAATAAATAAAAATGAAGAGAGCAACCAAAGCAGTAAACAAATCCACCAATGATAACAAGCACTAAAAACTGAACTAAGAGAAACATAAAACCAAAAACAAATCAGATGCAGAAAGCACACCCCAAGTCAACAGTTGCTCCCAAAGTCCACCACCTCAATTTTGGGAACATTTGTTGTCTATTCCAGTATTCCACAGATGCGAGGTTTATCAAGTTGATTGTGGGGATTTAATCTGCTGCTCCTGAGGCTGCACAGAGATATTTCCCTTTCTCTTTTTTGTTTGCAGAGCTCCTGGAGTTCAACTTTGGTTTTGGCCCTACCTCTGCTTGTAGGCCACCCTCAGGTGCCTGTTCCCTGCCCATACAGGAGGGGGTTAAAGCAGTGGCTGATTAAGGCTGCCTTGCTCACTCAGGCCAGGGAGAGGGAGGCATATGGTAGTCATAATTGGAATACGGGGCAAGCCTGCCACAGCAGAGGCCAGCACAACATTGCAACAGCCTGAGATGTGCCGTGTGTTCTCCCGGGGAAGTTGTTTCTGGATCATAGGACCCAGGCAGTGGCGTGCTCTTGTGGCTCCCCAGGGGGTGTGGGTAGTGACTTGCACTTGCACACTGGATTCTTGGTGGCATCAGCAGCAGCGTTAGCAGTCCATGCCCATCTCTGTGGTCTGAGCAGATAGCCGCAGCTCATGCCCGTCTCTGGAGCTCACTTAGGCAGTGTTCTGTTGTCTGTGGGCACATGAAGCAGGAATCCCCTCTCCTTGTGCACCCCACAACAATGGTCTCCTGCCTCTCTGGCAGGTCCAAACATATTCCCAGACTCCCTGCCAGCTAGCTGTGGCACACTAGCCCCCTTCAGCCTGTCTTCACACAGCCAACCCCAGTCCTCTCCCTGAAGTCTGACCTCTAAAGCCCAAGCCTCAGCTCCCAGACCCCACCTGCCTCAGCAGGTGAGCAGACAATTGTCTCAGGCTGGTGAGTGCTGGTAAGCACCGATCCTCTGTGCAGGAATCTCTCCGCTTTGCCCTCTGAACGCCTTTTGCTGTGCTCTCCTCCGTGGCTCTGAAGTTTCCCCCAGCCCACCCCCCATCCCCACGAGTGAAGGGGCTTCCTAGTGTGTGGAAAATTTTCCTCC
Source organism: Phocoena phocoena (assembly GCF_963924675.1). Classification (NCBI taxonomy): domain Eukaryota; kingdom Metazoa; phylum Chordata; class Mammalia; order Artiodactyla; family Phocoenidae; genus Phocoena; species Phocoena phocoena. Next base: position 95,177,592 of record NC_089223.1, read on the forward strand.
TTCACAGCTCCCTCCCAGAGGTGCAGGTTCTGTCCCTATTCTTTTGTCTCTGTTTTTTCTTTTTACTTTTGCCCTACCCAGGTATGTGGGGAGTTTCTTGCCTTTTAGGAAGGCTGAGGTCTTCTGCCAGCGTTCAGTAGGTGTTCTGTAGGAGTTGTTCCACATGTAGATGTATTTTTTTTAAGTTTTACTTTTATCTATTTATTTATCTAATTTATTTTATTTGCTTATTATTTTTGGCTGCATTGGGTCTTCATTGCTGCGCACGGGCTTTCTCTATCTGCGTTGAGTGAGGGCTACTCTTCGTTGTGGTGCACAGGCTTCTCATTGTGGTGGCTTCTCTTGTTTCGAAGCACGGGCTCTGGGCGTGCAGGCTTTGGTAGTTGTGGCGCGTGAGCTCAGTAGTTGTGGCTCGTGAGCTCTAGAGTGCAGGCTCAGTAGTTGTGGAGCATGGGCTTAGTTGCTCCGTGGCATGTGGGGTCTTCCTGGACCAGGGCTTGAATCCAGGTCCCCTGCAGTGGCAGGCAGATTCTTAACCACTGCACCACCAGGGATGCCCTAGATGTATTTTTGATGTATTTGTGGGGAGGTGGGTGATCTCCACGTCTTATTCCTCTGTCATCTTGAAGGTCTTCCCTTATTTTGTTTTGTTCAAAGTAGTGCAAACTGTTTTCTGTCACTTGAAACAAGAGAAAGAATCTTAACAGATGAAAACATCACTGTTTCTTCACTCATTGATAAATTCAGAAGGCTGACTTCTCCACAAAGGATTGAATTTATTTTATGAATGAGGCAACGGGACATTCAGACTTTTAGATGGCAAGATTTAGTGAAGTTCTTTAAGAAAGTGAAAACATTTTCTAGTTCAATGGATGCCCGCACAGCATGAAGCAATTTCAATGTGGATGCTCCAGCTTCATTTGGAATACTTCACATATACATCTTGAAACATTCTCCAATGGATTCTCTTGAGACACTTAATTCTCTCTCATGTCCTTAAAATCCAAAGCCTAAGATGCAATGTACACAAGTCCAGAGGCTTTTTCTCGACTCCCCCGCCTCAGCTGGGCCACCTTTTCCTTCCAGAGGGAGCAGGATGGGTGTGGCAATTTAAAATCCCTTGCACTGGAGGCGCCTCCAAATCTTCATGTCTCCACCCATTTTCTTTTAATTTTATGGTTTCTCCATCCATCATTTGATTTTTATTAATATAAGGATATATATATATATATATATATATATATATATATCTCTTCATACTATCTTTACTCAGAAATAGAACACTGTTCACACATTGCTTACCTTGCTTTTATCACATAATATACCCTTGGAATCACTCTGTAATAGTATATAGATAGATTGTTCCTTATTAGTCTATAAAGCTGCATATTACTGCCTTGTATGAATATATCAAAATTTATTTGACCAATTCCCTGTTGATGGACATTTGGGTCTTTTTTCCTGTTTTTAGTATTATAATTAATTCTGCAATAAAAATAACCTTGAAAAATACAGTCTTGTCTTTCCTTCCTTTCTTTATTTGCCAGTGTACCTTTGGGGTGCATTCCTAGAAATGGGATTGTTAAGTCAAAGTTTAAATGCACATATAATTTTGTTAGATATTGCCAAATTCCCTTCTATAAGGTTACCATTTTGCATTTTCATAAGCAATATATGAAATTGCCTATTCACCCAAAAAGGCTTGTCTACAGGGTTTTTACCAAACTCAGAATAAAGTTTGGATTTGCTGCCTAATAGTTAAGAAAAGACATCTCAATCAATCTGAAGCAGGTTTCTTTTATTATGAGTGAAAGTAAGCAAACATTCATAGATTGAGTCATTTAAATTTATTTTTCTGTGAATGTACTTCTCAGAAAACTCTTTGAATAATTTCTTGAAGGCAGGAAAGCAGAGTCTGAGTAAAGAGAGAGTCACAGTAAACTTTGTGGTAAGGAACCTATTAAGCACACACACACAGACAAACATACAGATGCACACATACACATACACACACACACACACACACTTGAGAAAAGACAAGGAAGAAAATATTGGAGATGTTGAAGGGTTTCTGATAAACAAAACCTATCTCTCTTACATCACTTTTTGACAACTTGAAAAATAGGCTAAAATATAAAGATGGAGGCTACAGTAGGCAGAAAAAAATTATAATAAATAATTTTTTAATTTTAAAAATTTAATTTAAAAATTTATTATTCTGTGAATCATTTGTTTATTCTTTAGTTTGTTTTCTATAAAATTACAGGTATTTTTTAAAAATTAGAAGCTCTTTATGTGTTAGCAATATTTACAAATATTTATTTGTTGTTATATAAAGAGCTTACCTTTTCCCAATTTGACTTTCTTCCCTTTGCTTTTGGTATCTTTTTCCATGCAAAGGTTTTTTGTTTTTTCTTTTCTTTTTTATAATTTAGTATTTCCTTATAGTTCTTTTGGATAATAAGAAAATTTTTTTCTAATGCTAAGTTATAGTGGAATTCACTCATGTTTTTATCTAATACTTGTGTTTTAATTTTTTCACACTTAAATGTCTTATGCATTTGGAATCTATCCTGGTATATGGTGGAAGAAATAGATACATTTTTACCTTTTTCATGTGACTATCCAATTATCCCAATGTTACTTACCAAAATGTCGATTTTTTCTCCACTGATTTGAGAAGACATCTTTATCATATACTAAATTTGCAGTCGTAATTGTGTCTATTTCTTTGTTTACTCTTTCATTTCAGTGGTTTGCATGTGTATTTCATGCCAATACATCATTTTGTATATACAAACGTTTGGTATTATGTTTCAATATCTAATAGGGTAGCAACACTCTAGTTCCTCTATTCCAGGATTTTTCTGGCTATTCTTGCTTGTTTATACTTCCAAATGGATTTTGTCTAGCCTGAGAAAAAAACATCAGCTGATATTTCTATTGGGATTGTATTACCTTTGTGAGTTGAGTCTTGCAAGAGTTTTATTTAAAATATTAATGAATATTACTTGTATAAAATTATATTATGTTAATTAATATATTATATTAATATTCTATTTTATTATGTAATTAATATAAAAATTGCATATATAACCTTAGCCACAAAGTCAGAGACTTTTCCACTCAAGTCAGGAATAAGAAGGGTGAAATTCATTGCTATGTAACATTTTGTTGGAAGTATTAGTCATTGCAAATGTTACACAGTGATGAATTTCATGAATATCTTTGTATGAAGATAATGGATATTACTCTTTCTATGACTAACTTTTGTGAAAAGTCTCTGACTTTGTTATTAAGGTTATATATGTAATTTTTATATATGACAAGGAAATATCCAACAATTCTTATTATATTGTTTTTTTTTACATAAGTGTGTAAAATCTGTAAATGGATTTTGGTAATATTCTTTCTGCATCTCTGGGAATAATCATGATTTTTCTCTTAGGTGTATTAATTTGATGAATTATATAAAGATAACTCTTAATATTGAATCACTTTTGTATTCGTCAAAAAATGGACACACGCTATTAACGTATATTTTTTAGTGGGCTGTTTGCTAATATTTTATTGAATATTTTTAGTGTGAATAGTTCTTTTTTTTTTCATTTTAACATCTTTATTGGAGTATAATTGCTTTACAATGGTATGTTAGCTTCAGCTTCACAACAAAATGAATCAGTTATATATATACATATGCTCCCATATCTCTGCCCGCTTGCGTCTCCCTCCCTCCCACCCTCCCTATCCCACCCCTCCAGGCAGTCACAAAGCACCGAGCTGATCTCTCTGTGCTATGCGGTTGCTTCCCACTAGCTATCTACCTTACGTTTGGTAGTGAATATATGTCCATGCCTCTCTCTCGCTTTGTCACAGTTTACCCTTCCCCCTCCCCATAGCCTCAAGTCCATTCTCTAGTAAGTCTGTGTCTTTATTCCTGTTTCACCCCTAGGTTTTTCATGACATTTTTTTTTCTTAAATTCCATATATATGTGTTAGCATACGGTATTTGTCTCTCTCTTTCTGACTTACTTCACTCTGTATGACAGACTCTAGGTCTATCCACCTCATTACGAATAGCTCAATTTCGTTTCTTTTTATGGCTGAGTAATATTCCACTGTATATATGTGCCACATCTTCTTTATCCATTCATCCGATGATGGACACTTAGGTTGTTTCCATCTCTGGGCTATTGTAAATAGAGCTGCAATGAACATTTTGGTACATGACTCTTTTTGAATTATGGTTTTCTCAGGGTATATGCCCAGTAGTGGGATTGCTGGGTCATATGGTAGTTCTATTTGTAGCTTTTTAAGGAACCTCCATACTGTTCTCCACAGTGGCTGTATCAATTTACATTCCCACCAACAGTGTAAGAGGGTTCCCTTTTCTCCACACCCTCTCCAGCATTTACTGTTTCTAGATTTTTTGATGATGGCCATTCTGACTGGTGTGAGATGATATCACATTGTAGTTTTGATTTGCATTTCTCTAATGATTAGTGATGTTGAGCATTCTTTCATGTGTTTGTTGGCAGTCTATATCTTCTTTGGAGAAATGTCTATTTAGGTCTTCTGCCCATTTTTGGATTGGGTTGTTTGTTTTTTTGTAATTAAGCTGCATGAGCTGCTTATAAATTTTGGAGATTAATCCTTTGTCAGTTGCTTCATTTGCAAATATTTTCTCCCATTCTGAGGGTTGTCTTTTGGTCTTGTTTATGGTTTCCTTTGCTGCGCAAAAGCTTTGAAGTTTCATTAGGTCCCATTTGTTTATTTTTATTTCCATTTCTCTAGAAGGTGGGTCAAAAAGGACCTTGCTGTGATTTATGTCACAGAGTGTCCTGCCTATGTTTTCCTCTAAGAGTTTCATAGTTTCTGGCCTTACATTTAGGTCTTTAATCCATTTTGAGCTTATTTTTGTGTATGGTGCTAGGGAGTGATCTAATCTCATACTTTTACATGTAGCTGTCCAGTTTTCCCAGCACCACTTATTGAAGAGGCTGTCCTTTCTCCACTGTACATTCCTGCCTCCTTTATCAAAGATAAGGTGACCATATGTGCGTGGGTTTATCTCTGGGCTTTCTATCCTGTTCCATTGATCTATATTTCTGTTTTTGTGCCAGTACCATACTGCCTTGATTACTGTAGCTTTGTAGTATAATCTGAAGTCAGGAAGCCTGATTGCTCCAGCTCCGTTTTTCGTTCTCAAGATTGCTTTGGCTATTCGGGGGGTCTTTTGTGTTTCCATACAAATTGTGAAATTTTTTGTTCTAGTTCTGTGAAAAATGCCAGTGGTAGTTTGATAGGGATTGCATTGAATCTGTAGATTGCTTTGGGTAGTAGAGTCATTTTCACAATGTTGATTCTTCCAATCCAAGAACATGGTATATCTCTCCATCTATTTGTATCATCTTTAATTTCTTTCATCCGTGTCTTACAATTTTCTGCATACAGGTCTTTTGTCTCCTTAGGTAGGTTTATTCCTAGATATTTTATTCTTTTTGTTGCAATGGTAAATGGGAGTGTTTTCTTGATTTCACTTTCAGATTTTTCATCATTAGTGTATAAGAATGCCAGAGATTTCTGTGCATTAATTTTGTATCCTGCTACTTTACCAAATTCATTGATTAGCTCTAGTAGTTTTCTGGTAGCATCTTTAGGATTCTCTATGTATAGTATCATGTCATCTGCAAACACTGATAATTTTATTTTTCCTTTTCCGACTTGGATTCCTTTTATTTCCTTTTCTTCTCTGATTGCTGTGGCTAAAACTTCCAAAACTATGTTGAATAAGAGTGGTGAGAGTGGGCAACCTTGTCTTGTTCCTGATCTTAGTGGAAATGCTTTCAGTTTTTCACCATTGAGGACGATGTTGGCTGTGGGTTTGTCATATATGGCCTTTATTATGTTGAGGAAAGTTCCCTCTATGCCTACTTTCTGCAGGGTTTTTATCATAAATGGGTGTTGAATTTTGTCAAAAGCTTTCTCTGCATCTATTGAGATGATCATATGGTTTTTCTCCTTCAATTTGTTAATATGGTGTATCACGTTGATTGATTTGTGTATATTGAAGAATCCTTGCATTCCTGGAATAAACCCCACTTGATCATGGTGTATGATCCTTTAATGTGCTGTTGGATTCTGTTTGCTAGTATTTTGTTGAGGATTTTTGCATCTATGTTCATCAGTGATATTGCCTTGTAGTTTTCTTTCTTTGTGACATCCTTCTCTGGCTTTGGTATCGGGGTGATGGTGGCCTCGTAGAATGAGTTGGGGAGTGTTCCTCCCTCTGCTATATTTTGGAAGAGTTTGAGAAGGATAGGTTATAGCTCTTCTCTAAATGTTTGATAGAATTCGCCTGTGAAGCCATCTGGTCCTGGGCTTTTGCTTGTTGGAAGATTTTTAATCACAGTTTCAATTTCAGTGCTTGTGATTGGTCTATTCATATTTTCTATTTCTTCCTGATTCAGTCTTGGCAGGTTGTGCCTTTCTAAGAATTTGTCCATTTCTTCCAGGTTGTCCATTTTATGGGCATAGAGTTGCTTGTAGTAATCTCTCATGATCTTTTGTATTTCTGCAGTGTCAGTTGTTACTTCTCCTTTTTCATTTCTAATTCTATTGATTTCAGTCTTCTCCCTTTTTTTCTTGATGAGTCTGGCTAATGGTTTATCAATTTTGTTTATCCTTTCAAAGAACCAGCTTTTAGTTTTATTGATCTTTGCTATCATTTCCTTCATTTCTTTTTCATTTATTTCTGATCTGATTTTTATGATTTCTTTCCTTCTGCTAACTTTGGGTTTTTTTTGTTCTTCTTTCTCTAATTGCTTTAGGTGCAAGGTTAGGTTGTTTATTCGAGATGTTTTCTGTTTCTTAAGGTAGGATTGTATTGCTATAAACTTCCCTCTTAGAACTGCTTTTGCTGCATCCCATAGATTTTGAGTCGTCGTGTCTCCATTGTCATTTGTTTCTAGGTATTTTTTGATTTCTTCTTTGATTTCTTCAGTGATCACTTCGTTATTAAGTAGTGTATTGTTTAGCCTCCACGTGTTTGTATTTTTTACAGATCTTTTCCTGTATTTGATATCTAGTCTCATAGCATTGTGGTCAGAAAAGATACTTGATGGAATTTCAATTTTCTTAAATTTACCAAGGCTTGATTTGTGACCCAAGATATAATCTATCCTGGAGAATGTTCCATGAACACTTGAGGAAAATGTGTATTCTGTTGTTTTTGGATGGAATGTCCTATAAATATCAATTAAGTCCATCTTGTTTAATATATCATTTAAAGCTTGTGTTTCCTTATTTATTTTCATTTTGGATGATCTGTCCATTGGTGAAAATGGGGTGTTAAAGTCCCCTACTATGAATGTGTTACTGTCGATTTCCCCTTTTATGGCTGTTAGTATTTGCCTTATGTATTGAGGTGCTCCTATGTTGGGTGCATAAATATTTAAAATTGTTATATCTTCTTGGATCGATCCCTTGATCATTATGTAGTGTCCTTCTTTGTCTCTTCTAATAGTCTTTATTTTAAAGTCTATTTTGTCTGATATGAGAATTGCTACCCCAGCTTTCTTTTGGTTACCATTTGCATGAAATACCTTTCTCCATCCCCTTATTTTCAGTCTGTATGTGTCCCTATGTCTGAAGTGGGTCTCTTGTAGACAGCAAATATATGCGTCTTGTTTTTGTATCCATTCAGCCAATCTGTGTCTTTTGGTGGGAGCATTTAGTCCATTTACATTTAAGGTAATTATCAATATGTATGTTCCCATTCCCATTTTCTTAATTGTTTTGGGTTCGTTATTGTAGGTCTTTTCCTTCTTTTGTGTTTCTTGCCTAGAGAAGTTCCTTTAGCAGTTGTTGTAGAGCTGGTTTGGTGGTGCTGAATTCTCTCAGCTTTTGCTTGTTTGTAAAGGTTTTAAGTTCTCCATCAAATCTGAATGAGATCCTTGCTGGGTAGAGTAATCTTGGTTGCAGGTTTTTCTCCTTCAACACTTTCAATATGCCCTGCCACTCCCTTCTGGCTTGCAGAGTTTCTGCTGAAAGATCAGCTGTTAACCTCATGGGGATTCCCTTGCGTGTTATTTGTTGTTTTTCCCTTGCTGCTTTTAATATGCTTTCTTTGTATTTAATTTTTGATAGTTTGAGTAATATGTGTGTTGGTGTATTTCTCCTTGGATTTATCCTGTATGGGACTCTCTGTGCTTCCTGGACTTGATTAACTATTTCCTTAGGGAAGTTTTCAACTATAATCTCTTTGAATATTTTCTCAGTCCCTTTCTTTTTCTCTTCTTCTTCTGGAACCCCTATAATTCGAATGTTGGTGCGTTTAATGTTGTCCCAGAGGTCTCTGAGACTGTCCTCAGTTCTTTTCTTTCTTTTTTCTTTATTCTGCTCTGCATTAGTTATTTCCACTATTTTATCTTTCAGGTCATTTATCTGTTCTTCTGCCTCAGTTATTCCGCTATTGATCCCATCTAGAGTATTTTTAATTTCATTTATTGTGTTGTTCATCATTGTTTGTTTCATCTTTAGTTCTTCTAGGTCCTTGTTAACCGTTTCTTGCATTTTGTCTATTCTATTTCCAAGATTTTGGATCATCTTTACTATCATTATTCTGAATTCCTTTTCAGGTAGACTGCCTATTTCCTCTTCATTTGTTAGGTCTGGTGGGTTTTTTTCTTGCTCCTTCATCTGCTGTGTGTTTTTATGTCTTTTCATTTTGCTTATCTTACTGTGTTTGGGGTCTCCTTTTTGCCGGCCGAAGGTTCGTAGTTCCTGTTGTTTTTAGTGTCTGTCCCCAGTGGCTAAGGTTGGTTCAGTGGGTTGTGTAGGCTTCCTGGTGGAGGGTACCAGTGCCTGTGTTCTGGTGGTTGAGGCTGGATCTTGTCTTTCTGGTGGGCAGGTCCATGTCTGGTGGTGTGTTTTGGGGTGTCTGTAGACTTATTATGATTTTGGGCAGCCTCTCTGCTAATGGGTGGGGTTGTGTTCCTGTCTTGCTAGTTGTTTGGCATAGGATGTCCAGCACTGTAGCTTGCTGGTCATTGCGTGAAGCTGGGTGCTGGCGTTGAGATGGAGATCTCTGGGAGATTTTCGATGTTTGATATTATATGCAGCTGGGAGGCCTCTTGTGGACCAGTGTCCTGAAGTTGGCTCTCCCACCTCAGAGGCACAGCACTAACTCCTGGCTGCAGCACCAAGAGCCTTTCATCCACACGGCTCCTTAATTTGGGATGATTCGTTGTCTATTCATGTATTCCACAGATGCAGGGTACATCAAGTTGATTGTGGAGCTTTAATCCGCTGCTTCTGAGGCTGCTGGGAGAGATTTCCCTTTCTCTTCTTTGTTCTCACAGCTCCCAGGGGCTCAGCTTTGGATTTGGCCCCGCCTGTGCGTGTAGGTCGCCGGAGGGCGTCTGTTCTTTGCTCAGACAGGACGGGGTTAAAGGAGCCGTTGATTCGGAGGCTCTGGCGCACTCAGGCCGGGGGTAGGGAGGGTCACGGAGTGCGGGGTGGGCCTGCAGCGGCAGAGGCCGGCGTGACGTTTCTGGCCTGAGGCGTGCCGTGCGTTCTCCCGAGGTAGTTGTCCCTGGATCCCGGGAACCTGGCTGCACAGGCTCCCCGGAAGGGGGGTGTGGATAGTGACCTGTGTTCGCACACAGGCTTCTTGGTGGCAGCAGCAGCGGCCTTAGCGTCTCATGCCCGTCTCCAGGGTCCGCACTTTTAGCCGCGGCTCGCGCCCATCTCTGGAGCTCCTTTAAGCAGCATTCTTAATCCCCTCTCCTCGCGCACCAGTAAATAAAGAGGGAAGAAAAAGTCTCTTGCCTCTTCGGCAGGTCCAGACTTTTCCCCGGACTCCCTCCCGGCTAGCTGTGGTGCACTAACTCCCTGCAGGCTGTGTTCACGCCGCCAACCCCAGTCCTCTCCCTGCGCTCCGACTGAAGCCAGATCCTCAGCTCCCAGCCCCGCCCGCCCGGGCGGGTGAGCAGACGAGCCTCTCGGCTGGTGAGTGCCGGTCGGCCCTGATCCTCTGCGCTGCAATCTCTCCGCTTTGCCTTCCGCACCCCTGTTGCTGTGCTCTCCTCCGCGGCTCCGAAGCTCCCGCACTCCGCCACCCGCAGTCTCCGCCCACGAAGGTGCTTCCTAGTGTGTGGAAGCCTTTCCTCCTTCACAGCTCCCTCCCACTGGTGCAGGACCCGTCCCTATCCTTTTGTCTCTGTTTATTTTTTTCTTTTGCCCTAACCAGGTACGTGAGGGGTTTCTTGCCTTTTGGGAGGTCTGAGGTCTGCCAGCGTTCAGTAGGTGCTCTGTAGGAGTTGTTCCACGTGTAGATGTATTTCTGGTGTATTCTTGGGGAGGAGGGTGATCTCTGCGTCTTACTCTTCCACCTTCTTCCCGGAAGTCCTGAATAGTTCTTAGTTTTCTTTTTTGGTGCAATTTTATGAACTTTCAGTATCAATGTCATATTCACTTTATAAGATGTATTTAGGATTTTTTTCTTTTTTTTTATATTTAATTCCTAATGTCACTGGGATTGAAAAATACATTTTCATTGAGAAGCACTTTTGCCATTCCAATTAACTAAGGTTGCCTATCCATTAAGGGAGACAGATAACATCCCAGTTAACTGTATAAGAGGCTTTGGCTGTGAATGAGGCTTAAAGCTTCAGACAGCTATATGTCACACTCTCAGAGCTACTTTTTCTCATTTCAGGATAGACAGAGTAAGTGCTCAACACTGTTAGGTATTGATATAAGATGACCCAAGGAACAGGAGCCTAATGAAAATCATGAATCTGAAATCAAAATCAGTACACATTGTCTTTCAACAGGATGAAATATTTGAAACTGGAACTATTTTGGAAACTCCTGGGTGTATAGTTGTGGCTTTTAGAGACCCTCTAATGTTTAATTGACTTTAACATTTGCTGTATAAGAAGAGAAGAAAAAAAGTAAATGGATTAACACTGAGAGTATTTACTAAACATGAAGCTCTGTGCTAAGGGTTTTTCTTACTTGATATTATTGAATTCAAACCAAGAACCCATGGGGGTATTTATTACTTATTATCACTATTTTCAGGTGAAGAAACTAAGACTTAGACTAGCTAAGAAACTTAAAAAATATATAATTTATAATTTTAGCAGGTGACAGAGAAAGAATTGAAAGAAAACTGAACATTTATTTATAGAGCCTACTTTTAACTAAATAAGGGATTTTTTTCATTTCTGAGATTATTGGGATAGTCTATATTAGTAGCAGAAAATTTAGAAAACAAAAATGAGAAAAGAAGAAATGAAAGTAATCTGAAATGCCGCCATTTAAGAAAATAAACTTGGGGCATGTTCTTTCATATCATTTTCTGTGCAAATTCATTCATATAAATATGTGTATATAAATATGTATATAAAATACATATATATACTTTTTAGCAGAAGTGGGGACATTATACACATAGCATCTTCTTAGCTTTTATTTTTTTAACTTAACAATACATGGAGAATTTTAAAGTTTTCGAGATTCTGTTTTTAAAATTTTAATAACAGAATTTTTCTTCTGGCTCAGATGTGACTGTGTGGACCCTGATGGCTGGCCTCGATTCTTCTGCCATTGTTCTGAAGGACTTATTTTGTACATATTTTATAAGTAAGAGCAAAAGGGTTGAGGAAGGATGGCTAAAGCAGTACCTGGCAAATGTAGGTAGTCAACAAATGTTTACTAATTGAATTTTAAAATGCATGATGAATTACATTTCTTAAAAATGTGCATGCAGTCATTCCATCCCTTTTAGTAAGTTATGAGGGATGCAAGTTCCTGGAATGCGGCCACTGCTGAGAAACAACTGTATTTATATTATTGTTTCAATACTACTGGCTCCACTATTGAAAGTGAAAAGATAAAGGAGTTCAATAGTCCTTGTGAGAAGAAATACATTTTCAGGCCCTTTTTGTGTTTTTCTGCATCTCCAGTCTTACTCAGCTGACAATCTAATGGTAGCAAAACAGGCAACAGCCATAAACTGGCAAGTTCAGAACAGAAAAATACAGAGATGAGCAAGTAACATAAAAAGTACTTAATCTCAGTTGTATTCAAAGAAATGTCAATTACCATAAATAACGTAAGTATGAAATTATTGTCATGTGTAGTATAAAGTTTGGCAGGTACTGACAAATTGATCTTCAAAAGGCAGGACACGTTTATACTCTTTCCCATGATAACCGTGGCCGTTTCTCCACATCCACAACAGCCTTCGACCTTTTTTGTTTCATTAATCTGATAGGAAAAAAAATTCTATGCTGATTTTCATTTTCTTGATTATAAGTGAAGTTAAATGCCTCTCCCCGTTGTTACTGGCCATCTGTACCATGTGAATTGTTTGTGAATGTCTAATGTCTATACTGTTTTCTTTTTCTTATTGATTTGTAAAATTTTTAAATTAAGGTTATTAATCCTTGGTTATTTATTTTGAAAATATTTTCATCCAATGTTTCACTTATTGTTTACCTTGGTTTAGTGTGCCATGCAAACTTTTAATGTTTTATTGCCAGATTTGCCAATCCCTTCTGTACTGGCTTCTGAGTCTTACATTTGACTTTGGAATAACTTTTTCCATTGAGACTTTTTTTCCTATTGCAATGTTATAAGAATATTTGCCTTTAAATATCATCTCTATATTTCTTTACATGCAGCTCTTTACTCTATCTGGAATTTACCTTTGCATGTGGGGTGAACTCAGGATCTCTAGCAAGGTGTCATCTCGATGCGCTAATATGCAGTGGAAAAAAACACAATTAGTTAATTCTTTGCCGTGTGTGGATGTTGGCTGGGAGAGTGGCGGATCAGTTCATTAATAAACGCATACTGAGCCCCTCTCTACTCTGTGCCAGGCACTACTATAAATGCCAGGAATAGAGAGCTGAAGAAAAATCACTGTTCTTGTATGAAGCTTCTGTTTAAGTTGCAAAAGAAGTAAACACAAAGACGGACAAGAAAATATCAAGTGGCGATGAGTACCATGACGAGCTTAAGAAACTATGGCCATGTGATGAAGAACGAAAACTTCTTTCCCTCTGGTTAGGGAAGACTTCTCTAAAGATGTTGTATCTAAGCTGAGATCTGAAGGATGAGCAGAAACTAGTCTTAAAGAATCTGAGGAAGAGGCTCCCAGAGAGTAAAAAGCAAGTAGCACAAAGATTCTAAGTGTGGTCCTAGTTTGGAATATTTGAAGTCAGAATGAAGGTGGAAGTATTGAGCGGACAAAAGAGTGGTCATTGAGGGAAACAAGGTCCAGATAGTGGTTAGCCTCGCAGAGCCTGGTAAATAGCTGGGTTTTATTCTAAGTGATGGGAAGACTGAAGATTTTAAACAAGGGCACCGTGTGGTATGAATTACAATTTACAGTTGTGTACCTGCCATCCCTGAAGCTGCCAGTAGAGGGAGGTAGGCAGAGCTGGGGCAGTCATACCACAAGCTGCCCAGTTCACATCCTTTCCCATGAAAAATCACCTTCAATTAAAATGTGAACTGCTTACAGAGGAGCAAATATCCAGAAGGAGAACAGACTGCATCCAGTTAAAAAAGGAGGCCAGAAATGTCTAATTTTAAAAAGGTGGGTCTTAAATGGATTTTTATAGATAACTTTTGGAGATTATTTCCAGTAGCAACTGAAAAAAAGGTGTCTCCTCAGGACTGGGTGGCCACGCAACCCTCACAAGGTGGCAGGGTCTCTGCAGACAGGGGCTTCTGGTGACTTCTCCAAGAGTCTGGCCCATAGCCCAGCAAGTCTGGGCTTTTGGTGTTTTACAGCGCTCCGAAGGCAATGGAATGAGAGAGGCTGACCGACTTCAGCCACCTCAGGAGAGCCTGGCATCTAAGGGGAGCCACATACCAGATTACAGTCAGAACCTCATCTGCCAGGCAGGCTTTCCTTAGCACATCCTTCCCTTAATGAAACAAAACTGGAAATCACAGCCACATGCTGTGAGCAGAGCATGAGCGTTGGGTTGGCCAAAAAGGGCGGTGCGTGAAGAAAATAGAAAAAGTTTCATGTGGCTCTGTATCAGGCTCTGATTTTCATAGCTGAGATGGCTGCCAGGTCAATGTGACTTTTGGGGGGCCTTCTCTGCTGACAGTTCTTGAGAAGGCACAAACCGGTGTTTGCCTTAGGGACTCTCTTGACTGCAAGTGGCACTCATTGTGCTGCTTAAGACAGCCGGTGTTGGAAGGACACCAGTGAGTTCCAACTGTGGCTCTGTCACCCATTCACTCTATGATCTTGGGCAAGCGACTCAACCTGAGTCTTACATCCGTCATCTCTAAAAGGGGATGATGGGGTAATGTGTCTGCTTCCTAAGGTTGTTGCTGGACTGGATGAAATGACACGTGCAGTGACTGACACAGCCCCAGCACATGACAAACACTGTCCAATGGGAGCTTGCCTTCTGTGGTTAATTTCCCTTTTTGATCCACAGAGTCTTTCCTGATATATATTCAACGGATCTGTGGGATTGTGTTTGTGTATTGTCATTACTTAATTCTAAACGGGCCATCTTATTCCGGATATAGGGGTGGGTGGGTCAATTCCTGTTTACTACATACTGACCATAACCACCTGCAGGGCCATTATCCCCTCCCCCACCCCCCTTGAGTGGCTATTTAGCTCCCCAAGGGGGACCCCCCCAGGCCACTACCACTGCCACTTTTCCAAACCCTTTGATCTTGGGTAATTATTCAACTTGACCATTACCTTAAGCAGAATCTTATAAACAGCAAAAGTTTATGGCTCCAATCTCCTTATAAGAACCATGTTGGAAAGAATAATGTGTAATCAAATTAGGTTCCAGTAGACAACGAGCTTATTTTTAAAACTACTGAAACTGATGCATCAAAATTCCCATAGAACAGAATAATTGGGATTCTGTCTTAGGTTTTAACATAGCAGAAGCTGAAACAAAGGAGCTGGTATGAAGACCTTAAAGGAAAAAGAGAAATGTCTTCAAGATTTTAAGCTCAGAAGAATATATTTCTATCAAGGGAATGTGATCTAAGATCTGGGTCACTGACCACATTGACTATTGAATCTTGACACAATGGGGAACTCTAAGACAGCACTGTTGCCATTTACGGGGAGACTAAAAGGGATGCCAAAATTTTTAAATAGTCTTAGGAAATACACTGCTGTAATAAATACACCAAAGGCAAAATTAAAATAACTCAATGACTAGGGGAGAAGAAGTAACCCATACTCATCCCGGAAGTGGAAAAGTAAGTGACAACCCACAGTTTCTTTTACATTTCTGTTAAACATTTCTTGCAATAAGTGGGTATATAGCTGATACATGACCAGTAGACCAGAAGGAGTCTGCATTTAAAGCACTTTAGTCAATATTCTAGTCATTTCCTTGCATGCTGAAATGTATTTTACATATTCAAGTAGAAGCTTCAAAGTTAATCAATAGACTGTGTACCAGTATTGTGAGGTAATTATAATTAGACTTGCAAATACCCCAACTATGCTGCCCTCTGACCGCTCCACCAAGTGACTGTAGTGAGCAAGAGACAAATGACAAGGGAATCTACTTATATCAAGAACACATAGGACAACATTATTAGTCAAGGTTCTCCAGAGTACCAATGAGAGATAGAAATAGAGATAGAGATAGAGATAGAGATATATGGCTATAGATAGAGATAAAGATAGAGTTATAGATCTCTCTCAGGCAGGAAGAGATGGTGTTGCAGATGTAGTCCAAGAACAGCAGTCTGCTGGAGAATTCTCTCTTACTTGGGGGAGGCCAACCTTTCATTCTATTGAAGCCTTCAACTGATTGGTTGGGGCCCACCCACATTATGGAGGGCAATCTGCCTTACTCAGAAGTCCACCAACTTAAACGTTAATCTCAACCCAAAACACCCTTACAGAAACAGAGAATAATGTTTGATCAAATATCTGGGTATCCTGTGGCCTAGGCAAGTTGAAGCATAAAATTAACCATCACAACAATCTACTTGTAGAGAACAGCCTTGAGTAAGAGCACAGGCAGCCCAATCTTCTCCATAGACTTCAGCACTGATGCCAATTTAGACAACTCAGCTCGGGTACCATGATGAATTCATTAAAGAAAGATGCTTTTGTATCTACTAAATTTAGGGTTGTGGCTAAGGAGGGGAGCCAGAGCAAATGTTCCTTTAGTCTGCAGCAGACATGCCTGAGTCAGCTTACTCAAAAGCGTACAAATTATTTGACATCTTGGAATGTATTTCTTCAACTGCAAAAGAAATGTCAGAATGTAGGACCTGTTCTTCATCTATGGGTTTTTGGCAAGATCAGTTAGCGTTCATCATACATCTGAGAGAGCATTTTAGAAGGATGTTCAACTACCTATAATGAGAAGGAGGTTGATAATGATCGCATTCAGTTCAACAATTGTGGGCATCAGCTGCCTTTACAGATAGGAGACCCCCAAATAACTTGGAGTGAATTTCTGCTGGTGAGAATAGCTTATGTGAGAGCATAGGAACACGGAAGTACTGTTTGCAGCAGAAGACACAGTTTGAGGACTCTACAGAGCAGGGTCTCCAACATGGATGAGGCAAAAAAATCCACTAGACACTGGAAGGTAATGGTTCAAATTCTATTTGTGTGTGTGTGTGTGTGTGTGTGTGTGTGTGTGTATAATTTTTAGTATATATATAATTTTTAGTATATATATAATTTTGAAAAAAATTACACTTACAGAAAAGTTGCAAAAATAGTACAGAGAGTTCTCATATACCCTTCACTTAGCTTCACCTAATGTTAACGTCTTACATAATCATATTGCAGTGATCTAAACCAGGACATTACACTGATAAAATACCATCAACTATTTTACAGACCTAATATGAATTTTGCCAGTTTCCCTACTAATATTTTATTTTCTGGTCTTGGATCCAAGTAAGGATCCCACATTAATTTAGTTGTTATATTTCCTTAGTCTCCTCCAACCTGTAATGGTTCCCAGTCTTTGCTTGTCATCTTTAAAGACTAGTGGTCACATTTTGTAGAATGTCTCTGAGTTTGAGTTTGTCTGATGTCTTCTCATGATTTGTCTGTGGTCATACTTTTTTTGGCAAGAACTTCACAGAAGTGATGTATCCTTTCCAGTATATCGTATCAAGTGGTACATGGTGTCAATGTGTCTTATTACTGTTAATGCTAACTTTGATCCCTTGGTTAAAATGGCACCTGCCAGGTCCATTGTAAAGTTACTATTTTTTTTTCCAGCAATTAAAAAGTTTATGGTGGAGAGAGATTTTGAGACTATACATATGGCCTGTTCTCATCCCACATTTACCACTACATTTATCTTCTACCACTGGCCCCTTCCTGCAATGATATTTGCTGTGGTATCTGCCTAATGGTAATTTTCTAATTTTATCCAAAAATAGGAAAGAAGCTTAGCTTTAGTAATATTTCATTGGATTTACAGTGTTGCCTTCATTGGATCTACAAATCAACATAGATATATAAGGTTTAAAAATAACAAAACCGCTGGTCTGCCCAACTTCAAATTTGACATTATCAAGAATGCTGTTTAAAATATGAATTTGTATATCCATTATCAATAACCATAAATATCTTCCCAAATACATATTGCATGATGTGTGCTTTTCCAAAGTAATTTTTCAGTCCTGACAGCTATGATAATCAAGTCTTGAAATAAATTGAATTTAAAACCTGGTTTTCAAATACTATATCTATGTGTTAAACTATGATTCACCAGGGAGGGAGACGCAAGAGGGAGGAGATATGGGGATATATGTATATGTATAGCTAATTCACTTTGTTATGAAGCAGAAACTAACACACCATTGTAGAGCAATTATACTCCAATAAAGATGTTCAAAAAAAAAAAACTATGATTCACCAAAATAGTAAAGAATGATCAAACCCATTATTATCACTAAATGTTTATCTATAATAATTTTAGAAAAATTTCTCCAAAATTATATTATTAAGAAATTAACAAAATAACATTGTTTTATCTTTAATCCTTTAAAACTCCTATTTTGGGAATAGTTACTGTTCAGCTATAAATTAAACACATAAAATACTTTTTTTTGTAGGCACTGATGCAATTTGTTTTCCTAATAAGGATGTATAAACAAAAGATTTTGGAGTTCACTCTTTTTGAATAAGTAGAATTTCGAAAATGTTTCCAAAATTTGCCATTTTTTCCTTTGAAAAACAAAACCTGTATTATTTATTCTCACTATCATTTACTAAAACAAAGGTTTCAATACCAAAAGGATAGGGAGACATAATCTTAGAATAAACAACAATATTTTTTTATTAATTTTTATTGGAGCGTAGTTGCTTTACAATGTTATGTTAGTTTCTACTGTACAGCAAAGTGAATCAGCTAAACATGTACATGTATCCCTTCTTTAAGAAAAATACTGTAAAAGGAATACATTTAGCTTTACTTAAAACCTATGTTATTATCTTTTTATCTTACCGTTCACTGGGGAACTTTCTATAATATTCCAATATTATAGGTTGAATTGCATCCCCCCCCAAAAAAAGATAGTTGAAGTCCTGACCCCCAGTACCTCAAAAAGTAAACTTGGAAATATATGATTACAGATGTAATTAGCTAAATTAAGATGAGGTTGTACTAGATCAAGGCGGGCACCCAAGATGAGGGCCGCAAGAGGAGACAGAGGAGAGGCTCAGGAAACAAAGTTGATCATAAACTGTCAGGTTCTGCAGCCAGGGGGCAGGACATGCCACACAGGGGACATGGAAAGACACCAGGGTGGTCAGGAGCAGAAGACAGGAGGGGCTGAGAGCTCAGCTCATGGCCTTTCTTGGGATTTCTGGGGGAAAGACAAGGCAGGGCAGGGTAAGCAGTTTATGGTTGGCGGGTTCGAGTGGTTCTGGGGGGCTCTAAGCTATAGGGGTGGTCCCTAGTTGCCTGGTACCTGGCCCTGGGATGATCCAAGCAGAGGAATCTTGCTTCCTGGGGTTGTACTGGCCAGACAGAGGAGGTAGGGCTCTGGATAGGATACTGTACATATCAAAGTCATACTCCAGGCTGAGTCCTTTGCTATCTCTAAAACCTGGCTAGCCCAGGGAGAGGCAGTCTCTCCCTAGCCTGAAATGTTTCTTAAGCTCAAACATCATAATATAATATATATATACATATAAATAATAC
The DNA here is from genome assembly GCF_963924675.1 of Phocoena phocoena. Lineage (NCBI taxonomy): Eukaryota > Metazoa > Chordata > Mammalia > Artiodactyla > Phocoenidae > Phocoena > Phocoena phocoena. The sequence goes on from NC_089223.1 coordinate 95,196,797, forward strand.
ACATAAATAATTATTATAATATTACTAGAAAATAAATATACATAAATAATACTGTACTGTATCTATATATATATCTATACACACACACACACACACACACACATACTACACATCCCTAGGAAACCAGTGCACCCAAATTCAATAATTAGCAATGTTTTGGGGAATCTGGTTAATACTATGTTGTGGAAATTCCATATTAGTTTATATTTCTTTGACCCTTGGAATACTTCTGAGCAGAGATGTAGCAAGTCAGAATTGAGCTTTAGTAAAATTATTCTGGCAGTGGAGTATAGAATAGATTAGTAAACAAAGTGTCTAGAAGTGGAGAGAATGGCCAGAAGATGATGGCAAGGATTTTCCTAACTGATATCAAGAACCCAGCCATGAAGGGGGTCTCTGAGAAGGAAAACATTGTCCTAAAATCAGAGAGGTTGTGGAGATTTTTTTTTTTTTTTTTGCGGTACGCGGGCCTCTCCCGCTGCACAGGCTCTGGACGCGCAGGCTCAGCGGCCATGGCTCACGGGCCCAGCCGCTCCGCTGCATGTGGGATCCTGCCAGACCGGGGCACGAACCCGTGTCCCCTGCATCGGCAGGCGGACTCTCAACCACTGCACCCAGGGAAGCCTGGAGATTTTTTTTAATCAAAAATATTTTTGTGCTCATAATTGTCAGAATGTTTATCAAATAGGAAAGGAATTTTTAATATTATGCAAAAAGTTTAAAATTGGGTCTGCCTTTAGAATGTAGAATCCCATTCATGGGACTGTCTCCCACAGTGGTCATGGAAATGTGCCTCTCAGCCTCTCAGCTCTCTGAATGCCAGGAGTGGAACTGATTGGCAGCCTCAGCTGCAGTGCTCTGAAATCCACCATTCCTGCCCCGCTGAGGCCACAGTTGCCATGATCTGCTCCAGCCAATGGCTGAATGCAGCAAAGATACTTAGGCAGGATGCTCCCACAAGGAGATGCAGGACTTCTCTGCTGGGCAACTTTAGCTTGAGTAAGTCTCATTGAACTTATGGAATTTTCTTAGAACTGCACTTCAGACTAAGACTCTTCCACTCAACCTTCTTCCCTTCCTCTCTCCTCTGCAGGGGTTAGACCTGCATCTTGATGGCACAGCTCTTCCCGCCTCCCCCCAGCTCTCTCCTCATTTTCCCTTAGTCACTTCCCCTAGTAAACCTCCTGTATTTCTAATACCTGGCTTGTGTCTGCATCTCAGAGGATCTGGACTAAAGGAAACAATAAGAAATAAGGCTAAAGATTTACAATGAATATTCATCTCTGTATTATTCAAAAAGAGCAAAACATTAGAAAAGTCCTAAAAATCCAATAATATGGAATTGTTCAATCATGATACCCCCATAAACTAGAATATTATAGTTATTTAAAATTATGTTTTTAATATTAATGATAAAAGAAAATGGTCATATGTAAGTGAAAAAGATGTAAATTTTATATATAATCTTATGGCAATCATATATAAAAATAATCTACGGGGCTTCCCTGGTGGCGCAGTGGTTGAGAGTCCGCCTGCCGATGCAGGGGACACGGGTTTGTGCCCCGGTCCGGGAGGATCCCGCATGCCGCGGAGCAGCTGGGCCCGTGAGCCATGGCCGCTGGGCCTGCACGTCCAGAGCCTGTGCTCTGCAACGGGAGAGGCCACAAAAGTGAGAGGCCCGCGTACCACAAAAATAATAATAATAATAATAATCTATGTATGCATAAACAATCCCTACGAAAAAATATGTCAAAGTGCTAGTGATTATTTCTCTGGGTAGTAGAATTACTGGTTTTCAATTTCCTCTTTATTGTCTTTTAATTTTCTTAATATTTAAAATGTTCTATATAAAATAGGTAAACAACAAGGACCTACTATATAGAACAGGGAACTATATTCAATACCTTGTAATAATCTGTAAAGGAAAAAATCTGAAAAAGAACATATGTATGTATGTATAACTGAATCACTTTGCTGTACACCTGAAACTAACACAATATAGTAAATCAACTATACTTCAAAACAAAAGCAAAGAGTATAATACAGAGAAGAATATACAGCCTTTTAAGTAAAAACCAAAAATGTTCTATAATGATCATGACTACAAATATAATTGGAAAACTACTAAACAACTTAAAAAACTGATTTATCCTTCAGTCTTATTTAAATATATTACATATAATATAAGATATATCTATGAGATTTTTGCCTACATTTTCAGGTGATGTCTCACTTGATTCTTTTTTGCAACTCTTGATTAGTGCTTGTGTAACTCTTCCAGGGAAAGGGAGCTGGCATTTCACTAGAAGAAACTAGTTAGTAGGAGTGTGGTATGATGGTCCCAATATGAAATGACCCACAGAGTTGCACTCACAGTTACAGGAAAACTTTCTAGTTCCCAGGGATTGGAGTGAATTACTCTACTCCAAGTGCTCTCAACTGTTATCCTGACCATGCAGCAATTCTCACTGTGAATCACACAGACTGTCTTGAAAGTTCCTTGAGGGCATTCATTTTGTGTCCCTCTCAATACTTAGTGCTCAACTCTAATCATAGCAGGGATCTGACTATAGTTTGGATCATTGAATTGAATCATCTATCACCAAAAAGACATCCAAATTTTGTTTTAATCAATGGAACCACAAAATAGTATATAATTTAAAATAATATTATTTTCATACCATTTCTGTTATTTCATGCCAGAAACTGTATGTGAATAATCTTGTCTCCTCTGACTCCCTTATTTTTTGTTTGTTTTGTTTTGTTTTGCTTTGCTTTCATCACTCTTCAGGCATTTGGAGTTTCTAATTGCACAATGCTGATTTTTCTCTTCTCTGGCTTTACACATGCCCTTCTCTCAGGCTTGAGTGTTATACAACTTTCAGCTTCCATTGGATGATGGAGCACTGCTATGCACGCCCAACTTCATGGCATGGTGAATTAAATGACACCCAGTTGATGACTGGCGGCCTTGATCACATGATAACTTGGTGGCCATGGCTAAGAATTCAGTTTCTACTAAGGCCCAGTAACAGGCCAAGAACTGTTCCTCAAAAGCAAAAGAATTATTCACAAAGGATGGCAGGGCTTTGCTCCCAAATCCTAAGGGCTTGTGCTCCAATTCACCCATTGAGGTCTGCCAAGTGCTCCAAACTCCATCCCTATCTGCAGCTGACCCTCCAAGCACCATTAGCTCTGCTGGATCATATGGTCCAAGTGGCAGTGCAGATTGAATGGTAGCCTGGACCTGTTCCAGAGCCTTCTTTGCTTCCGGGTCTCACTCAAAACTAGCAGCTTTTTGAGTCACTTGGTACATGGACCAGAATAACACATTCAAATGAGGAATATGTTGTGTCCCAAATCCGAAGACCCCACTAGGCACTGTCTGTTTTTGGTTGTAGCAGATGCAACAACTCAGTCTTCACCTTGGAAGGGATACCTCCACATGCCCCATCTCACTGGGACCCTAGAAATCTCACTGAGATAGAAGACCCCTGAATTTGCATTGCATTTATATCCTACCATCTCACATGTGAATATATTAACAATAAGTTTAGAGGAGTTGCTACACCTTGCTCACTGGAATCAATCATGAAAATGTCACCAATATAATGGACATGGGTAATATCTTGTAGGGGAAGATGATGAAAATCCCTGTGAACTGAATTATGACATAGGGCTGGAGAGTTTATGTACTCCTATGGTAGAAGAGTGAAGGTGCATTGCTGGCCTTCCCAACTGAAAGTAAACTGGTTCTGGTGGCCTTTATTGACAGGTATAGAGAAAAAAACATTTGCCAGATCAATAGTGCAAACCAGACACCAGGGGATGTGTTAATTTGCCCAACAATGAAACTACATCTGGTACAACAGCTGCAATTGGCGTCACCACTCGATTAATCTTACAATAATCCACTGTTATTCTCCAAGATGCATCTGTCTCCTGCACAGGCCATATAAGCAGGTTAAATGGGGAAGTGGTGGGAACCACAGCTCCTGCATCTTTCAGGTCCTTGATGGTGACACTAATCTCGGCAACCCCTCCGAGAATGTGGTATTTCTTTTGTTTTTACTCTATTCCTAGGTGAAGGCTGTTCTAGTGATTTCCACTTGGTCTTTTCCATCATAAAAGCCCTCCGTCCATAGGACAGGGAAACAATGTGGGAATTTTGCAGGTAGCTAAGTCTATTCCAATTACACATTCCAAAACTGAGGAAATAACCACAGTATGGGTCTGAGGACCCACTGGCTCCACTGTGAGATGGACCTGAGCTAAAATTTCATTGATCATGTGACCTCCATAAGCCCCCTACTCTGACTGGTAGACCCCAGTGATGTTTTGGGTTCCTTGAAATCAGGGTCAGTTCAGTAGTCCCTGAAAGGTTTGTATTATTTCCTTTTCCCCATTGCACAGTCACCATGATAAAAACTCATAGATCCCTTTGGGGAAGGCTGGAGGAAAGATTAACAACATAAATTTTGACAGTGTACTGGGATCCTTCCTCAAAGGGACACCGCCTCCCCTTCATTCATTTGGTTCTGGGTCTATAAACTGGCTCAAGTCTGGGAATTGATAAAGGGGCCATGACTCTTTGTTTTTAAGATTCAAGTGATACTTTTGTTCACTTGACCTTGAACTTTTCTGTTTATTCAGGTGAAGTAAGGATTTAGTAGGTTTCCTATCTATTTCACTTCTAGGAATGCCCTGATCAACTAGCCAACACCACAGGTCTGGGTGAGTTAAACTCTTCTCATTGCTGCTTTGACTCCTCTGCCCATTAGGATAACCAGACCCACCTCATCTTTGGCATTTGAGTGCTTCCATTTGGCCCCTAGCATCCTGGGGTCTAGTTACTTCCAGTGCATTTAGATTTCCCAACTCAGTGACTGTGATTCCCCCTGCGAGGTCTGGTCTACATAGAAAAGCAATCACAGAGCTATTCAGGGATGCTAGGGCCCCCCTCAAAAATTTATTTCTCACAGGAATTGTGAACTGTGTCTCTTCTGGACACTCCCAGGGTGAGTGGGTAGGTCTTAAGTGACAAATCCACTCTAACATGCTAATCTCCCTAAGCCTTTGTATCTCTTCATCTACATTAAACCAAGGAAGGTCCAGCATTTCTAATTTGCCCACCATGGGCCACATTTTCCATGTCCATGTTTCAGTCAACCAACCAGCCAAGCTCTTAGAGCTCTTTCTAACTCCCTAGAGTTTACGAGCCACAACATTAAGTGCAGAATCTCGGCTTAGTGAGCCCATATCAATAAGTTTGGCCTGATCTAACTTTATGATCCTTCCACCATTACCCCACACCTTTAAAGTTCATCCCCACCGTTATCCCTCAGATTTGTGTCTGTATAAGTTAGAAAACCCAAGTAGTTCTTTCGCAGTTTAGTGCACCTCCTCATGGGTCACGCTTTGGGCCTCACATTGAGAGGCCTGCTGGCACATGAGTCCAATTAGGGGTCTAGACACATAGAGTGGTGGGGGTGGATCCTGAGGAGAATCAGCATTGTCTTGAAAAACTACTGCCTCAGGGCTGTTCACTACTGTTTCCCCAGACAAGGTAGGGTTAACTCCCTCAGCCAGAGATGGAGAAGCAGCCCCCACTGGGGGTGAATAAACCTCTTTCATTGGTAAAGAAGACTCATTAGAATTTAGGGGCTCAATGTTCCCACTTTCATCAGGGTCTTCCCACACATCCCTATTCCAACATTCAGGATTCCAGTCCTTCCCAATCAGTGTCCTCACTTTAACAGGAAACAGTCTACAAGATTGAACCTCACCTCAGGTTGTAATTTGCTGGTCACAGGATGAGATTCTGGGTTTGGTTTTCAACAATCTCAGCCCTGCAGCTACAGGAGATAAACCTCTCCTTCATGACACACAAAGAAGATTTCAGGTCACGGCACTTGAGCCAAGCTGAGAATCTGAAGCCCTGAGCTCATCCTTTTCTTTCTTCACTTTGTCCAGTAACATTGGGAGCAACCAGCCAATCTCATTCTATTTGTTAGTTTGAAAAACATGTTTAAAAGTATAATGTAAATAATCACCCAGATCGTTGCTTCTTATAAGTGGGTAGTTAGGAGCATCCAAAGTGATGTTGCCAGATCTCTATTGCCAGATCATGCCATGGACCATCATTGCTCTCTTAACTACTGGAAATAGAGTCATTAATATATTTAAGTATAACAACTCTATTTCCAGTAGTTAAGATAGCTGGAGGAATCACACTCCCTAACTTCAGACTATACTACAAAGTTACAGTAATCAAAGCAGTATGGTACTGTACAAAAACAGACACATAGATCAATGGAACAGGATATAAAGCCCAGAAATAAACCTATGCACTTATGGTCAATCAATCTATGACAAAGGAGGCAAGAATATACAATGTAGAAAAAAGACAGTCTTTTCAATAAGCGGTGCTGGGAAAACTGGACAGCTACATGTAAAGAATGAAATTAGAACGTTCTCTAACACTATATACAAAAATAAACTCAAAGTGGATTGAAGACCTAAATGTAAGACCGGATACTATAAAACTCATAGAGGAAAACATAGACAGAACACTCTTTGATATAAATTGCAGCAATATTTTTTTGGATCCTTCTAGAGTAATGGATTAAAAAACAAAACTAAACAAATGGGATGTAATTAAACTTAAAAGCTTTTGCACAGCAAAGGAAAACATAAACAAAACAAAAAGACAACATACAGAATGGGAGAAAATATTTGCAAGTAATGTGACTGACAAGGGATTAATTTCCAAAATATACAAACAGCCCATACAGCTCAATAGCAAAAAAACAAAACAAAACACAACCCAATCAAAAAATGGGCAGAAGACCTAAATAGACATTTCTCCAAAGAAAACATACAGATGGTCAACAGGCATGTGAAAAAGTGCTAGGCATCACTAATATTAGAGAAATGCAAATCAAAAGTACAATAAGTTATCAACTCACACTGGTCAGAATGGCCATCATCAAAAAGTCTACGAATAATAAATGCTGGGGAGGGTGTTGAGGAAAGGGAACCCTCCTGCACTGTTGGTGGGAATGTAAATTGATGCAGCCATTATGGAGAACAGTATGGAGGTCCTTTAAAAAACTAAAAATAGAGTTACCGTACGATCCAGCGATCCCACTCCTGGGCATACATCCAGAGAAAACTCTAACTCATAAAGATACATACACCCCCAATGTTCTTTGTCACACTATTTACGATAGCCAAGACACAAAGCAACCTAAATGTCCATCAACAGATGAATAGATAAAGAGGATGTGATATATATATATATATATATATATATATATATATATAGTATATATATGATGGAATATTACTCAGCCATAAAAAAGAATGAAATAATGCCATTTGCAGCAACATGGATGGACCCAGAGATTATCATACCTAGCAAAGTAAATCAGACAGAGAAAGACAAATACCATATGATATCACTTATATGTGAAATCTAAAAAACGGATACAAATGAACTTATTTACAAAACAGAAATAGACTCACAGACATAGAAAGCAAACTTATAGTTACCAAAGAGGGAGAGAGTAGAGGGATAAATTAAGAGTTTGGAATTAAAATATACACACTATATAAAATATTACTATATATAAAATATATAACAAACAGGGACCTACTGTATAGCACAGGAACTATACTATAATATACTACAGTATCTTATTACAGTATACAGTAATAACCTATAATAGAAAAGAATCTGAAAAAGGATAGATATATATGTATAACTAAACCACTTCACGGTACCTCTGAAGCATTGTAAATCAACTATACTTCAATAAAAAATAGAAATCAAAAAATATATATATTTAAATATAATCAGAGAGTGAATTCCAGAAACTACAGAACCAATTCAGAAGACTCATCCTTACACCTCCATTTCTCTAGAACCTCTCTCAATACCAAAACATATATTAGTCAGTGTTCCTCAGAGAAACAGAACTAATGGAAGGTATACCTCTCTCTCTATCTCTGTTTAAAGAGATTTATTATAAGATATTGGCTCACATGATTATGAGGCTGACAAGTCCCAAGATCTCAGGGTGAGTCGGCAAGCTGGAGACTCAGGAGAGTCAACGTTTTAGTTCCAGTCTGAAGACTGTCAGGCTTGAGACCTAGGAAGAGCCAATTCAGTTCCAAAGTGAAGGCAGGAAAAATTCTCCCTTACTGTGGGAAGGTCAGATTTCTTTCCCCTCCGCCCCAGGCCTTCAACTGATTGGATGAGGCCCACCCACATTAGAGAGGGCAATCTGCTTCACTCAATCTACCAATTCAAATGTTAATCTCATCCAGATATACCTTTACCTACACACCCAAAATAATATTTGACCAACTATCTGGGCACCTGCTGGTCCAGTTAAGTTGACACATAAAATTAACCATCCCACTCTCCAATGCTTAACTAATACCTGATTCATTGTGGCGCCAACAAATGTTTGTTCGATTGACCTTAACATACATGTCACTGTGTATATGAAAGATTGATTCATTTTGAAATTAGGTTGTAACTGATAATACATCTCACAATATATCGTATGTTTTGAAATGTTTACTACATACCAATCAACAGTCATTGCATCCAGACCTAGTTTGTCATGATGTGTTAAGTACAAGATACTGTGTGGGTGCTAGTTTCTATTCAGAAGGCTCAGGGCCTCTTAGTCTTGTTAATGAGTCAAAGAAAAAGTTGAAATATAGATTGGGGAGTTGAGGAAGGCCCTCTAAGGAAGTGACATTTACATCCAGACCTGAAGGATGAAGGCCAGATAGTCATTGTTCTGTTTTCTTATGATGGTGGGAAATGAGAAAAGAATCAGGGATTTGTCAGCCACAGTCCTGTACAGTGGATGCTCTCTTACCAGCATCCAGTGGGGGGGGCAGATGCAGGGCTGACCCAGAGGTGAGCTGCTGGGTCCTTCTGCAGAATGTATGCAATGGAGAAAATCAGGTGCGTTTCACATTTTCCTTCATACTTTGAAGTATTGTGTGAATTTCCTTCACAAGTATGTATCATGCTTACCTACATAACAACTAAGTCAAAATTAGAAACTGCTGGTGGGACTATATCCATCTAATTCATTTATAGGGCCATTTGGTAACATGTAATTAAAGATCTATAAAGTGCATACCCTGTGCCTTAAGATGATTTTACTTTTAGCATTTTACTGTGGATAAATGTGGGTGTACAAAAACACCTGCCATCACCACACCCACCAAGAGGTGTGAAGTGATAAACGTGTTAATTAACTTGACTGTGGGAATCATTTCACAACATATACACACGTCAGATCATCACACTGTACCCCTTATTATTTGTCAATTAGATCTCAATAAAGCTGGGCAAAAAAGATGAGACTATTTGTGCAACAATGGTTGTATTAGAGAAAAATGAGGAATAATGCAAATATCAACTCTAGGGAGACAGTGGGATCAGTTAAAGACCATCCACTTAAGGAAATCCTCCCCAGCCCTCAGAAAAGATGTGTAGAAAACTAGATAACAACAATTCACTTGGGAAACAAAGCAGATAAAAGCAAAAAGTGGGCTGATAAAAGCAGTGGTAAATGATAAGTCCTCAGCAAACTGCAGAGACACTAAGTGACGCTTTCAGGAGCCCAGTTGCTCCCCCAAGTTACCTCGGCTATTAAACACTTCAAAGGCTATGGCAAATGACAGGGGGAGACCTGGCCAGTGCTAGAAAATGTACCATTATGTACTGTTACTTTCCAAAATAAGTTGTTTGATCTTGGATTAGGGTAGGGCTTTTATGAAAGAAAAACACAGTCACACTTCAGATGTCAGTCCTAATAATAGAGGGACTCAGATGTCAATTCCAAGCAAGTTCGGGCATCAGGGGGTTCTTTTGTTTGAGAATGACTCTGGGTCCAGTTGCAGGTAGAAGTTTGTCCTTGGCAGGCTTTGGGACACTGGGCAGCCAGGCTGTCTTCTGGGTATTGGCAGCCAACCTGCAAGTCTCCCTGTGAAGCCCAAGGGAGAGAGAAGGAGGCAGGAGGTCTGTGGCTGAAATCTGGAGGAGCAAAGGGAGTTCTGGCAGATTGGGGGGCGGGGGAAGGGAAGGATATGGTCGGGGAGCTAGGGAGGCAGCACTAAAAGCAAGGTCTGGGAAAACAGAGGACGAACTTGTTATAATGGATAATAATTCCTAATATGTTAGAAAAGAGTCTGTGTAACAGAGATTTCGCTAGCACGGACTGTCATTCATGAACTTGTGAAATATTTGTCACCCACTTTATTTGATGCAAGCACAGTTTAGAGGTGTGGCGCAGTGTGTGTGTGTGTGTGTGTGTGTGTGTGTTTGTGTGTGTGTTTGTGTGAGAGAGAGAGATCTGGGAGGATGCCATGTAAAATACAAAACCTGGGCTTCCCTGGTGGCGCAGTGGTTGAAAGTCCGCCTGCCGATGCAGGGGACACGGGTTCGTGCCCCGGTCCGGGAAGATCCCACATGCCGCGGAGCGGCTAGGCCCGTGAGCCATGGCCGCTGAGCCTGCGCGTCCAGAGCCTGTGCTCCGCAATGGGGGAGGCCACAGCAGTGAGAGGCCCGCGTACCGCAAAAAAACAAACAAAACAAAAACCTGCCTTCAGGGATCTTATCCATCATTTAACAAGGAGGACCACCTTCTGTGTATGGTCCCTCCATCATGCCTAGAGGGAAAGGTGTCCAACTCACCAGGGACATTGTGAAAAATATAATTTTATATTAAGCACCAGACTCTGCATTTGCATGGCAGTTAGTAGGCGATCGGTAAATGATGCTATTGTTGTTATTATGGTAACACTTATTAGTACAGGAAGAGACACACGCAAGGTCTCCCGGCCTCCACTTCTAACCGATTGTGTTGAGCTAAGCTGGCCTCTTCGTGGTTGGATCTGGGAGGCTGGGCACACCGGGTCCGTTTCCCTTCTCTGTTAGAGTGCGAAGGCTGCCGTGACAAAGCACCACAAACGGAGTGGCTTAACCACAGACATGTATTTTCTCAAGGTTCTAGAGGCTCTAAGTCTGAGATCAAGGTACAGGCAGGGCCATGCTCCCTCTGAAGGCTCTAGCCAAGAATCCTTCCTTGCCTCTTTCCAGCTTCTGGTGGTTTCTGGCTGTCCTTGGTGTTCCTTGTCTTATAGCAGCATCACTTCAGTTTCTCTCTCTGTCTGTGTTTGTGTCTCTGTGTCTCTCCTGATAAGGATACCCGTCATTGGATTTAGGCCCACCCTAATCCAATAGGACCTCATTTTAACTTGACTGCATCCATCTGTTTACAATAACATCATGGTCACAGGTACTGAGAGTTAGGACCTGAACACATATTTTGCAGGGACACAGTTCAACCCACCGCACCCACCTTCCGGTAACGGGACACTGTGGTTTCATCTGGTCTCTGGATTTAGAAGAGCCAACTCTGACCCAGGCTGGAAAGGTGGACATGTGACCCAAGACCGGCCACCCTCTTGGCCATATTGATTAGTGTAGATGTGTGCATTTATGTCCAAACCAGGCAATGAGATTCAATGCCAGCATTTTTTGGAAACTCCTGAAGAGGAAACCTCTCTTTCTGCTGGTCTAAGTTGGGCAGATATAAACCCAGCTCTGCCTACGGTCAGCACACGGACAAGCCTGCCTGGGAATAAGGAAAGCCTATAGGGGCAGCAACAGGGTCCAAGTCCTGATGATGTCATTTGGGCCCCTGAATCCTACTGTACCTGAATTCAGATACTTCTGATTTTTCCAATGACATAAGCCAATAAATTTACTTCTTTTCTTTTTTGATTATGACATTTGTAATAGTGAGTTTTTCTTGTACTTGCAATTAAAAGTCCCAAATGATACATTGTATTCATCTTCACATTTATGTTTTTCTGTTTTCGTGGCAAAGTTTGTTGCAGGTGTGTGCCACCATATACTAGAAAAGGCTTGTTCTCTGCTTTCAAACCACTCACAACCTAGTGTGCAGATGGACAAGGGGCTGTGGACGATATTGGTTGAGAGCCTCAACAGAGAGGACCCAAATGCCCGGGTTCAGTTCCCATCTCATCCATCACCCATCACCACCTGGGTTACCTTGGACAAGTTACTCAGCCTCTCTGTGTCTATGCTTCCTCATCTATAAAATAAGAATAATAATAGTCCTTATATTATGAGACTGTTGCAGGATTAAGTGAATTAATATATAAAAAGTACATGGAACAATGCCTGATGCTTTTTAACAGCTATGTAAGGGTTAGTTATTGTTATTGAGTAGAAAGTATTCTTCCTAAATTCCCATAATGGCCCTATGAAATTAGTACTATTATTTCTACTTTACAAATAAAGAAACTAAAGCTAACTTCGGTGATTCGATAATTATGTGAAATCTAGTTCACACAATGAGGAAGTGACAAAACCGAATCCAGAGTGCAGTGTCTTTGACATTTGGCCACATGGCCAGGCATGGGTCAGAAGAAGATTACAAAACTCTGAACAGCAGCTCTGAGACCTTTTGGATATTGAACAATTCATGATGACAAAGGGCTTTATAGGGTAATGACTTCTGAAAATGGAGTTTCTTAAGTTATCACATTTGCCCATTTTTGTTGGGCCAGGATCTAGCATAGTACCTGACTTGTACTAAATAACCAATAGATGCTTTCTGGGTGAGTAAATGAATGAATGAATAATAGCTTTTATCCATCTCTATACATTAGCTTTTTATCTATATATTATGGATAGACTGGCCTAGAATTAGAGGATGTAAATTGCTAGGACAACTCTTGGGATTCATTCCGATAAGTTTTTATCCGTTTATTTTACAGAAATATACAGAGCACCCGCATGTACCAGGAAGCATGTTAAATTCTGAATGTACATGGGTGGATAAAACCAACACATCATCAGCACTCGTGGAATTTACAATCTCATGGTGGACACAAGCAATAGAAAAGTAAATAGCAAATACAGACATGATTACAAATAATGACCAGAGACTTACCAAAAGGAATTCAACGATAGAAAGTGATGGCGCATGCGTGGGGAATTTAGATATTTGGTCATGAATGGCTCTCTCTGAAGAGGTAACATCTTGAGCTGAGACTGAAGCCTAAGGATGAGCCATGCCAGGGGCAAAGAGAGGAGGGTTCTAGAATCTAGAGGAAAGCATTTGGAGTGTCCTGAGAATGAAGGGGGTAGAGTGTCCTGGGAGGAAAGAGAGGCACAGATGTGGTTGGAGGGGCTAGAAGGGGGTCAGATCACACAGAGTCTGAGGGAGGAGGGTCCCACACATGGTGGGCACTCAGTGAACACCTGTGGAATAATGAAATGAATGTTGGATGGTCTATGCTGTGGGATTGGATTTTACTGTTGCTCTACAAGAAATGAGCTGTTCTCAGTGGCTATGGCCTTCTTAGTCATTACAATTACTTATTAGATTTGGTTTAGTCAAGAGGACAGTAGAGAATGACAGGAAACACCACAAAAAAAGTAAATCCAAGACGTCTACAAAATTGCAGGGTTGAGACAGATTTCCAAGCTCTTCCAGATAGTCAGCAATGTTCTCCTCAGCCGCGGACTAACTCCATTTGTAAATTTGAAATGCCTGAACCATAACAACTAGTACTGATGAGAAGATGGCCTTTGGGAATTCCACAAAGTCATCAATCACGTTAATTCCAGGTAATAGCCAAGAGCAATGAGAGAAGTCTTTCAGCCTCTGTTCTGGGCCTTGTTTTATCTAGTCCAGAGAGAAGTTACTGAGTAACTCTGTGTTAGGGATTCCTTGGGTTGAAATCAGCCTCCCAGAGCATCCTTCAGTTCTTGGGTCTGTCTGAGTCAAATCCACCCACCTCGTACCCACAAGTCCTCTTGCTCAAACCAAGCACTTATCTTGTCATTTACTGGCTCCTCAGGGCCCATGCAATAAACTGCAAATTCCTTAAAATGGTACTTAAGACGTTCTAAAATTGGGTTTCAACATCTTTTTACTGTCTCTACTTTCTCAAAGTTTCTTGATTTTGCTTGATGTCAAACATGTTCATTTCTGTAGTGTCCCTGCTGTTTGGCATGACCTTCCACAGACTCTCATCTTTATCTCTCTGACAGATCCTTCGAGGATAAACACAGATGCCAACTCCTCTGTGAAGCGTTCTTTGACTTAACTAGTTTGAACAGATCCCTCCTTCCTTGAAGGCTCTTTGTAAATTAGCATTTCATTTGTAAAGTTTGAAGATGCCTACCATAGGATGCCTTAGATTTTCAGCCTTATCTCTACTGCTAATGCCTACTCCCTATCTGAGCCTGTCCTCCGCACTTCAGAGTGTCATTTTACGTTTATTTCCGAGATTGGGTAATCCCTGTTACTTTTTCTAATAATAACAGTAACAACTATGAACATTTACTAAATGCCAAGTACTGTTCAAGTCGATTTACATGTATTAACTTATTTAATTCTCATAAAGGCCATAAGATTGTTATTAGCCCATTTTATGTATTAGAAAACTGAGGCACAGAGAAATTAAGTGTCCAGGATCACACAGCTAAATGCAGGATTCAAGATTCAAGCCAAGTCAGTGAAGTTCCAAAGCCCATCCTCTAAAAGGATATTCATGTCCTTTTTAATCCTTTTCCCCCTATCACATCTCACCGTATCTTGCACGCATATGTTAGCTAAATGCTTATGGAGTGAAGAGGCAGAAAGAAAAGTAAAAGATGCAGAAATAGGTAAGAAAAGGCAGAGAGGGACAACCAAAGAGTGGTAAGAAAACTAGCTTTCTAAAGCAAACACAGTTTCGTAGAAGGAACTCGAGACGGTGCAATCAGATAGATTAAGGAAAGGGACAATGACTTCAATACCTAGATGGATGAGGCAGGTAAATGGAAATTAGGGACCTTGGCTGGTGAAGGCCACGGAGTGATGGAAACCATGGTGGATGGACAAACACTAATAGGTCCCACTGCACATTGCCACGCAGGCAAGGATGGGGCCAAGGGTTGCCAGAGCTTAGGATTTTTCAAGAGAAGATGAAAACCTGGATTTTATGTGAAATTCTTTATTTTTGTAAACTGTTGTCAAGTAGTTCAAATTAAAGGAAAAATAAACACTCTATGGGTTAAACCTAGGGTGAATATATCAAGATGAAACCCCAAGCTCAAAGGTCGGACCAGATTTTCAAGCATCCTGAATGTCTGTGAGAGGACTTTTGGGGCTTATTCAATACTTAACATGCAAAATTGTATTTAAACTAGCATGGTGCAATTTTGGGGGTAACAGAACTGTTGCATTGGGGTTAGACTTGTTCATTCTTTTATGGTATACAAACATTGCTTCTTGAATTTCTTTATGGTTTCCTAAAGGAGTTGATTTGCAGGCTTCAAATGAGGACATTTCTTTCATTTCTCAGGCTCAGCTCTGGGCCAGAATAAGATGAGTCATAGCTGGTCCCTCAGTGCGGGGGAGAGGGATAAATAAGGAGGTTGGAATTAACATATACACATGATATATGTATATACATATACATATATACCTACTGTATAGCACAGGGAACTCTACTCAGTACTCTGTAATAACCTATATGGAAAAGAATCTGAAAAAGAAGAGATACATGTATATGTATAACTAAATCACTTTGCTGTACACCTGAAACTAACACAACATCGTAAATCAAATATACTCCAATATAAAATAAAAATTAAAAAAAAAGAATAAGAAAATCCAGAAAAAAAAAAAAAAAGCAGGGGAGTGACAAAACCAACCAGGTAACCTGATAATGCAAAGGTTAAACATCTAACAGTGCAACTTTGGGAGTATGTGCTGGAAGATTTGGACAATGAGAAAAGTGGGAATAGTTTGGTGAGGCTTCAGGGAGAATGGGTAGAAGTGGGGCTGTGGGGACAATGGACGTCTGAAATTGAGCAGAACAAATAATAAAATCAAGGTGATAAGAGCCACTTCATCCTCTTGCCCTTTCTTCCAATAAATTCCGTGCGTATGGCTTGAGTACCTACCGTGGGCTTAGCACTACGCTGGCCACTGGGGACAAAGAACAGAGATGCCCTAAAGATGAGGAGGATGGACCTGGGTTCAAAGCAGCAAAATGCTTAAGACCTAGGCAGACTGGTGTGAATCTTGTCCCTGTCACTAATTAATTGTTTGATCTTAAAGGAATTTCTTAGCAACTCCAAGTCCTAGTCTCTGTATCTGTAAAATGAGGAGAGTAGTTCCATCAATCACATAGGTTTATAGTGAGATTAACAAAGAATATTTGTGTAAACCAGTCAGCACAGTGCCTGCCACATAGTAAGGACTTAACAAACAATAGCAATTACTACATTTACATGTAAATTCTCCAATAGAAGAATATAAAAGATAGTGTTGACCCAAAGGGGAAAATTATTTTCTATCTCTTCCTTTTATTTGTTTCCTTCATAGCATGCACTACAATTTGAAATTATGTTCCCAAAGGCTTCTTAGTTCTTCTATGCTACCTGTACCCCCAACCCCCCATTGCAAGGTGCAGGAAAGCATCTGCTATATCCACCTTGGCCTCCCAATATTTCCTAGCACCTAAGCCTATGTTAGGTACCTACTAATAATAACATTTTTGAACACTCATATGTGTGCATTCTAATCCATTCTAGTGCATTATCTCATCTAATCCATTGCAGCAATCTAAAGGATTGTTGCTATTATTCTCTCCAGTTTAAAAATGAGGTGACTGAGACATACAGAGATCGAGTCACTTGCTCAGATTCACAAGGCAGGTAAGTGGAACCAGGGTTGAAATGTGTTCTGGCCAGTGCTGTAGCCCGTGCCCCCATCCAATGCCAATGTAGTATCTGTAGAATAAATGCATTAATGAATGGGCAATGGAAAAAAAGGCTCACAGGGGAGGGGACAATTTAATTGGATAGGAGGATGAGTAGGAGTCTGCAGGTAAACAAGGGACAGAGTACAAATGTGTGCATGCATGAAGTGAGATAGTAACTACAGGAAGATCGAGTATAGCAAACAAACAAACAAATAGTGTGTGTGTGTTTGATAGAGACAGAGAGAGACAGAAAGAGACAGAGAGACAGAGAACAGGTCTTAATGAATTTGGGCATTTTCCTACCAGCAGCGGAGAAAACACTGAAGGGAAAACATGGGGCACAGTCACGTCCCTTTCTATAATCAACCTTCTGGTTGCAATAAGGATGAATCACAAGTTAGAAGACAATTGTGGCTCTGTGAGCAGTTTTAGATATTTCTGAATTTGGAATGTTTAGGTATTAACAGGAAGAAATATTTCCAATTATAGTTTGGAAGAGTCCACAAGAATTAATGAGAGCAAGCCTCAGCCTTATTCCGAAAGCGGTTCCCTAAATGGATTTTTGAGCTTTTCCCATTTTTGATCCAATATTGGACTGCACAGTTCTGCTAGGTGTTACTTTAAGTCTTGGGCTGAAACAGCCACGTAAACACAAACGTGGACAGGCACTAAACTCTTGGACGGTCTTTAGTTTGGGAATTTAAACACAAGGAATGGTTAGGTTTTGCAGTGGCCATCATTCCAAAACATAAATCACGCCAAATTTGTTTGAATTCCTGTCTTTAGAAGGTTGTGTGTTTTGACAAACCTTGCAGCAAATTTGGTCCAGCTTTTGGATTTGTAATGAAACCTGAAACCAAACGTGCTGGCCTGCCTTGGGGTCCTCTTGAAGGAAAGAGTTCCAAGCAGCCTTACTGTAATGCCTTCTCTAATCTCATCCTGGCAAGAGATGTTACTGTATTGGACTGCACTGGAAGTTTGGGGTGGACTCTGCAAACATTTCATGCACTTATGGAAAAGGACTAATCAAGACCGCAATTTGGGGGCATTTCTATGCCTGAGTATTCTTAAGAGTGTAAATTGCAGAATTAGCAATACCTTATCCCCTGTTGGCTAGTGACTTAGAGATACCCCAAGCCATGACTGGGGCAGAAAGTTAATTAATTTGTTTATTAAAAAGAAGAAATGTCTCATTTGCATGCATTTACATTTAAGTCTTGCATGCATCAAGCTTTTTGGTGGTCTTTGCTTTCTTTCCTCAATACCACTGACCTAGCTAGATATTAGCTCAAAACATTTACATTTTCTGCATCTGGGCTTTGTTTAAGGGGTAGATGTCTGGTTATCATTGGTTCCAGCAGAACTTGATTGTCATACAGATCATTTAATCTCTAAAGACATCCTCTCCCCTCCCATGGGCTGTGCGAATTTTCTCCCAGTTATCACATACCGCAATTGAGAAAAGATTCATGTACTTGACCAGTCTTAGAAAATAAAGACCTTGTCTCCATTAGAGTTGGACATGTTATTTGGGGATGAGCCATTCAATTATTTGTAATTTCCTACTCAACTGAATTTTCCGTAGTCATTTTTGTGGGAGTTTTCTCTTTCTTGCTTTTCCTCTCTTACTTGGAGGTCTGCTTTGGCAGGGTTTTTTTTTTTTTCTTTCTTTTTCTTTTTTCTCTCTCCTAGGGAAAGAAGACCATTGCACCATGGGCGTATCTTAGGCATTCCACATTCCAAAGAATCGTTTTTTACCTGAAAATGCTTCAGTGACCTGAATCCTGGCCCCCTCAAACCAGCTTGAATGAAGCTTTCGGAGAAGGAGAGGGAGGGGGCTGGGAAGAGGGGGTGATTGGGGAGGGCAAGGGGTTAGGAGCGGTTGAAATGCAAAGACTCTAACAAGCTCTTGCTTGGAACAACAGTGAGCAAAATCAAAACTATAGAGGAAGATTAGTGCAGAGGGAAATCTGCATGGGAGTGAATCACCAGCTCAGTTACCGGGGACCACGATGCCCCCGTTTCTGTATTTTGTAGTCATCACATTTCTGAACCATCACAACGGTGTGGCTGTCAGGGGTGAGTGGCTCTGGCAGTGGTTAAACCACCTATATGCTAACAAGCTCAGCAATCAGGTTGTGAAGGGTCCTGGCTAGAGGAAAATAATCCAGCCAAACCTTAGACCTCTGTCAGGCTGTGAGGAGAATTATATTTTTGAACTAGTCTACAGTGTGGACAGGAAATGACCTCTCCACAAACTGCTTCTTTAAAAACAAGCAGTGGTGCCTAAAGCTATCCAGCTCCCCTCTCTCTCTCCCTCCCTCCTTCCCTCTCTTCCTCCCTCCCAGCCTCCCTCCCTCTCTGAAGCTCCTGCTCTCTCCCTCCCCTCCCCAGAGCTCTCCCCCCTCCTCCCTCCCTCCCGCTTGCTCTCCGTCTCTCTCTCGCTACCGAGGGCTCCCACAGCAGTTCCCAGCCAGTGTGTTCAGCCTGCCTGCCTGCCTGCCTCTGTGTGTGTGTGCGCGCGCGTGTGCGAGCGTGTGCGTGCGGCTACTTTGTACTGTGAAGAACACAGCCCATGTGCTCTGCATGGACGTTACTGCTACTCTGTTTAGCTTGATTTTCGACAGGCAGGCAAGATGTCCAGCACACCACATGACCCCTTCTATTCTTCTCCTTTTGGCCCATTTTATAGGAGACATACACCCTACATGGTACAACCAGAGTACCGAATCTATGAGATGAACAAGAGACTGCAGTCGCGCACAGAGGTAAGTACTTCAACCTTGGGTGTGTGTTTGTGTGTTTTTTTTTTCTTCAAACTGTGCCTGAGCTTTTCCTGGGTGGCTGGCTGCATTCTGCGGGAAGTGTCCCACTAGATACTACCACGTACGTGGAAATGAGCGCCAGCATGAATCCACTAGTTTGGACGCTGGGTTTCCAGGCACAGCAACTCTTGGAGCTGGGGACAGTTTCTGCCGGAATCTTGAAATAGACAACCCAGCACTTGATTCGCCTGCCGGGTGTACAGAAATGCTGCTCTACCAGAACTGGCATTTTCAGGCTCTCAGTCGGTGCCCTTAGTGTTTCTTGAGATAGAATTCCGAGGGATTTGGTGATCATTTGCATCCAGCAAAATAATTTTTTTTTTTTAAACAAATCCCAGAGGAAGTCTGCTTGACCGGCATATTTGCTTTTCAAAGTCATCAAAATCGAGGTGAAAAGGGCAGAAGAGCCACCCTTCGTACTTTTCGGAACTAGCCCTGGAGGGACACGTTTGTCTATTTCCGTGTTAAATTCAGAAACCAGTTGCTTGGGGCAAGGGGTTCTTGACTTTTTTCCCTCGACTGTGGGAGTGTCTCCCAGGAGCTCTCACGTCCACAGGAGCTGGCTCAGAATTCAAGTCAGCTTGAGTTTTTGCATATTGTGATCTTGTGCCCCAGAGAGAAGCCTCACCTACTCGCAAGCAACTCTGGGAGCAGAGAGGAGACAGGACTTTCAGAACTTTGTAAATGCAAAACTCCAGACCGCCTCCTGCAATTTAAATATTTAATGCCAGTTGACTTTTCCTCTGTGCTGGCTGGGCTGGTAGGTCCTACTGCTGGGCTGTCCATTTGCCTTTAAGTTGGGGCTTTGTGTTGAAGTGTTCTGAGAAGGAGTTTGTTATAGGGGCACCAAAGTCACTTTAAGAAGTAGAAATAGCTGGGAAATCTGTCTTCTCTGCAGAGTACAGATACCCGGAGGGTCGATGGCAAAGAGCTTTCAGGGAATAGCTTTGGTAGAATTTTAGGTGGAAGCTTGACTCTCAACTCTGGAAAGGGACTCAAGGTTTTACGATAAAATAAAACACACTTGCTTGAATTGTTAACAGAGCCATGGAGAATTCATGATGTTTAATGTATTTAATATAGCTAACAAGATGTGACCTGCTTTCTGATTGGCTAACTGCTGGACAAGGACTGATTTAAAAAAAAAAAAAAAGCTGGGCTGTCTTTATCACTGCTATTTTCTTTATATGTTAATACATCATAGATGTTAAGTGGACTTGATGATACCGTTGCTCTCCCCAGAAGCCAGTAGCTTTTATACAAGTGTAAACTCTGTCGTGCTAAGGGTGGTGAGCTGTTGGCAGAAAATATTTGTGTGTTGTTGTGTGTGTGTAGTTGTGTATGTATGTTACAATTTGTATATTGCATTCAGATCTTTGCAACTGTGTATTGAAATGTTAAACTCTTGCACAAACTATTGATTGTCGCAGCCTGCTTTCAGAATTAGGAGGACAGAATATGTCATACTGTTTAGGCACACATAATTGCAACACAGATTTGGAGTAAAAAAAAGTCTTAAAAATATGATTAGTTTTAAAAAAGAGACCAGCGACCTTTATGGATCAACAGCGGCAGGATTTAAAAAGAACCCGTGTCCATCTTACATTTTAGAAAGTTTTTGAGGAGTTGTAGAAGGAGGGTTTTTCTCCATCCTTCTCGGTTAAGAGAGCAGGCAGATTTCTCTGATATCTGTGTTCTCCTGTGCCCCTTAATTATCACCTGGCCAGTTCTGAGCTAGAATACTTATCTGGAGGACTTCTCTATCCTGGTCCTCATAAAAATCTGCAGGATGCAATAAGGTCCCACATTTGTTTCACATTTGAGAGAAAACCTTTAAAGTCCCTCATTCATAGTATTGTTTCTTAACACTGGCACGTTATCTTTTGTGAGATGGCACGTTATCTTTTGTGAGAGCTAAACTCAGGAATTCCTAACTTTTGGATTCTGGGTTATTACTTTTAAGTAGAAAACCTGCTTCACAGCTCAAGAAACTGGAGAGGAAAGCTTGCTATGACAAATCCTAAAGATTTTTTTAAACCTCGCTGACTGACAGAAAAGCACTGAGAACTGTTTTCTGGTATGTTCTAGAGCCAACCCTGAACACTTCTTCCCTTAATTAGATCTTTTTTATAATTATCCAAATAATTGCTCTGACACTTCCTTTTTTCTTTGCCAAGCAGTAAAGGATGTCACGAACCCAAGGCCATAAGTTTGTTTTCATTTCATATGAAGAAAAAGGAGAGAATCAAATAATTGCTCCTAAGATATATAAATATTAACATTAGATATTAGATTTTGATCAAAGTTTGTAATGGAAAAAATATTTAGAAAAAAATAACTTCTTGAAAAAGTTACATTGTGCATTTATCAATATTAATGGTGACTATTTATGGTAAAGTTGTTCTGAGCCCTAGAGAGGGATTGGTTGGAATAAAGTACAGTAATACCCAGCAAGAGTTATCAGTTTATTCACACACAAAATCAAATAGATTGTTGAGTGATTACTTTTAGAATTTAAGTGATGCATCCAACCATTTTGGACAAGAGAGACTCACTTTCTTTCTTCTCTCTTCTGGTTCCTGCTTCTATATTACATAGTATTATTTCATTGACTCCTAATATCGCACTCTCACACACACATACACACCTATGTAATACTCTCGATTCTCCATTCTTTTTTGAACGTAGACTTGCCTAGAAAGAAATTGCAGCAAATCAGTCTCAATGAAAAAATTATAATCAAGTTTGCAGAAATTTCCTAGAAACCTTCTTTATGGAAAGGAAAAAAGCATGTAGTAGTAAAGAAGCATGGTGCTCACCTACTCTCCTTCCATAGATGACTCCCCCAGAGCATTCTCTCCTGGGGATTGATGCATTTCTTCCAATTAAATAAAATCAAAGGCCTTCAGAAGCTGGGTAGTTTTAAAAAAACACTGGATTGGGAGTTAATCCTTTTTCCAACTTGTTTCTTTCACTTACATGGATCTTGGTTCCTCATAAGCAAATTATCTCAAGGCCTCTTTAATTTAAAAATTCAGATTTTACCAAAGTTCAGAGTTTGGTTTTCTTTAGTAGGAGAAAGTGTTGTGAACTTGAGTAATGAGAACTGACATTACTTCTTGGCTCACGGTATTTAGTTCAAAATCACAAATGGTACTGAAAAAACAGGGTCATAGTGGAGAAAATATTGCAGGGAGCGACCCTGCCAGTCTTGTTTAAGGCCAGTGCTGGGAGCAAGCAGTTCCTGGGACAAAGTAGGTGCTCAGTAAACATTTGTGAACGAGCCGATCATGAATCAGTAGATGACGGAGGAGAGAGAATTTAACTGTATCACTGAAATTGGCACCTTTCCTGAGAAGCACAATTCTGATGCCTTTGGGGGTCCTGGTACCTCCTGAAGCTGCTTTAGGGACCTGCTTCCAATTCCCCTAAAAGTGCTCATCTCCACATTCTCCACACTTATTGCATCTTGAGGCAATTTAGATCCCTAATCTTTGTGGCAAAGGAAAGCACAGTGTCTAAGAAATTATGGG
Source organism: Phocoena phocoena (assembly GCF_963924675.1). NCBI lineage: Eukaryota > Metazoa > Chordata > Mammalia > Artiodactyla > Phocoenidae > Phocoena > Phocoena phocoena. The sequence goes on from NC_089223.1 coordinate 95,219,982, forward strand.
ACCTCATTTCTTTTTAAAGGAATTTGAATGCATTACGAAGCAAACAAAAACAACACACATATGCTTCAGATGCTGTTGGCTATTGTGGGAAATAAAATTTCTTTGCAACACCAGCATCTCAGTGGAATTTCATAAAGAAGTACATAGATGTTTCCCCCTTTTCTTAGTTGAAATTAAGAGAAACTCTTGGAGCTTTGTGTCCGTTTTGGTCACTGTAATTCCCAGGCAGTAGGAAGAGGGCTATGTCTTCCATTGTGTATGTTACCATGAATTGACCTGAGATCTTCCAAAATTCATTGACTGTTTGAATGGCCTTGCTGTCTCAAATGTATTTTGAAAGAACGAAACCGCACAATTTTCAGTTTAACAGGGCACACAGAGTACCGTCAGATAGGACTTAAAAATGTGTCCTAAAGATTTCAGGTTTTGTTCTGTAACAAGCTTCAGTAATAACAAAAATAACAGTATTTTTTTTCATTTCCTGAAGTCTGTGCTATAAGATTAAAAATATGTATAGGTGAAATATGAGATCATCACAGTGAACTTCATTTTTAGTGAAAGGATTTTAATAATGTTGGATTTTTATAGAATTTAAGAAAGTTTATCAAGTTATACAAATTTTGGATATTGCAGACAACTCTTTCTACCTTATTTCCTCATTCAAATGACCAAAAAAGTCTCCATTCCAATGAAGATGTTTTTAAGTACATAGATTTTTTTCAGGTTGGCAGTATGCTAATTTTAATAAAATATCAAAAACACCAGGAAAGTGTGGGTACTAGGATGTATTTCTTCTGTTTTGAGGTTTTTTATTCTTTTATCAGTATTACACATCCCACTCCCAAAGAGAAAACTGTGATTACAATGGGAAGCTGCCATGTACACAAGGATTTTATTAGAATTACGGTTTTTAGTTTTACAGGATTTAATATGAACGTTGAAAATATTTGAAGACCTTGAAATTTCAATCTGCTGCTTTCACCCCGCTTCAGCTCAACTCTCCAACTCCCTGGGGAGGGGGTGGGAGGGGGTGGAAGGCTCTCAGTCTTTTCTTTCAGCTACATTTTTATATACTTTAGTCACAGGGTTTCCCGTTGTAGCATCATGTTTATTCATGGGGTAGCTTAGTATCATTGATGCTCAGATAGAGCCTAGTTAAAATGAGATTAGGTATTCTGGATAGGTGGGGAAAAAAAAGAAAACGGCTTTGTGATAAACTTGGATTTTTTTTTTTTCCTAGAAATTTAGAAAGAAAAATGGTGCTGTTACTCTGAGGCATATGAATGATTTTCAGTGTTAAACACAGAACTTTCCAAGTTTTTCGAAGGGGGTTGGTGAGGAGTAGGGGGAGGGGGGATTAGTAGTGGAAAGGAAAGCTATTTTGAAAATGTTAAATGAAACCAAAAGTGAAGTTTTAAAAAATAAGAACTTCCAACCTCTCTTATTTTTCAAGATCTCTACATGGCCTCAGAAAACAAATTGCTGGACTCTTGTACGGATTTTATTTTCCTGAGGTCTTTTTTCCCCCCATTTTCCTACTATGGGAACTGTTTTTAATTAAAAATTGCTGCAAACTAACTATTCGTAGGAGGCCAAGAAGAAAAAAAAATCTCTCAGCTCACATTCAACACAGATTCTTATCAGCCTAAAATCAATGCACACTTAAATCTCTCCCCTTTTGGTATGTAAATTATGATATAGGATTTAAACAGTATTCATTTTTTAAGCATTTAGCTTTTTGTTTGGGTTTCAGAAAGAAATTAATTTAAAATGTATGGAGACAGGGCTATAAATCTCCTTTTATTACATTTGTCCACATTAACCCATTTTCATGAGGAACACAGAAAACCCCCTTTCTGAACAAGCAAGTGAAACAGAAAACAAACAACCCCAAATATTGTCAGGAACAGGATTCATAAACTTACTTATTTGGATTTGGTTGGTGGGTCTCGGAATATAATTGATCTGGAAAAACAAATCTCTTTTTGAAAGTAGCAGAAAACAGAGCTTTTAAAAATGTGTTCAGCTGATGTAGATATGACATATACCTTTGTCATTTTCTGACCAAAATATTTTCCTCCTTTCTTTCTTTCCTTCCTTCTTCCTTTCCCTTCCTCCCTTCCTTCCTTCCTCCCTCCCTCCCTTCTCGCCCTCCCTCCCTCCTTTCCTTCCTTCCTTTCTTTCTTTCCATCTTTCTTATCAATCTGAGCTTAGACTTTTATTTTTTACATTTAAATTCTGACAGCATGCATCTGAACATAGGCAACTATTAATACTTGAGACAAACTTCAGCCCTTCCTTCAAGAATTTCTATACTTCAGGCAATGACAATATCTGTGTCTGGAAATACAGAGACGATTAAGACCATTTGGTAACAAAGGGCGACATACAAACCAGTTCTCACTATGTAGTGCCCTGTTAGGTTAACACACTGTGCCTTTGTATACTGAAGGATGTACACCTTTCTGAAAGGTAGTCGTGATGATAGTAACTAGCATCTATGGAGAGGTCACTATCTGTAGGGCCAAGGTGCTAAGTGCTTTCTGGACATCAGCTCATGTAACCCTCATAATCACCTCCTGAGATTGGTACTCCTACCGTCTGCAGTCTTACTGGTGAGGAAACAAAGGGTTAAGTAAATTGTCTAAGGTCACACAGATGGTAGTTTAATTTTAGAAGTTATGCTGTTAACTGCTTTGCTATATAGCATTTCTCTGAGATAAGAAATACTAGCAAGGATTGTAGTTTCACCTGTGGAAACTTATTAGGTGAATGCATTCATTTTTTCCTTGGATAGGTTGACTTTGGCAGTGCCTGGAAAGATGACCCCATCCACCTAACCTGGTTGGACTATTTGCCTCTCAAGTGTCTGACTCATTTCAAAAGGGACCATGTGAAATTCCAAAGGATGGAATCAGAGGGGGAAAATATACCCTGGTTATTGAAAAAAAAGAACCAAATTCACACTCCCTGTTAAAGAATGAATATTTTCAGTATTCATTGAAGTGGCCTTATCTGAAGAGTCACTGGACTTGTTGTGGAACACTATGCATAGTTATCTAAGAGTTTAACTTTTTAAACTTAAAAATATTTAAATTTCCATTCAGTGCTTGACTCTTCTCAGGTGTGTTCTGTGGAAGATGGTGGTTTAATTATTTTAAACATCAATGGGATGAGTAGAAAAGCTGTCTCATTTTTGGTAGTGCCACCCCCCTCCAAATATAAGATTAGGAGAGTAAATTAGAATTTGGCATGATGTTGGCTTTCTTTGCAGGTAATCAGTTAGGAATCGTAGAAAAAATAAAGGCATAGAGGGAAGAGAGCTCCTAACGTGTTGGTTTCTCACTTTCCTAGTTTGACCCTAAGAGGCAGTCTGTCCACATCGTGTGTCTTTGGATTTCCTCGTGGGAAATGAGGTTTCCTTCCTAATCCTGTAGCCTACTTTAGCTAACTGTGAGGCCACTGTGCTTGTAGTAAATGCCTGCCAATTATTAGAGATAAGATGGATCTTTTCACGTGATCCACTCCCAAGCCCAAGATGCATGTGTTCTGCTTCTCCTTTAACAGATCAGGAAACTGAGGCTCAGAGAGGTGAAAACCAAGTCCATACATGGGCATCCCTGGGGTCTGGATCTTTTGACTTCCCCGTTCAGTGCTCTGCTCAGAAGCTTGCTGGTAAAGGCTACCCGCTCCCTGTTGGAAGCCCTGACGGCCACCCCTTGCCCTCAATTTACTACCAGTTTTGACCAGCCTAGTTTGAAGTTATAGTCTTCCAATTAAAAACAGAGTGCTGAGCGTTAAAGATGTGGTAGATCCCTCTGAAGAAGAGGATCCACCCCTGTTCTGGGGACATCACAAGCCCCCATCCTCTCTTTTCAAGATTTGGATGGTCTCCTAACTATACTCTCTGCTCCCTTTTTCCACTATATAATCTGTTTTCCCACAAGCAGCCAAGGTGATATTTTTGAAGCAGAAATCAGAGCACGTCACTTTCCAGCTCCCCCTCACACCTAGAATAAGCTCCAAACTCCTTGCTCTGGCTTTTAAGGCTCTATTGATCTGTTGTTTCCTGATGGCCCAGTCTTACCACGTGTTCAGCAAACTCCAGCCACAAGGGACTTCTTTGGATCCATTAACTTGCCAAGCTTGTGCATACCTCAACACCCTTGCCCTCAGTGGTAGAATGCTTATATGGCTTCCTCCATAATAACACTTATAAGTATTAGGAAATCTAATTTGAATTAGAATTTGGCATGGTGTTGGCTTGATTGGCAGGTAATTGATTCAATGTCTCAAAGAAAATAACGACCATGAAGGATGAGTCCTAGCACTTAGTAGGGCCTCTACTGATCAACTTAGATGCCCCCTTCACAGAGAGGCTTTCCTTGATCAGCTCATTACCCCTCCCGCACACAGTCACATTCACTTTTTAATCACATGCCCTGATAATTTTCTTCGTAGGGATTATAGCAAGCTGGTATTTTTTTTTTTTTTTTTTTTTTTTTGCCGTACGAGGGCCTCTCACTGTTGTGGCCTCTCTCGTTGCGGAGCAACAGGCTCCGGACGCGCAGGCTCAGCGGCCATGGCTCACGGGCCCAGCCGCTCCGCGGCATGTGGGATCTTCCCGGACCGGGGCACGAACCCGTGTCCCCTGCATCGGCAGGCGGACTCTCAACCACTGCGCCACCAGGGAAGCCCAGCAAGCTGGTATGTTTTTGCTTCTAGTTTATTTCTCAAGTGTCAATAGAATATAAGCCGCGTGGGAACAAGGGCCTCATCTGTCTCCTTTACAGTTGTCTGCCCAGTGCCCGATAGCACATAGTTGATATGCAAAATATATCTGTTGAATAAAGGAAATTACGTTGTACCAGCACTATCCAGACTGACACTGGAATTTACCTTGAATCTTCCCAACAATCACCGACAACTACAGTTGGAAAAGAACCTGTAAGCCTAGTAGTCGGGTGAGCATTTACAGATAGAATGTTCAGCCAGACCTGCAGAGAAAAGAAGCCTGAAGAGAGGAATTTCTTCTGTGAAAGAAGTGCTGAGCTGAGAACTCTGCCCTCTGGGTAGTATGAATCTATTGGGAATCTCCTGACTTCTGATGAAAAATATTTACACCTTTCTCATTTGCTATTTCTACTACTTCTCTCTTTGGGCCCCTCCCTGAGGGCCCACAGCCATGAATTATGATATGAATCACGATAATACCTTACGATTCCTGGAGCACTTTGCATTTTGGGAAAGTGCTTTCAGGGCCATTAATTAACTTACTTGAAGTGATTTATATAACAGAAAATATGGGAAGTTATATTAGTATATGATGTGGTTTATAATGTCTTTGTGTTTACGAATTGTGTGGTGTGTTTGTGTTGTGTGTGTGTGTATGTGAATGTGTGTGCATATGTATGAGGGAGAGAGAGACAGAGACAGAGAGACAAGAGAGAGATATTTGCTCGCCCCAATCAGATTTTGTATGTGTATGTGTGAACCTTCTGGTTAGGAAACATGCACAACTTTTTTTCCACTAGTGTTTTTTTCTTTGGAATGAAAAGAGTAGTGTTCCTGGAATGTAAAGATCTGAACTGAAGTATGACTTATAACAAATCAGATTTGGATCCAAACCCTGGCTCTACCTCTTGCTTGCTGTGTGATCTTAGGGCAGTCATTTAACTTTTCTGAACCTTCATTTTCTTAGCCTGAATGTTATGTTGGGAGGTGAATGGCTAAAGCATGTAAAAATTCCTGGTATATAGTAAGTGCTCAATAAATGGGAACTACGATGATGATGATGATTATGCTGCCTTTTTCTCTGCCCCATCAGAAAATTAAGTTGTGTAAATCATGTAAAACATTGCTTGATTTCCTAAAAGTATCTTTATTTACTTATTTTTTATTCAAGTATAGTTGATTTACAATATTGTGTTAGTTTAAGGTGTTCAGTAAAGTGATATACGTGTGTGTGTGTGTATATATATATATATATATATATATATGTTCTTTTTTCAGATTCTATCCCATTATAGGTTATTACAAGATATTGAATATAGTTCCCTGTGCTATATGGTAAATCCTTCTTGTTTATCTTATATATAGTGTTGTGTATCTGCTAATCCCATAGTCCTTATCCCTCCCCCTTCCCCTTTAATAACCATAAAAGTATCTTTAAAAATATACCTTACAAGGCTTGCACAAGCATATTTCAATTTAATGAATGAAACTTGCAGTGACATGTAGGATTTGTGGGTTTGGGTTTCTTATAATACGTGACAGAACCATCAGGGTGTTCCACCATCATATAATAGTGATGACACAATAATCATACAGCTTCTTGTGGCTGTGATCTCCCCCAAAGTCCAGGTTATAATTAACTCTTAGACATACCAAGGTTAAAGACTAAGAACTGATCAATGTATAGGACACATGCACACCATTCTGTTGGGGAAGATCTGTGTTCAGGGTTTGCTCTAGCTAAGAACTCAGTGGAGACAACAGAATATTGAAATGTTCCCCTTCACCAGTGCCTTTGCAGGGCCATCTAAACAGGAACCCTGGGGAGGGCTGGAGAGCACACACCCACTGGCCTTCACTGGCCATTTTGTCTAAAGAGGTGTACTTCTCAAAATGCTGCCTGGCACAGACTCCTCCAAGGGAGCTGTGTCAGTACCGGGTGAAGCCCAGAGCCCCACCTGCATGTCTGGACAGATAACAGCGCTGCCAAACTGATCCACTGTGACACCTTGTGGCTTACTCCTTAACACAGTGCAATGTACATGGGTGGAACTGGTGATGCTCTGAACAGCACCATGTGGTCTCTATCTGGCCAGGGGGATCAGGTTGACAGGTAGTAAAGCTACCCGCCTCTACTTTTTTTTCTTTTTTTTGTGGTACGCGGGCCTCTCACTGCTGTGGCCTCTCCCGTTGCGGAGCACAGGCTCCAGACGCGCAGGCTCAGCGGCCATGGCCCACGGGCCCAGCCGCTCCATGGCAGGTGGGATCCTCCCGGACCGGGGCACGAACCCGCGTCCCCTGCATCGGCAGGCGGACTCTCAACCACTGCGCCACCAGGGAAGCCCTCTACTTTCTTTATGGATGCAACCGAGTGTTACGATGGGCTGCTTTGTCCCACCGACTTCAGTGTACAGCCTCCCTGATTTTTCATATTGAAGTCCTTAAATTACACATACCTTCCTACACTTCATTCCATTGACTAGGTCACCTGTGATTTTTATGTAGAATTCCACATTAATAATAATTTTTAATCAACTTTTCTAGAGAAATAGCTTACATAACTCAAACATTACATTGTTTTAAGTTTTAATTTAATACATATTAAGTGAAATATAATTTAAATTTACGTTTGTTTTAATATATGTTATTTTTTAAGAGGGTAGTGCTTTAAATTTTGCCTCCCAATATGGGTCATTTCTTAGGATTTATGAAAATTTGATCTTGAGACTGAAAATCTGTGCAGACAATCAAAAGTTTCACTAATAATGTATACAAGGCTAACCATTTGGCAGTACACACACACACAAAACCCTTCTTAGGCCTTATAATGTTAACCATGATTACTCTGCAGTTGGCTGAAATTTCTTCCTTGAAATTGAAATTAAGCAGTTGGTGCATATCATGTGCCTTTGAAAGGTTCTGATACAGAAACTCTGATGGAGCCTATGGCTCCCCAGTTGGATGAATCCTAGAATTACAGGGCTGGAATAGATGTGAGTGATCATCTAGTCCAAACTTCTGATTGTGGAGATTGTGGAAGTGCCGAAACCAGACACAGGTGGCGCTTACCTGGACTACAACCTGTTGTGGATTCAGAAGTGGTCTCAGGTTTTCTAAATCATAACACTAGCTGCCCAGGTAATACCCAGGAAGTGGCCAAATCAAACACTCTTACCTATCACTAATTTGTACTTCAACCCTACGAACACTTTTCCTTTTCAAACCCCTTTCTTCTTTCCAGTTTTCCAATTTGCCCTAAAATGGTATCGATCTTTAGCATCACGCTATTGATGTTGAAAAACACATCACTAAGCTTTATTGCTTTAGAATTTATGACTGTTTCCCTTGCCAACTTATTTAAAATAAAGTTGCATATGTTTTAAGATATAGGTCTACTTTTTCTGATTTTAAGAACTTGGTTCATTATCAATAATAGAATATTTGTAAAGTACAATGTACAAATAGGTAAATACAAATTATCTTTAGTTCTGCTATGCAAAAAATTGCTGTTAACATTTTAGCATATCAATCTAAGACAGACAAACATATGCATCAGCCTTTACATGCTTAGGGACATACCGAACACCTGTTTGAATCCAGCTCTTTTAACTAAAATTATGAGTATTTCACCATGTTCTTAAATCTTCTTAAAATTTTGAGTTGCCTGAATTATTTACACAAATGTTTATGTTTTTAACATGTTATATATATATATTTTAGCATGATATATATATTTTAAAAATTATCCAGCTTCTCTGCACCATGATTTGATCTCAAGGAAATAGCATTCTTAGTAATCAGTCTTGTCCCAAGTAAGCTGGAGGCTGCTGGTATAAGGAGTTAGCTATGGTGCCTATTGTGATTACCATTAACATTTAATACTAGTCGGAAATCTTGCACCCAGCGCCCTCTGTCTCCTTTTAAGAAAGCTTTTCCCTCCCATGTGAGGGTAGATCATTTTCCCCCTGTTTATCTTTCCTTTGTATTATTTCTGAGTCGGGAGGCAACCAGCACACAACCTTGTGCAATGTCTGTAAATCAAAAGATTTTTGCACAATTCCTACTGCAAAGAGGGAGGTTGAATTCATGTTAAGAGTTAGTGTTGATCTAGAACCAGTAGTTGGGATACAGCCAGTTAATTTAGGATACCGTTTGAAGGACATGTCTTCAGTTCAAGGAGGAAAGCGATATTTCATAAAGTGGGTTATGTCATGAGTTGCATGCAGTATTATCTTATTTTCCTCACTGGATCGAAGAGCTCCTTGGGGTCAGGTACTACCTTATTCATGTTTTATCCATCATGACAAGTGACAGTCTTGGTGGCCAACTGCAGTCTTTTTTTTAAAGGTACTTTTCACAGAGGCCGCCATTTTGTAACTAGATTCTGAGTTATCACTGTTTTTATATGGGTGATATGCATTTTATAGATAAGCCTCACACACATGTTCTAGGAAAGAGCAGTCATAGCATGCAATCAGACTGTGTCCCCTACATAGCATGAGCATTGAATGATTAACTTCTAGAGTCCAGCAGACTTGTTTCTCTCCTTACTCTTTGTGTGACCTTCAGTGAGTTAACTCACCCTTCTGTGCTCTGGATAATGTGGGGATGATAATAGAATCTACGTCCTTGGATTTTTATGAGGATCAGGTGAGATGATTCTTATAACGTGATGAGCATAGTGCCTGCACCCTCTGAGTGTTCATTACTATGGTGACGCTGATGCTGATTTGTTGGCGGATGTTGAAGTCTACCATATGTGATATTACTGGTCTGGAGGTAAAGAGAGCCGCATGCCTGACTTGAAAGGGCTAGTAAGACCACAGTAAGGATTTGCAGAGAAGGAGGGATGAATGGGAATTTGCCAATTTAAGAATAGTGGTGGAAAGGATGCTTTTGGCTGAAGGAAAGGCACAGGCAAAGAAAGTGAGTCTCAAACGGTGATGCCCTGTTTGAGGAAAGGTGAGGATTTTGGCATAGCTGGGGCTTAAGGTCTAGGGTGGTTGTATGAGTGTGTATATATGTGTGTAGGGTGGGGTTGGAATGTGGTAGGAAATAAACCTGGAGAGGAAGTGAGGGCTGGTTGTGAAGGCTTCGTTATGTGCTGTGAGGCCGTTGGTCTCTATCCGTTGGAGACTATCTGTTGGACTTCAGTATAGTGAGTATGAATAGGGCCCTGGAATGATTATTTAATTTCTCAGTGCTTTGGTTTCCTCATCTGGAAAATGACACAAGAGTAGTCCTCACCTTGGAGGTTTTGTTTTAGGGAATTTAGTGGGATGAGGCCTTTAAACTTTTAGACCTGCTGGTCCAGCACCTCACTACTATGTAGTAAGGATTCCATCAACATTGGTTTCTACTCTCAGGCAAAGGGAACTGATAAAGGTACTTTTTGGCCTGGGCAGTGAAACCAATGATGTGCCTTCGAGCAATGTCACTCTGGCCACTTTGTGGAGGGCAGACTGGCAGTCTGTCTAGGAGATATTTGTCTGCTGAGAGGAGGGGGTCAGTGGATGGGGAGATGCACAGAGGAAAAATGACACACATTTACTGGCTGGCTGAGCTATTTTTAGCCTAGCGTGTCTGAAGCAAAGGATGGATTTTCACGGCATTTTTTTTTTAAGATGCAAAATTACTGTAAGCCAAAGTTATGTAACTTGCCTAGGGACACTTTGTTTGTCCACCAATGAGGCCACTGTGGGGTCCACAAAACTTTTAGCAGCCATTTTAAAGGGTGGGTCCCCAGGGTTGGCAACCCTGACTTTTCCTCCTGCCTTGACAGAATTGGGAAACTCGAATTGATGAGCTGGGGCTTCTGGGAAGATTTCCCCCCCGCCCCCTCCCCGCCACTTACCTGTCAGCCAGCCTGGAACCAGGACCTCAGAGGGAGATGACAGTGAGTCAAGTGAAGAGGATGAGTGGGGAGCGAGAAGATGGGTTGAAATCCTTTCCCACCCAGGCCATGTAACATGAGTCTCTGAGCCTCAGTTTCCTTGGTGCAGAATGGGCAGAACAATAGGTCAGCATCCGAGGAAAATCTTGGACACTCAGTGAGACGGTGGAGGGACACTGCCAATACCGGGAGGTATTGGAGGGTGGCTCTGCCCTTCCCTACCTGGCATTTCATGTCATATCGAGGGCCAAAGAATTTTGTTCAAGAGTGTTTCTTAGACTCTTCTCACATTTTCTTTCCTCCCTGAACTTGAGCCTGTGTCCTTAGATAAATCTTTCCCTTTCCTGAGCCTATTTCCTCTTCTGACAGCTCTGGATTCGAAGAGATATGAACTGCAAGGTATCCTTTCCATCACTATTTTTATTCTGATTCCCATTAGGTGGACTGTGTGCTTCTGTTTTTAATCTCCCCCATGAAACACACACTCAAGGTAAATAACGTGCTCCTGACATTGCGACTCCTGCCCCTTTTCTCCCACCTCGCTTGCTGAGGGCATCTTGCTGAGTCACAGAAAGATTTTTCTTGCTTTTCCTCCTGCATTGGCTGGAGCTGGAGCGCCACTCTGGCCTTCTCACCCTCTGGGCACCATTGTCTTAAAACCTGCACATGAAAGAAGGTCCGGGGATTGTTTTTTCCGGTCTTTATAAAAAAAACCTCAAAATGCAAATGCAGGATGTCCTAAAATCACAGAGATCAGAGGGGTCCCCGTACCCTTGGTTTTTTTTCTTTTTTTTAAAGAAAGGTTAAAATTCATCCGAACCAAGACTAGAAAATAAGCTTAAGGTGTCAAGTTATTCCGAAAAGACTGTTAATGCCTGTTGGCTGAGTGCATTAAACTGCTTTGAAATGATCACTTGTGTGTACTATTTTAAAAGCTGCTTGCTAGGACGGTTATTTAAACCTGTTTGTTTCCGGACTCAAAACTTCACATTTGTCCGTTGAAAAAAATACTATATTTGAAACAAATAAACATTAAATATAGTTTATTATATTTCCAGCCATTCGTCTGAAAGGAAAATATGTCAAGACATTTATAGTTAGAAACTGAAAACTCCGCCCTAATTCACTCCATTGTATTTCCAAGGAGCCCAGTCATATATAATATTACCGGGTCTCCTGAGGCCTCCTTGAAGGGATACCAGATACTCTTGGTATAACAAGAGATTGGGGGAGGTGGGGAGAGAACGGCCAGGGAATGGCTTCCAGTCCTAATTCTATATTTCCTGTGATTTTTTTTTTTTTTTAATGGAGGCAGGGGAAAAGGAGAGAAGAATGAACTCTGCTGTTACTTTTAGTATGGCTTTGACTTTAAAACCATTTAAAAAGGAACATTCATGGTGGCACCCTGGGGTGTCTAGGATGGGATTGCCTTGGCTTTTTCATCCCTCAATCACCTATTGAGTTTTTTTATTATGTGCTCAGTGATGGAGGTCTACCAGGAAGCCCTTCCCTCATGCTCAAAGCCTAGTGGGGAAGACAGCCAGCTGAACGTCTGCTTATGATGGGCAAGACTGGGCTGTTGAGAGCAGCGAGGATGGAAGGTATCCCAGCAGGGACTGTGGTGTCAGGACACACACACTCCCGCGCCCGCTTACGCTCTAAGTTGCTTACGTTATGGAGTAAATTGTGATCTAAATATTCGTATTTTTAATCTAGAGCGCTGCTAACTTTTTGACAACACTGTGTATCCGATGATCTTTAGAGAAATTAAGCCGCTTAAATATCCCAAAACAGGGAGATAAGGTCATGCAGCATTCATGCCCCCATGATGGCTGCACCCAGGTGTCTTAAACTACTATAACCTAAACTGTGGGTGAGGAAGAAGAAAAGGGGACTCCTCTAAGCCTACTTAAAAGCCAAGATATGGCAAAAATAATCTTTTTTTTTTGCCTTAGTCCATGAGAAATTGTCTTTGTGTAGGGTAGAAAATGTCATCCTTACCAAAGAGTTAATCATAGTCATTTTTGTGAAACTTCCAGGTTCTCGTTTAATGAATCTCAATTGAAAAAATATCCCCCTCCTCCAACTATGGTATACAGCTAGACAATATTGAGAGGAGTTTAGGGAAGGAAACAGATCATGCAAAGCCTTGAGTGGTTAGGAATGCATAAAACTGAAGGCAGGGGACTGGATGAGAAAAACAGTATCTCAAAAATTCAAGATGAGGAACAGTGTAATCATACTGTGTATTTATTAAGTGTCTGCTGCATGTCAATCTCCCAGCTGAGTACTTTAACCTTATTGTCTCAGTTAAGTTCACAGCAGTGCAATGAGTAGGATTATTACCTCTATGTCACAGATGAGGGAGCCGAGGCTGAGAGAGGCTTAGTAATTAGCCCAGAGTTTCACAGCAGACAAGAGTCGCACTATGGCTTGATCCTGGGTGCACCCAAGGCAAGAGCTGATCTTCACCCCGCAATTCCACTAACTCTCCAGTTGGTGCCCCACTTTACAGGTGAAGAAACTGAGGCCCAGGGAAGTCCAAGCAGGCCTTGGGTCATAACACGAGGCACAACTGAAGCCTTATCGTTGGTGATGACTTTGGTTCCTTAGTGGGAACCAGCGTGTGCACAGAGGGAACCCACCATGAGTTCACATCACCCTGGCCTTCTTGAGGTGTGGGACCACATTTGGCTCATCTTTGTATCAACAACACAGAACACAGGTGCAGAAGAGATGCTCTAGACCTTTATTGACTCAATAAAGACTCCGAGAAAAGAAGCAGGCCCAGAAGTTTAAACACAACTAACTAAGCTCCACACAGACAAGCACGAGGTCTGTCCTTCCGGGAACAGCAGCCTATAGGTCATGTTTATGTGAATTAGTAAAAGGTCTTCCCTCTGGGTGAGCTTTTTTGTGCAAAGGGAAAGCTTTCTGGTCTTCCTGGCAGACACTAGCCCCAAAGGGCTTGGCAAAGTACTTGGGATTTCAGTCCCCTCTTCCTATTTCCTTGGCCAACCGCCTTTGTTGCAGTGCGGAAACTGCCCAGATGTACAAATGGGACTATTTTTATTTAATTCAGTCACCCAGTGTCTAACCCAGGACCTGCAATCTGATGGATACTCACTACATATCAATTGAACACATGAAGAATTTTAAGGGCAGTGCTAAATGGTCTACTGTCATTAGAATACAGTGAATACCGTAGAATGTTTAGGCCATGTGTCATGGAAGAGGTTGGATTTGAATTGGTCTTATAAGGGATTATAGGCATTGGATTTGTTGAGGAAGAAAAAGGGCAACCCAGCTGGAGGGAGCAAAGGCCCGAGATGCTGGTCTGGGGCAGGAATAGGATGTGGCTGGCTGCGCTCTGCTCAGGGAAGTCTCTGCAGGTGGGAAGAGAGTTGCATAATTGGAGTAGGCACCATCCTATTCTCACTGTGTTCCATCCTTGGGGCCCACAATCCACAGAATACAGTCCTTTTAATGGTATTTTGAAAACATCACTCAGGTTGCTGAAAGGAGAATGATTTGGGAGGATTTAATAGCAGATGCAAGAAGACACATTAGAGAAGGATATTACAGTTTTCCAGGTAAAAGATAATAATGAATTGGATCAACTTGAAGCCCATCGGGGGGGTAGATGAGTGTGGATGGGGCAGTGCTTGGTGATGGATTGGCAATGGAGGGCGTTGGGTAGGAGAGGTCTCCAGCCTAACTCTAAGGTTACTGGAGTAAGTGTAGGGACTCTTTCCAGACTTCATCTCTACCCATTCTTGCCAACAGCATGTATCTGTGTCCTCAAGCCCCAAATCTGTGTAGTTCAATGATGTTCGTTGTACCTGCTTCCCAGAATCCACTTGAAATAACAGTAACAGCATCTTCCTTGTCCATCCGTTCTGTGAAATTCCTCCATAGCCTTCTCTGCCTCCCTTGAGCTCTGCATTTCCCAAGCCCCTTCCCTTTACCTACTTTTGATCAGCTTCTACTTTCACAGCATCTTCATCACTTACCAGTTTGTTCAGCATTCTTTTTTTTTTAAAGCAAAGATTGATTAAGGGTTTATTTTCTTCCCCGTTTCTGAGTCTCATTATTTCCCTGTTTCTTCTTGGTTATTAGTGGTCCTGTTTTCTCTCAAGTGCCTTTTGTCTTTGAAAAGCTCTTGTGATTCTCTTAAGCCCATTTGCCGTTTTCCTGGCCTGTCATCCTTTTCCCTATCAACCTTAAGTACGGCATTAGAGTTTTCTGTCATCCCTTCTTCCCTTCTCCAGGTACAACTAGAGACACTTGACTGCTCCAAGTTTGCTGAGCAGTGTCTGACTCAACATAGAAGCTCAATAAATATTGGTTAAATTTGTTCCTTTTCTTGAATGTGCAGACTTTGATGGAACCACTTAAAATGCTCTGGTACACACTCTCTTTTATATTTATATACATATGTGTATGGCTACCTGAATCCAGGCTTTCCCTGGGGAGACTCACAAAATAATTTAATTCTCTGTGACTCTGTAACAGTGAGGTGGATTTTCACCCATGTCTGTGGGAACACCTCAGAAGTATTGGGTGCTCATCATAAATGTTCAATCAATTCTTATGAGTGAATTTACTTTTGAACTTAGTTGCTAGGTGACTTTTGATGTTTTTGCATAATGATTATGGGTCTCAGTTTCTATATCTGTTAAGTGGCGGTAATCAGGGAATCAAAAAAAATTTAGGGACATTTGCAGAGTATGCACATATTCCACATATGGAAACTGTGCTAGATTCCAAAGAAGCAAAGATGGCTAAGACTAGGAATAAGAAGGAAAATAGGATGGTTTGTTGTAATGACCCTTTGAAGATCTAGTTGAAATTTGAATTGTTTGCCCTGGATCGGGAGTGGACCCTAAAGTGAGGTCATTCTTTCTTTAAACCACATCTGGCCCGTCTCTCTCCAGGTTAATGTTAAAGGTAAGATGAGGTAACATTTGAAAGTGTTTTCAATAAATATAATTACTTTATAAATTCCATGCTGGGAAAGTATCATTAAATCGGAGGTTAGAAGATTTATACAATGGATGGGGCATTTGGTGAGTGAAAGGAGATTTTTGAGGACCGATGGAAATAGTTATTTCTGGAAATAGCTTCTTGTTTGCTGATTACTTCTAATTAGCCTCAGTTTAATGCTTTTTCCCTTAAAGTGTTTAGAGATTTGTGATGGGATTATCTATGCAAATTGAATACTTAAAAAAACCCTCTGCAAACCTGTATGTTATATTTATAAACTTTACATTGTACTAAAGTCAGCAAATGTCACAGAATTAAAATCAGTAAATGCAAAAGTGAAGGTTTCCATAGCAACAGTAACTAACCCATATTGCATGTAAAATGGAATGTACATTAGGATTTACATTTAATCGTCTATTAGTAGATAAAAACACTATACAGAGCAGGTGCAATATGGTTACGTTCGGGTGACCCTAGCAGCTCTTTATCTTTTAAACTTCAGGCTTTAGCTACTGTAACTCTTTTGTACCTAGCAAATTTTGACTCCTTTAAGGAAAATGAGGTACGGAAAATTAGAGGCGATGTTAGGGCAGAGGTATGCATCCCTGGATTTAAATGTAGCAGAACATCATCCTTGCATAAATTATCAATCAACTCAGTAGGTGTTTCAGAGAAAGAAATAGATTCAGAATACTAAATGTTTATGAAATTGTTGCACGAAGCATACTTAAGAATTTCTGTCTCTGTAGTTAGTTTATCCAAATGATCAGTGCCTCTAAAACACGGTAATGCCTGGTGATTTTGTGGCTTTTAATTGGTTGTGGAAAGGCCCATAGGAGCGTGTCAGGACTGGTAGCAAAAACATGGGTCATAGCTCCATCCCACTACTTCTATGCATCTGGCCTCCCTCACTGAACTTCATTGTCCTCCTACTGTGCGTCCCTTATCTACCTACTAAGTGTGCTAAGTGTCTCACGTTGGAATGGGAGGAAGAGAATGGGGGGTACTTCAATCTAGATCTCTTCGTATGGATGATGGCTACAGTGTGAGCTGCTTTCATAAGGAATCAGCAGTCCAAAAATTAGGCTCTGCCTTTGACTTTCTTCCCTGGAGACGGCCTGTCTTTTTGGCTGTGGCTTGCATAACAGGATATCTTCTTGTTCTGAGGCCTTCCCGGCCCTTCTGGTAGATAGCTCTGTGTCACTGCTGAGAAACAAGCCTCCTGCATCCCAGTATAGATCAGGAGATGGCTCTAGATAGAGACTCTTTTATTGAACAGAATTTTCTTTTATAAAATTAGAAGAGATGTTGGTACTGACTAAACGTATGATTCACTCTAAAATGTAGTTGATTTTCAAAAATAACTTTAAGTAAAATTAATCATAAGATTTTTCCCCATAAACTTTAATGGTCTTGAGTATTTCTTGGCTTTGATCTCCACCTCTTTGATACGGTAGATCCTGAGTAGGGCACAGAATCTTCTTTTTATCAAGTAACCATGGTAACTTCTAAAAATTTCTTTTAAAATCAATCTGTTAATTTCGTATAGTGTAAGATGTTAGAATGTGGTTATCTGGCTACAAGATCAGAATTTTGCCACAAGCCCAGAAGCTCTGTCCTAGTCACAATCTTCTTCCTTGTAGAGTATTAAGGGACATTTTTCCTTGTATGGTATTAAGGGACATTTTTGCTTTTAACGCTCTGTTTTCCCTATCAGTTTCAGCAGCTATTTTCAAACTGGTCTGCCTCATTTTCCAGTGAATACCTGTTGGCTATTTTTGGTTCACTTATTTTCTGGGTCATCAGATGAGCCCTGGCTTCTTTCTGCTTCTCCCTACCCGTACTCTGATAGCGTGCACGTCCTGTGGCTGTCAGTGGTCTCTTCCACCTGCCTGTGCCTTAGCGTTCATGTCGCTCTTTCTTATCACATAGAATTTTTATTACATACTTACTTAAAAAGTTCTTTCAGACTTTGCCTTGTTTAATCCAATCTCACTCTTGTGCATATATAAACAGGAATATAAATGAAGTATGTTGGTTAGGTATCCTAAGACTGTTCATATTCAGAGTCTGACTTTTTGTTCTTTTGACTCATAAGCAGTCCAAGAACATTGGTGAGACAGCACACTGCAAAATCACCCATTAAAAAAAAAAAAGCCATTGGTGCTAGGCTCTGAGCAGACTTTCATTATATAGACCTTGACTAATTTTGAATTCCATGCTCAGGAATGTCGCTTATCTTATTGGATGCACAATCTCCCTGACTCTGACCTTGAACCATTGGATTCTGAGAGGTTCAAGAGGGATCCATTTTGTCTTTCATTTTCTCCCAAATCATTCACACCTCATCTGCAAATTACAATGCTTCTGTTTTTGATATTTGCACACATGCAATGACAGTGACTGCTTGACAGAGAGGGTAAATTAAAGACATTGTAAAACACGCATTGAGACTTCAGAGCCCAGAGCCATTGATTGATATTGGGAAAAAATGTGCACCTTAGAATTAATATAATTGTACACAGAGATATAAATATTTGGGATCTTACTGCATGTATTACTTTGTAACCTGATTTTTCACCTTAAAATATATATTCTAAACATTTTTTCCATTAAATAGGATATAAAACTGGACTTTGAGCATATTTTCCAACCTATGCATTACCATGTTATATATAATCAAAGCGCTTTTGGTCTTGTCATCTAATTTTGTTGTGTTTCCCGTGGGCTTTTGGTATTGCACAACTCTGTCTGGTTTATGTGGGGAGTTGGAGATATTTTACAGTGATGCTATCATTGTTTATAATAGTCAAAAAATAGAAATAACTCAAAGGTCTGTTAACTGGTGAATGGATAAACAAAATGTGGTATATCCATACAATGGGATAGTTTGAAGCCATAAAAAGGAATGACATCTAATACCTGCTACAGCAAGGATGAACCTCAAAGGATGAACCTTTTATTATGCTAAATAAAAGAAGTCTGTCACCAAAGACCGTGTATTATATGATTTTGTGGGTGGGATGGGGTGGGAGTATGAGTCCCTGCAATGGGCAGGAGGAAATAAGCTGAAAATGGTTGTGGTGATGATTGTGAAAACATGTGCTTTTTGTGGCTTGTAGATTATACCTCAATAAAATCATTTAAAAACCTATTCTGCTGCCCCTGCTGTTTCCCCAGAATATTAAGTTTTAAGACTAAACATAGGCAAAATAATATGATATAAAATAGTATTAAACAATTTTTTTTAGAAGACTTTTTTAGAACAAAAGAATTTTTTTTTTTTTAAGGCTTGAGGTAGATTGCTGAAAGCTAAAGGACAAAGACTGGGTTTAGTGACAAAATCTCCAGGTGAATAGAGATTATTGACATCACCAAGGTTAACCACAGGCTGGATGTCAGATTCTCTTTTCAGTCATCCCTCACCCATCCCCGTCCTCTGCTCTAGCACTTTCAGTGTTGAGCAGCCCACCTCCTTTTGAGGCAATTCATCCTATTGTCTGAGGTTCCAATTGTTAAAAGGAATAGAAAAGATTAAACTGAAGTTTTTTAGGCACTTTCAGTCACCATTTTCTAAGCTTGTACAGACCAAGTTCAGTCTTTTATAAGACAATCCTCCACTCTCCAAATATTGGGAGTTCATTAGACCACACCTCTAGGTCTTCTCATTGTTGGACTAAATATTCCTAGGGGATTCAGCTGTTCTTCAAATGCCCCATAGGCATATGTGCCAATCTCCATCACAGCATTTTTACCAACCTGTCTCTTGACTCATCTGGCTCCCCATTGGACAGCAAGCATCTCCCTGGCCTGATTGCTTTCCCTGGGCGTTGGGTCGTTAAAGGGACTCTTAGAATGTGGCCTTAGAAGCAGGAAAATTATCGCACAGGTGATCTGGGCAGTCTTGGTTTGAAGACGATGGGTCTTCTGCTTTCCCTGCTTTATTTATAAGTCATAAGAAACATAATTGTAGATCTTTTGTATGATACAGTTGTATCATCTTTTGCTGAACAATATTGAAAGTAAAGTAATAGTCAGAGGTTAGTTACACAACACTGATCAGAAGCTGTAAAATCTTTTTTTTTCTTTCCTTGCACCAGTTTCTAGACTACTGGCAAATGTTCCTCTTGGTTGTAACACTATGAGAGGGGTCTGGAGTGCTGCCTGCATGTACTTGTGACAAATGATGCCGTTAATTTGAGAAGACCTTTTGCACTCATTCATTTTTTCAAAAATATTTGTTAAGTACCTGCTATATACCAGGCATCTATTCTCAGTGCAGGGGACAAAGAAGAAATGCCCCCAGAACAAAGTATGTTTTGTTTTGCTTTATCTGCCAATTTAGAACCACAATTCAGTGGAGGAACCAGATGGCAAACAAGTAAACAGATACATGTATGATATAGTAATAAGTAGCGATAAAATACTTTGAAGACAAATAAAGTGGAATTGGAGATAGAGAGCTATGATAGGCACCACTAATGTGATCACTGAAGACTTCTTCGAGAAGATAGCATTTGAGCAGAGACCCAGATTAAGTGTAGGGGTGACACCATTGTTGTGTGGGTAACTGTTTAACGACTGGTTTTCTTAAAAAAAAAAAAATTAAAAAAATAAGGAAGCATACATATACATAGATATTTATTATGATTTTAACTGATAGAAATATTTATAGTTTACAGTTTATGAATAATAATAAAATATACAATGCCCTTTATTATAAATTCCATAGAGCTAATTAATTCTCTGAAATGCTTTCACTGATTTGTGAACTCTTGTATTCATAGGCAAACTCTAATTTTAATTGACAAGAGTAGCTCTGATATGAAAGTTGGCTGATACCTTCTTTCACATTAATGAATAAAAAGGAAGTGAAACAACAGAAATGAATATCTAAATTTCTCTCCTTCATCAATGGCATGAGTTACTTCTCTTTTGAATAAGATAGTGGTTTTTAAATACTGGAAGAATATTTCCTCAAGTGTGCTATTCACAGTGTAATGGCTACCGACAAGGCACACTTTTATGCTTAGTCTGCGTTATCAGTGTTTTTGTCCGTTACTTTTGTAAGTCTAGACAATCGGCACAACAAAAATATCAAGCCCTGATGTGGAGCACTGGCCAGTTTCTGTGGTGTAAATCCTCCCGCTATGGCCAATTTCAAGCTACCAACGTGAAGTTACTAAACATGGCGTTGGGAAGAGCTGCCCACATGACAGGGGAAGGATCCATCATGTAGGTACAGTAGACATGAATAACCTCAAGAGCTCAGTAATAGCAAGATGGAGCAAAATAATTTGCAAGTTTTGAGCATTTATCACAGTCGTTTTTAATATAAAACTTATTGAACTGGAAATTAACAACTGTCTCACAAAATTCCTGAAGATGTAGCACTCGGAGAGCTGATCTGAGCTGGTTGTAGCACACTGCAGAGTGAGGTATGTGGACATTTGAGGGAAGGCAGGGAAGTGGGGTGTGGGAAGGCCCTCTGGTGGGAAAGCCAAGGGGGTCAGTGTTGTGGATACAGAGTAGACATGAGGAGGGAGGTGGGCAGCAGAGATAGTGGGGTCTGATCAGGAGGGGTCTTTGAGCCCGGTGGATGGGTCATTTTAAGGGGAGCGGGATTGACCACTGAGAACCATGCTCTCCAGGTGAGACTACCCTCCATTGGCACACACCATCCTTAGCGGAGATGACAAGCCCTTACGTGACTATGGAGGAGCCGCTTATCTCCTGGCTGTCACTTTTCTTATCCAAGATTAGAAAGTCGGACTAATGTGACATTCAGGCTTCCTTCCAATTCTAACAATCTCTGAATCTGGATAAGACTCACAATCCTTTTCTTATGTTGAATGCAGCGGGTCCTGCTGCATCTTGACTGTCTGTGTGGAGATCCCTGGGCTTTCTCAGCATGTCCACCATACTGATATGGATATGGTTCGTTTTCCAGACACCGTGAACCCGCTGCATCTTCTGAACTCCTACTTGCCTCTGAACTGGGTGGCCTGCCCCAGTAGCTATCTTGTAAAAAACCCAGTGACTTGTTTTTTTCCAGTTAAGCATCTGGGGACGGTGGGGAGCAGCCCCATTCATTCCCGGTGTTGTTGTTGGCTGGCATTCCAGCTTGGGCACCAGCTCACATCATCTCATGTCGCTGTCACTCTGAACAAACAAGTTCCCAAAGACTGAGATGCCTAGTTAAGAAAAGGTTGCAGGTAGGGAAACAAACTCAAAGAACTTTCTGAGCGCCGTTCTTGAATCTCCACATTAATCTTCTAGACCACTTCCAAATTTGGAACCAAAAAGCTGGGTATTCTTCAGACTGTTAAGATGTAGGATGATTGACGGTATCGCCGGGGAAAGTGAACATCTGTGTATCAGTTATGACCAGCTCCAGACTCAGGGGAGGAAGCACGTGAACTGTTCCCTTGTGACTTAGGAATGTCTGGCCGCAAGAAGAATTATCATTTTTAGAAACACCCATAGTGGCCGTAGGACCAGACTGTCTGCATTTAGATTCCCCGCCAATCATTCCTTGGACAAGTTACCCAACTGTCTGAATCCATTTCGTCATTTCGAAATGCCAGGTGATAGTGACAATAACCATCTTCTCAGGCTGTCATTAGAACTAGGTGAGCTAATACTGTTACGTAGTGGTCATGTAACATGGTAGTTTTAGAAGCCGCATCATCCCTACGATTTCACTTTCTCTTTAGAACAACCCCTGTCTTAGTCAGTCTGGGCTGCTAAACAAGGCTGTGTGGCCTAAGCAACAAGTATTTATTTCTCACAGATCTGGAGGCTGGGAAGTCCAGGATCAAGCCACTGGTAGATCTGGTGTCTGAGGAGATGCACCTCCTGGCTTGTGGATAGCTGTCTTCTTGTTGTCCCTTCACGTGGCTGAGAGAGCAGGCTCTAGTTTAGTCTCTTTCTTCTGGTGAGAACACTAATCCTATCAAGAAGGCTCCACCCTCTTGTCACCTTCCCAAAGGCTTCATCTCCAAATACCATCACATTGTGAGATTAAGATTTCAACGTATGAGTTTTGAGGGGATACAACATGAAGCCCGCAACAGACCCCCTCCTGAAAGAAGGTTGGTTAATATCACCACCTCCAGTTCCAAGGGGTCAGCATAGCATGATCTACTTTTCCCCAAACTTCAGTTAATTCGTGAACTATTTTTTAGGATTTTTGCCATTCATGTACTAGAATTCTACCTCTGGAGCTGACCGGCCTGAGCTTAATTTCCAATTTAAATCATTTTACTCCGGATGAGTGTCTTTGGGGAAGTTAACTCACCTCTCCGGGCTTCGGCTTCCTCACCTGATGGAAGGGGATAATAACAGCAACAACAATAATAATAATATAGCAGTGATAACCATGCCCACCCCATAGTGCGACTGAGAATTAAATGAAGCAGCGAGGCACTTAGCATGAAGCCTGACCAATGGTAGTGCCAGTCATCATCACCAACATTATCATCACCAATAACATCATCAGCATCGCCATCCTCCTCTTCATCAATATCATCCTCGTCACCATCGTGACCATTGTCATCCCATGAGAGGAAACAGGACTTCAAGGAGGTGAAGGGACTGGGCTAAAGAGAAGCATCAAGGTGAAGGTCCTGGGCAGGCGGTGCCCCATGTGACCAAGAAATGCCTCTCCATGATTATGACCACGTTGGTCTTCATCCTTTGAGAGGATTTGGCCCTTCTCAAAAGACTCCTTTGTTTGACTAACTGTGAAACAATGCGGTGAAGAAGGCATTGAGCCTAGAGTCCAAGTTCTGCTTTTAATTCTGTCTCTTCATTGATTAACCTTGAGAATGACCTTGGGCAATTCACTTCCCTTTGAGGCTCGGTTTCTTCATCTGGCAAATGAGGGTGTTAGTCTAGACAGCCTCTGTAGTCTCTCCAAATGTTACAATGGTCTTTTATTTATTAGATTTAGTTGATTTATATACTTATGTATTTATTTTATTTATTAAATGTACTCTTAAGGTTAATAAAGTAATATAAAGTAGTGTACAGAGTTTAAAAAAGTAAAGGAGAACTATCGCTTATTATTGCATCACCTAAGTTTCGTATTTGTCTATCTTACCCCAGTCCTTTCTGGTGTCATCGTAAAGTGTGTTACTTTGTAACCTACATTTTCACTAACCTTGCATCGAGTGTATTTTCCATATTGATGCCTTTTTGTGTACTGATTGTTTTTAAATGGCAGTTAGGGGAAAAATTCTGCACAGTCACCTTCCTTTTTCTCCAGCTCTTATCACCCAGTCCTCTGTAGATATCCTGTTTGGCTAGAACAACAGTTATTATACTTCCATGTGGCGATAAGGACTTTGAAGGAAAATAAAATGGGATAAGGGGCTGGAGAGTGACAGGGATGGGGGTAGCTGATTTAGGAAGGGTGATGAGGGGAAATGTCTGAGCAGAGGCCACCTGCAGTAAGTGGAGGCAGGGATCGTGTAAAGGTCTGGGGCAAGAATATTCTAGGCAGAGACGGCAGCAAACACAGAGGTGAGAATGAGTTTGGAGTGTTCATGGGGCAGTGAGAAGGTCAGCATGGCTGGAAGCATGAGTGGAAGATTCCATCCTTGGGCTCTCTGGGACACATGGCCCCTACGCTTCCTTTTTCCACAGTCAAATTGGATCGTCCCCAGAGTGACTGGAGACAGCCACGTGGTGGAATGCTGACTCATATATTCTTAGTCAACTGCTCTTTTGGTGTGAGGCTGATTTGGCTGAAAGGGAAAGGGGAGTTGGAGGTGCTTCCCCTCCATCTGAAGGGTTGGCTTCACAGACGAGGACACAGTTTTGGAGGCTGCAGTCTCCCCACCGTCCCTGGGCCTGGCTGTGGAGACTCCCTGGATGCATGTCCAGCAGGGCATGTGGAGCTGAGCTTGCTGCCGGGCCAGTCCCGAGTCCCTAAATATCAGAAACATTAGCCGAGTCACGGAGAATTCCTACCTGTGCAGAATACAGAGGCTCCCTGCAACAGGGCTGAGGGCCGCAGTTTCTGAATACTGCTCAGTGGGGCCCAAGGGGATCTCAGGATGACCAAGTGAACTCTAGGCATGGACCATTTTTAAAGAGATGGTTATGGTTCCTCAGTTTCTGTCTTTGTGGCAGTTTTCTTAATATTTCTGTTTTCTTTGTATTGCCTGAGACGGGCCTTTCATACCCTGTGGATAATTACCTACCCTAATCTTTAGTCTTTACATTTTACTTGAGTCTAGCATTTGCTGTATTTATTTGGCACCAAAGGGAGTAGAGGTTTAAGGCATAATCTTGGATGTGCAAAGAAAGTCCAAGAGACATATTATATTTGAAGGAGTTTCCATTCTTATATCTGAAAGTCAGATTGGATTTTGATGTGATGAATCACTCTTTGACTCTCTTCTGGGTTTGGTTACTAGTTTTGCCCTTAAAACATGTGCATTGGATCTTTAGAATGAAGATCTAATAAAATTGTAGAATAGAAAAGAGTAGTGTAGATTCATCAGGTTAGACTAGCTACTGTAAGAAAAACTTCAGAATTTCAGTGCCTTCATAAAGTAATTTGCTTTTTTTTTTTTTAACCCCTCTTCCTCTCTCTCACTCCTGTGACAAACAATCCCCGTGGGTTCATGGGAGGAGGGTTGGGGCTCTGATCCACTTGATGGTTCTGGGACCTCTTCATTGAGCAGCTCTGCTGCTTCTTTTGCCCAGGGCTTCCCTTAGGTCCTCTGCATCCAACCAGCCAACAACCAAGGAGAGTGAGGATGGTGCAGGGGGTCTGAGAGCCAGGCCTAGAAGTGGTGCACGTCACTTCTGTCCCCTTATTGGACAGAACACGGTCATATGGCTGGATGTGGCAGGTGATAAGTAAGAATAAAACTTCTCTGGCCCAAACCAAGACCTCATGAGGCCGAATAGCTGAATATGAGGCCAAGCGATCTGCATTGTAATAGGCCACCCAGCCTATGCTTTCAACACCCTGATGTTTCAGATTCACTGGCTGAGAAAGCAGGGGCTGAAGTTATATAGAAGTAAACATGACATCAAATGCTCCCCTCGTCGCGCCTTCTCTACCTCTGGCACCTTTTCAAAGAGGAATTAAATTAATAAGTGGTTGATTTGTAACTCTTGCCTTTTAAGCATGTAAGCTGTCAGCACGCTGGACATCAATACTCTTAAGGAGTCTACTCAATTAGCGAATGAAGCAATGCCAAGGTTGTTTTTTCGCTGTCCTTGGCTGGCCAGGGCTGGTGCCCTCTGTGACTGGAAGCGTCTGTCCTTGGCTGGCCGGGGCTGGTGCCCTCTGTGACTTGGCTGCCCGGGAAGGGCTGGTGATGGATGGCCTCTTTGCTTAGCTGCCTGTGACCCTCGGTATCCTCTTCCCTTTCCTCATCCTCTTCCTTTTCCTGGTGACCAATCTCTGTAGGGCTTGGCATCCTTATAAGCGTTACACAAAGAACTTCAAATTTGCTGGACTTCGGGGGCGGAGAACTGTGGCATTGTTCCTATTTCTCCTGTTATCGTTTGCTTTAATAATTCCAATTTCCTTATATTCCCGTGGGAAACGGGAAGCCTTTTTAAAAACTACTGTCGGTGGCAAACAGTGTGGGTTGCAGATAGCACTGTTTGGAGAGAAATCCCCCACGGCCAGAGCTGGAGGCTCTTTGATTCACACAGATAGGGCTGTTTCTATAGTTACACTGGTATCAAACTTGTATTCCCAACTCCAACCACTTAAGGGAAGAATCTATAATGACCCAAAATGGGAAAAAATGGAAAGTTCCTCAAAAGAAAGAGATTTTAAGGTTTTTAGGTCTAATTCTGTATATTAAAGGTGTGAAGATCGTATAGCTCAGAGAGTGAGCCCATTCTTTTCAAATAATTTTCATAGATTGGTAAGAACAGCAAGATAGAGGATCTTTTTCATTAAGAACTTGTTAGGTGGCAGCCACCTGAAGTCCTTTACTTCTCATAACACTCGTGTGAGGAAGGCTTCAATGTGCCCATCCTACAGAGGAGGAAACTGAGGTCTCAGGTAGTTAGGTAGCTTGATGGAGTCTGATTCTGGGGCAATTGAGCAAGGAATCAATTCAATTCAATTCAATTCAATTCTAATAGCTATTGAGCACTTGTGGAGTGTTCACAGACGATGTATGGGTTTAGGAAGGTGAATTCATGTAGTCTTTGTGAAGACAGGAACAGCATTGCAGGCAGAGGGAGCAGTGTGTGCAAAGGAGGAGTAGCGATGCATAGTGTGTCTGGGAAGTGTCCACTGCTACCATGTGGCAGGAGTATCAGGGTTGGGACTGATATCATGTCTGGAGGCCACACAAAGCTGTCTGTGATTTTATAGCCAATGAGAAAAAGACTTGAGAGTTTTAAAGCTGGGGTTCAGAGGCTTCCCTGGTGGCGCAGTGGTCAAGAATCCTCCTGGTGGCGCAGGGGACGCGGGTTCGAGCCGTGATCTGGGAACATCCCACATGCCTTGGAGTAACTAAGCCTGTGCGCCACAACTATTGAGCCTGCGCTCTAGAGCCCATGCTCCACAACAAGAGAAACCACCTCAGTGAGAAGCCCGCGCACCACAACAAACAGTAGCCCCCGCTCGCCGCAACTAGAGAAAGCCTGTGCGCAGCAACGAAGAACCAACGCAGCCAAAAATAAATAAGTTTATAAAAATAAAGTTATTAAAAAGGTAATAAAAGAATATTTTAAAAAAAGCTGGGGTTCAGCATAATAATACCTGTGATTAGTAGGAGGGCTGGTATTACCGAGAAAGTTAGAAGTGAACGGAGTCATCTGGGCCTGAGCACGACCTCAGTCCTCAGGGGAACAGAAGAGTTATCACCCACCCTGTATTCTTTGAACATCTGTAGCTCCGGCTTTCACTCGTGGGTGAGTTTGCCTCACCACGAACAATTGTCGATGTCTGGAGACATTTCAGTTGTCACAGCTAGAGGGGAGAGCTGCTGACATCTAACAGGTAGAGACCAGGGATGCTACTAAACATCAGACAATGTACAGGACAGTCCCCCACAGCAGAGAATTAACCAGCCCCAAGTATCAGTGGTGCCAACGCTGAGAAACTCTTGAGTGACAGTGACTCAGGGTAAAACTGGCTGAGTGTTGACTGAAATTCACAGTCCCCACATTTATTCTCATCTCTTTTGATCAACTTAGTGAGTCTGTGCTTGAGTTTTCTTATCTGTAAGGTAGATATGAGATAACAGAAAGAATCCTGTTGTACGACAATTTTATCAACTGTCCAGTGTTTATTTTTTAATATATATGTTCTTTATAGACTCATAGTCAAGCAAGGGAGAAACCCTCCTTACCCTAATGAAGGTAATTGCATGGGGTGGGGGAGAAAGGTGGTTCTTCTAAGTTAACATGCCTATTACATTTAAACAAGTTAAAAATCCTTGTTTCAGGACGAATGCCTGCTTTTTTGGCAAATTACTTCAGATTGATTTTTTTTGTAGCTGTAGTTATACCCCTGGGGTATCTAGTATTTTCCACTGGGAAGATATGGATCCATGTGGTAAAGAACAACTGTGTTGCCAAGGTCAATATATTGCTGGATATGAAATAAATTCACCAAGCGTGACTTAGCCCACAAATGTGGGATCACTGCCAATATTGCTTCAGCATTTTAGAGTCTCTCATTGGATAGGCTGGTCATGAAACTAGTGCCCTTTGAATGAGATCATTTTAGAACACTCTGTCAAGGAACCATAGAGCATTTGGATGGACGGGACCACTGATTTTGTTCAGTCTACCTGTACTTTTACAGATGAACAAACTGGGGACCAGAGACGTTGAATGATTTGCCTGAGGTCACACACCTGATGGGCGGCAGCCTTTAGGTCCTGTTTCTGAGGAGGTAGGCATTTAAAAACCACTTGCACCGTGCCGGCATTCTCTGTATTCAGAGATGAGCAGGTGTCATTTCCTTCTAGGTTGAGCAGGGGTGGATCACTTTGATTGAGATTTGGGGTCTCTATCTAACATAGAGATACTCATGGAACTAGAAGAATTGCATATCTGCTCGTACGAGAGGAATACATTGTTTCTTTGCGACAGTGGGTCTCCTTGTGCCTAAAGGATCAAGGCTCCAAATTGGTCTGGAAAGGCTTTCATGGCCCTTTTGAAATAAGTCCCATTCGTATTTCAATGGTATAGGAAAGAACAGGTAAAGGATCTGCAGCCCCTGTGGGGCTGGCAGGTAATTTTACTTTCCAGGCTACCAAAACCCATCTGTCTTTCTCAGTGTTTGTCTCAGCAGAAATCCGTAGTTAGAAAGATCCTCTGTGGCTAAGTTAGGGCTTTGGAGAATTTCATGCTGTGTGCATTTTCCCCATGTTTACAAGGGCCATGCTGCCAGACGGGCCTAGGCCTGTGAATCCTGTCTCTATGACTGAGTGGCTTCTCTGAGAGGTTTTCTCATCTGTCAGATGGGGATAATTATAGTACCTGTCTCCAAGTTGGAGATGATTAAATTTTTTAAAATTTGCATTAAGCCTTTTTCACAGTGCCTGAAAAATTTTAAGAGCTCGATCTATATTAGCTATTATTATTAATTTTAATATTGCTATTATTATTGTTATTTCATTATGAAATATATCTGACACAAAGCAGGTTTTCAACAAAGGTTACTTCTCTTTTTCTTTTCAAATAACTCTTCTGCTACTAAGTGACACATGGCCCAGAAAAAGGCACCCTCCGCTCTAGACCTCAACTTCCTAGTTTGAACGAAATGAAGACGGCCCCTCCCAACTCTACACATTCTCTGTAATGAGTCTCTGAGTCTGTGATTCTGGTCACACCACAGTTCAAGAATCCGAAGTGACAGCAGCAGGGAAAATGGATGTGAAAGTATTGAGGATGCAAAGAACATTTCTCATGATGTTAATTTGGCCGTGAAGGCTCACCCCGTAATCAAATAGGAAAAATCAGGAGGGGTAAAAAGACACGAGGCATTGTGGCAGCTTCAGGATTGCCATACTGCTTATGACTTTCATAATGCAGTTTAATATGTGGTTAACTGGCTCTGGTACCGGGGTGAATCACCCCCACACACAACCAGTCTGGGCAACAAGAATGGGATCCTTGTTCTGTGTAGCCCTTACTCAGGGAAGTCTGTTGATCTCAAGTTAAAGTGAAATGTTTCAAGGACAAGTCATTTCTCTTATTTGCAGCATAGAGATCAGTAGTCAGACTTCCAGGGATCAGAGGACACACCTGTGACTTACTGAGAGTGTCATCACACCACTTTTCTTAGCTCAGTTTCCTCATCTGTAAAATGGGAAATATTCACAGTCTTGGGGTGTGACAGTACTGTCTACGCTCTACTGATGTATAGTATAGTGCCTGACACATAGGAATCGCCAGAAATGCTATTTTCTTGTTATTTGTTTTTTAAAAACGTAGTGATTTATCAGGGTTCTATCTGAGGCCTCTTTTCATTAAAAAAAATTATGATTTCAAGTTTGGAGGGTTGGTTGATCACAGGGCAATTAGAAAAATCTTTTAATGGATTAAAAAAAAAGACACCCTTCAAAAACATGGGCAACGATACAGAAAGAATTGTCTTATTGACGCAGTTTGTAGAATTCAGTAAATATTGTATCAGGTCCAGGATGGAAAAAGGATGTTGCCGAAATCATTGTGATGTGATAGTCTAAAAAAATAAACCCAACAATAGGCCAGTGTGCTGGCCAGCAGGAAGCCCCAACAATACCCCACCTTTTTCCTGTACCTTACCCGGAGTTCCTTCCAGGCGACACAGATAACCGATGGGTGATAAAGTTGCGGACAGGGTTTGGTGCCAGAGGAGAATGGAAGAATGAGTGTCAAATTGTTATCTGATCAGAAAATGGACTTAGCAAAGACCCTTCCCAAGCTGTGTTTAAGAAAGTCCCTCGTGGGGGGAAAAGACCTTTTTTTTCACCTGAGAGGTCCCTCTGAGTCACGGTGACGCACTGAGACTCAGCGCACCAGGAAGAGGAGTACCTCCGTCTCCGCGGCCCTTTATTGCATCCTACACGGAGCCTTTGTTGTCCGCGATGACGTCAACAGTAATTTCTCTCATTTATAGAGAGCACCGAGCTTTCAGCGTGCATGCCCATCCCTTATTCCTTTTAGCTCTGGAGGCAGTTCCTGGCTTTGACTATCACCACCGTGATTTCTGTAGAGCTGGGAACCTGGGCAAATGACTCATGCCCTCTGAGGCTCAGTTTCCTCATCTGCAAAGTGGGAGATAACGATCATATCAATCTCATTGGGTTGTTGTTGAGATTATGTGAGATAATGCAGGCAGAGTGTTCAGCAGCATGCCTGGCATTTCTTGCTATAGTCTAATAATGAAATAAACAGTAATTATTATTAATAACGATCCTGTAAGGGGCAGTATTTTCTCCATTTTAGAAGTGAGAAAACTGAGGTTCCTTCCATTAATGTATTTTTTGAGTAGCCGTGTTCCACGCACTGTTTTAGGTTGGGCTGAGGTGAGAGAGGTTGTAAACAAATAAACATATAAAAACAAGACGTATTGGGTTCTGATAAGTGATATGAAGAAGGTAAATCTGAGGATGGGAAGAGAGGATGAGGGAGATGGTGACGGTGGTCTTCTCGATTAGATAGGATTAGATAGGATGATCAGAGATAGTCTCTCCGAGGAGGGGACATTTGAGCAGAGATCTCCATGAAACGGAAGAATGGGCCTTGCCAACATCTCAGGGAAGAGCATCCAGGCAGAGGGAACGGCCTGTGCAAAGGCTCTGCAGCAGGAGTGTCTTCATCTGTCAGGGGAGTGGCAAGGACCCCTGGGTACAGAGTGAGCCAGGACCTCATTAGGAGACAAGGTCAGGTCAAATGAAATCAGGCTTTGAAGGCCCTGGTGAAGATTTGCAGTTCTATCCAGTGGCAAGCCACTGGAAGCTTCTGAGCAGAAGTTTTGATCTGAATTGAACTTTGTATAAATCTCACCCTGGATCCCATGGAGGGAACGGGTTGCAGGTGGATAAGATGGGAACAGGTACATCCATCTGAAGACTTTTTCAGTTCAGACAAGCAATGATGGCTTCTTGGACAAGAACAGTAGCAGTTACAACACTGTAAATCATCTATACTTCAATAAAATTTAAAAAAATGGTAGCAGTGGAGTCGGTTGAGTTGTTGACAGATGGTAAGGAATAAAAAGGGAGCATGAGAGCCATTCATTCTTTTTTTTTTCCTATTTTTTAAAAAAAATATTTTATTACTTTTTTTAACATCTTTATTGGAGTATAATTGCATTACAATAGTGTGTTAGTTTCTGCTGTATAACAAAGTGAATCAGCTATACATATACATATATCCCCATATCCTTTCCTCTTGCGTCTCCCTCCCTCCCACCCTCCCTATCCCACCCTTCTAGGTGGTCACAAAGCACCGAGCTGATCTCCCTGTGCTATGCGGCTGCTTCCCACTAGTTATCTATTTTACATTTGGTAGTGTATATATATCCATGACACTCTCTCAATTCGGCCCAGCTTACCCTTCCCGCTCCCCATGTCCTCAAGTACATTCTCTATGTCTGCGTCTTTATTCTTTATTCCTGTCCTGCCCCTAGGTTCTTCAGAAAAAAAATTTTTTTTTTAGATTCCATATGCATGTGTTAGCATACGGTATTTGTTTTTCTCTTTCTGACTTACGTCACTCTGTATGGCAGTCTCTAGGCCCATCCACCTCACTACAGATAACTCAGTTTCGTTTCATTTTATGGCTGAGTATTATTCCATTGTATATATATGCCACATCTTCTTTATCCATTCATCTGTTGATGGACACTTAGGTTGCTTCCATGTCCTGGCTATTGTAAATAGAGCTGCAATGAATATTGTGGTACATGACTCTTTGAATTATGGTTTTCTCAGGATATATGCCCAGTAGTGGGATTGCTGGGTTGTATGGTAGTTCTTTTTTTACTTTTCTGAGGAACCTCCATACTGTTCTCCATAGTGGCTGTATCAATTTACATTCCCACCAACAGTACAAGATGGTTCCCTTTTCTTCACGCCCTCTCCAGCATTTATTGTTTGTAGATTTTTTGATGATGGCCATTCTGACAAGTGTGAGGTGATACCTCATTGTAGTTTTGATTTGCATTTCTCTAATGATTAGTGATGTTGAGTGCCCTTTTATGTGTCTGTATATCTTCTTTGGAGAAATGCCTATGTAGGTCTTCTGCCCATTTTTGGATTGGGTTGTTTGTTTCTTTGATATTGAGCTGCATGAGCTGCTTGTATATTTTGGAAATTAATCCTTTTTCAGTTGCTTCATTTGCAAATATTTTCTCCCATTCTGAGAGTTGTCTTTTCATCTTGTTTACGGTTTCCTCTGCTGTGCAAAAGCTTTTAGGTTGCATTAGGTCCCATTTGTTTATTTTTGTTTTTATTTCCATTTCTCTAGGAGGTGGGCCAGTTTCCCCAGCACCACTTATTGAAGAGGCTGTCTTTTCTCCATTGTATATTCTTGCCACCTTTGTCAAAGATAAAGGAACCATATGTGCCTGGGTTTATCTCTGGGCTTTCTGTCCTGTTCCTTTGATCCATATTTCTGTTTTTGTGCCATTACCATACAGTCTTGATTAGTGTAGCTTTGTAGTATAGTCTGATGTCCAGGAGCCTGATTCCTCCAGCTCCGTTTTTCTTTCTCAAGATCGCTATGGCTATTCGCCATCCTTTGTGTTTCCATACAAATTGTGAAATTTTTTGTTCTAGTTCTGTGAAAAATGCCATTGGTAGTTTGACAGAGATTGCATTGAATCTGTCGCTTGCTTTGGGTAGTATAGTCATTTTCACAATGTTGATTCTCACAGTCCAAGAAGATGGTATATCTCTCCATCTGTTTGTATCACCTTTAATTTCTTTCATCAGTGTCTTATAGTTTTCTGCATACAGGTCTTTTGTCTCCTTAGGTAGGTTTATTCCTAGGTATTTTTTTCTTTTTGTTGCAGTGGTAAATGAGAGTGTTTCCTTAATTTCTCTTTCAGATTTTTCATCATTAGTGTATAGGAATGCAAGAGATTTCTGTGCATTAATTTTGTATCCAGATACTTTACCAAATTCACTGATTAGCTCTAGTCGTTTTCTGGTAGCATCTTTACGATTCTCTATGTATAGTATCATGTTATCTGTAAACAGTGACAGTTTTACTTCTTTTCTGATTTGGATTCCTTTTATTTCTTTTTCTTCTCTGTGGCTAAAACTTCCAAATTATGTTGAATAAGAGTGGTGAGAGTGCACAACCTTGTCTTGTTCCTGATCTTAGTGGAAATGGCTTCAGTTTTTCACCATTGAGAATGATGTTGGCTGTGGGTTTGTCATATGTGGACTTTATTATGTTCAGGTAAGTTCCCTCTATGCCTACTTTCTGGAGGGTTTTTATCATGAATGGGTGTTGAATTTTGTTGAAAGGTTTTTCTGCATCTATTGAGATGATCATATGGCTTTTCACCTTCAATTTGTTAATATGCTTTATCACATTGATTGATTTGCATATATTGAAGAATCCTTGCATTCCAGGAATAAACCCCACTTGATCATGGTGTATGATCCTTTTAATGTGCTGTTGGATTCTGTTTGCTAGTATTCTGTTGAGGATTTTTGCATCTATGTTCATAAGTGATATTGGCCTGTAGTTTTCATTTTTTGTGACGTCTTTGTCTGGTTTTGGTATCAGGGTGATGGTGGCCTGGTAGAATGAGTTTGGGAGTGTTCCTTCCTCTGCTCTATTTTGGAAGAGTTTGAGAAGGACAGGTGTTAACTCTTCTCTAAATGTTTGATAGAATTCACCTGTGAAGCCATCTGGTCCTGGGCTTTTGTTTGTTGGAAGACTTTTAATGACAGTTTCAATTTCAGTGCTTGTGATTGGTCTGTTTATATTTTCTATTTCTTCCTGGTTCAGTCTCGGAAGGTTGTGCTTTTTTAAGAATTTGTCCATTTCTTCCAGGTTGTCCATTTTATTGGCATATAGTTGCCAATAGTAGTAATCTCTCATGATCCTTTGTATTTCTGCAGTGTCAGTTGTCACTTCTTTTTCATTCTAATTCTATTGATTTGAGTCTTCTCCCTTTTCTTTCTTGATGAGTCGGGCTAATGGTTTATCAACTTTGTTTATATTTTCGAAGAACCAGCTTTTGGTTTTATTCATCTTTGCTATTGTTTTCTGCATCTTTTTCATTTATTTCTGATCTGATGTTTCTGATTTCTCACCTTCTGCTAACTTTGGGTTTTTTTTGTTCTTCTTTCTCTAATTGCTTTTTGTGTAAGGTTACGTTGTTTATTTGAGATTTTTCTTATTTCTTGAGGTAGGATTGTGTTGCTATAAACTTCCCTCTTAGAACTGGTTTTGCTGCATCCCATAGGTTTTGGGTCGTCATGTTTTCATTGTCATTTGTTTCTAGGTACTTTTGATTTCCTCTTTGATTTCTTCAGTGATCTCTTGGTTATTTATTAGCGTATTGTGTAGCCTCCATGTGTTTGTAGTTTTTCCAGATTTTTTTCCTGTAATGGATAGCTAGTCTCATAGTGTTGTGGTTGAAAAAGATACTTGATACGCTTTCAATTTTCTTAAATTTACCAAGGCTTGATTTGTGACCCAGGATATGATCTATCCTAGAGAATGTTCCATGAGCACTTGAGAAGAAAGTGAAATCTGCTGTTTCTGGATGGAATGTCTTATAAATATCGATTAAGTCCACCTTGTTTAATGTATCATTTAAAGCTTGTTTTTCCTTATTTATATTCGCTTTGGATGATCTGTCCATTGGTGAAAGTGGGGTGTTAAGTCCCCTGCTATTATTTTGTTCCTGTCGATTTCCCCCTTCTGGCTGCTAGCATTTGCCTTATGTACTGAGGTGCTCCTAGGTTGGCTGCGTAAATATTTACATTTGTTATGTCTTCTACTTGGATTGATCCCTTGATCATTATGTAGTGTCCTTCTTTGTCTCTTGTAATAGTCTTTATTTTAAAGTTTATTTTGTCTGATATGAGAACTGCTACTCCAGCTTTCTTTTGATTACCATTTGCGTGGAGTATCTTTTTCCAACCCCTCACTTTCAGTCTGTATGTGTCCTTAGGTCTGAAGTGGGTCTCTTGTAGACAGCATATATACAGGTCTTGTTCTTGTATCCATTCAGCCAGTCTATGTCTTTTGGTTGGAGCATTTAACCATTTACATTTGAGGTAATTATCGATATGTATGTTCCTATTACCATTTTCTTAATTGTTTTGGTTTGTTATTGTAGGTCTTTTCCTTCTCTTGTGTTTCCTGCCTAGAGAAGTTCCTTTAGCATTTGTTGTAAAGCTGGTTTGGTGGTGCTGAGTTCTCTTAGCTGTGGCTTATATGTAAGGGTTTTAAATTCTCTGTTGAATCCAAATGAGATCCTTGCTGGGTAGAGTAATCTTGGTTGTAGGTTTTTCCCTTTCATCACTTTAAATATGTCCTGCTACTCCCTTCTGGCTCGCAGAGTTTCAGCTGAAAGATCAGATGTTAAACTTATGGGGGATTCCCTTGTATGTTATTTTTCCCTTGCTGCTTTTAATATTTTTTCTTTGTATTTAGTTTTTGATGGTTTGATTAATATGCGTCTTTTCATGTCTCTCCTTGGACTCTCTGTGCCTCTTGGACTTGATTGACTATTTCCTTCCCCATAA
Organism: Phocoena phocoena; assembly: GCF_963924675.1. Taxonomy (NCBI): domain Eukaryota; kingdom Metazoa; phylum Chordata; class Mammalia; order Artiodactyla; family Phocoenidae; genus Phocoena; species Phocoena phocoena. The sequence goes on from NC_089223.1 coordinate 95,256,300, forward strand.
TAGTAAAGTTTTCAACTATAATCTCTTCAAATATTTTCTCAGTCCTTTTTTTTTTTCTCTTCTTCTTCTGGGACCCCTATTATTCGAATGTTGATGTGTTTTATGAGGTCTCTGAGACAACATTAAATGCATCAATTGTCTGAGACAATTTTTAGAATATTAAAATAAAAAAATAAAAAGGTAATAAAAAAAAAAAGAAAGAGAGAAAGAGAGAGCAACCAAACCAAACAACAAATCCAGCAATGATAACAAGTGCTAAAAACTATACTAAAAAAACAAAAACAGAAACGAAAAACGGACAGTCAGAACCCTAGGACAGATCTCAAAACAAAGCTATACAGACGAAATCACACAAAGAAGCATATACATACACACTCACAAAGGAGAAAAAATATGTATACATAAAAAATAAAAAAAGGAAGAGAGCAACCAAATCAATAAACAAACCTACCAATGATAACAAGCTCTACCTACTACACTAAGATAAACATAAGACCAGAAACAAATCAGATGCAGAAAGCAAGCCCCAAGTCTACATGTAGATGTAGTGTTGATGTACTTGTGGGGAGGAAGGTGATATCCACATCTTACTCCTCTGCCATCTTGAAGGCACCTCTCAAGAGCCATGCATTCTTAATCCTTAAAGAACTGTTGGTCTACCAGGACATAGAAGATAGACCAAGGGAATATTAAACTCCATAAACTCCAGAGATACTATTTTCTGCGGATTAAGAAGAACAGGGATTCTCATGGCCCTGCACGGTTAACAATAGCTTTAAGGAGGATGTGGGACTTCAGATGTCCCTCAGAAAATTTGAATAAATCAAGAAATGAAGTCAGAAAACCACTTAATTTTGGAAGATCTATTAAGGGAAGACACCAACCAGAACAACATAATCTGTAAAGTCTCTAAATATTTAGGTCATTTCTAGTTTTCTGCTATGCAAAAGAATGTTGCAGCCAACACCCATTTATTAGCTGTGAGGCCTTAGGTGTTACTAAACCATGATGTGTCTCAATTTCCTCATCTAGAAAATGGAGAAACTAACAGTATTTACTTCATAGAAGAGTTGTGAGAATTAAATGGTTAATATATGTAAAGTGATTAGGCCCATGCCCAGAGCATATTAACCGATATATAGGTGTGAGCCTTTCTTTATAGGTACTAAAGAGCAGAGTACCTGAAGCATGAGTATATACATTTTAAATATAAATAAGCCTTTAAAGAGTCTACAAATAGCAAATGCTGGAGAGGCTGTGGAGGAAAGGGAACCTTCCTATACTCTTGGTGGGAAAGTAAATTGGTGCTGCCACTATGAAAAACAGTATAGAAGTTCCTTAAAAAACTAAAAATAGAGTTGCTATGTGGTCCTGCAATCCTACTCCTGGGCATGTATCTGGAGAAAACTATAATTCAAAAAGATACATGCACCTCTATGTTCATAGCAGCACTATTCACAATAACCAAGACATGGAAACAGCCTAAATGTCCATCGACAGATGAACGGATAAAGAAGATAGCCATTGGAATATTACTCACAATGGAATATTACTCAGCCACAAAAAGGAACAAAATAATGCCGTTTTGCAGCTACGTGGATGGACCTAGAGGTTATCATTACTAAGTGAAGTAAGTCAGAAAGAGAAAGACAGATAACGTATGATATCACTTATGTGGAATCTAAAGTATGACACAAATGAACATGTTTACGAAATAGACTCACAGCCATAGAGAACAGACTTGTGGTTGCCAAGGGGGAAAGGGGTTGGGGGAGGGATGGAGTTGGAGGTTGGAATTAGCAGATGCAAACTATTACATATAGAATGGATAAGCAACAAGGTCCTACTGTGTAGCAGAGAGAACTCTATTCAATATCCTATGATAAACCATAATGGAAAAGAATATGAAAAAAGAATGTATATATGTATAACTGATTCACGTTGCTGTACAGTAGAAATTAATACAACGTTATAAATCAACTACACGTCAATAAAATAAATTTAAAAATATATATATAAATAAGGCTTTTTTTCCCCTTTCTTTGGTCTTCATTGAAAAAGTATGCCAACCCCTATAATAGACATGGCCTAAGTGACCTTCAGGTAACTGTACCAATTTACAATCCCTTAAGCAATCAGAATATGAGAATATTCACTTCCTGTACTCTTACTGATGCTTAATACTATTAATTTTGACAATTTTAGCTAAGCTGATGGATCAAAAAATGGTATCAAAATTTAACCTTCGTTTTCTTGACCAGAGGTTCTCAAAGTTTTTGTTCTTAGGACCTCCTGGCACTCTTAAAAATTTCTGAGGGCCCCTAGGAGCTTCTGTTCCTGTGGGTGATAGCTATCAAGATTTACCATGTGAAAAATTAAAGCTGAGAAATTTTAAAAATAATTACTCATTTAAAAATGGCAATAGTAAACCCCATGTTAACATGGATGACATTTTTTTAATTAGAAAAATTACATTTTCTCAAACAAATTAAAAGTGAGAAGACTGGCATTGTTTTGCATGTTTGCAAATCTCTTTAATGTTTGCCTAATAGAAGAGAGATGGATTCTCACATTAGCTTCTGCATTCTATCTGCTGGTAGGTTGTTTTAGTTGAAGAAAATATGGAGAAAATCAGCGTCACATAGATAAGTGGTTGGAAAAGGGAGGAATATTCTAATAGCGTTTTGAAATAATTCTTTGTTCCTATACCAAAACTCTACAAGTGGTAGTTTCTTAGAGATAGGTTGCAATGTAGAATCTGAAACGATATCATTGAACTTTTCATGCTTTGTAATATTAAAAATTCACTAGTCTAACTTGCACTGAGTGGTGTACGTGCTCATGAATTTGTAATGTCATACATTGGTTATTTGGAAAATATTGGTTCACTGAATTTTGCAAATCTTCCAAATTTGACACTTTTCGTTATGTAAGAGCAAAAAAAATCACATTTGTTAATATCACCATCAATCTCATCAGAAAAGTCCTTAAGTACTGGGGAGCTGTCAAGCTCACAGTGGTAGATACAAGTTTACCATAATTTAATTTTTGCTCAAAAGTTCAAAGTTTGTCATTGGCAACAAATACCATCAGTTGTTTTCTTTAAAGTGATTGGCTCACTTTGCTAATTTTTGAGAAAATGTCTGCCAAATGGAATTCTGAATAACTATAGCTTTCAGTTGTTCTTTCACCTAATATATTATTGAATGAAATAAGCCACTAGCTGAGCTTCAACAATTACACAAGTGTTTTTCCTAGAAATAGCATTCATACGTCTCACACAGAAAAACAAAATGGCTAGTACTCAATGGTAGAGATATAATACAATTTATAATTTTTATTCCTTCATCAAGAAAAATTTTTTTAACTCCAAGGGCATGGTGGTGAAGAATGCAATTACTCCTATATAGTTTGGTACCACTGCCTTGATTTTGTGTGAAGGCTCCCAGTTTTTTCCACCACTGCTGTGCACTATCATTGCAAATGTCAACACAAAGAAAAAGGCAAATAAGGTAAAGTATGATGAAACAGTTCTGATCTCATGTATCCCCTGAAATGATCTTGGGGACACTTTTAGGACTGCTACCCTACATCATACTGAGATTGAGCACATTTTTATCTGTATTTTCTTCTGCTAACTGGCTATTTCCTTTGCCAATTTGTCTAGTGGGTTGCCTTTTTTTTTATTGATTTTTAGAAGTGATATATATATATGGAATAGTGATCTTTTATATATATATTGCAAATATTTCTCCAGCAATAGAGCAAAGCCAAAATAATTATGTGCCTCTGTACATAGTAAAACACAACACTGCATGGCATGATATAGAATGTACTGACAGAAAATCCTAAAAGATATAGTTTATTGTAAAAAATGGCAAGTTTCAGAAAATGTAGAGTATATTACTTATAAATTACTCTCTCCTACCCAAAACAGTTTTTATATAAATATATATAATTGTATAACAGTTATATTGTATATGTGTACATATACTTATATATACATAACTGTTATGGATATAAAACATATATGTAGATGTAAAATATATTTAAATGTGCAGGAAAATAAACAAATAATTTGAGTGTTTATCTCGAAGGATAAACAGCTACATTGTCTCACAAAATGATAATAACCATTATTTTAGATGGATGAAGAGGACCCATAACAGGAAGTTATATCAATTTTGTGACTTTTGATTTATTTGGTATTTTAATTTTTTTTACAAGGAGGATATATTTATGAATTTATTAACAGCAATGATAACTTTTAAAAATTATAGAAACATGGCTTCTTAAACCTTATAGCATAATTCACACGAGGAAATATTCCTATTCCATATGCAACAGGACGAATAACAGTGCTTGCATACTTGAAAAAATAATAATGTTTTCTGGAAGCTCCAGTGCTTTCTTTTGGTTGGTCCCTACTGAGAAGTGATGCCTACCTATTCTGTTATGGAATTGTGGGCCAAAGTTTTCATTAAACTTGAAGTGACCTTTACTTTTTTCCATTTTCCAAATTCTGACTAACTAATATAAATAAGCCTAATTCAATATTTATATGAAATCCAGGGTACAGTAACCACTGTTACTTAAAATATTTGGATCAGTTTGTTTGAGTTAAATATTAGTGACTGACTTTTACACTTTCGTAACTGCCTAACTTTCTTGTATTTACCATAGGAAAATAAATAAAGTTAAGTTTTCAGCCCCCAAGAAACCATTTAAGGGATTTAAAACAAATATTACTCTTGTATTGAGTTCATATAAGAAATGAGATCATAAACCCCCAAAACAGCTAATGTCAATGTAGGAAAAGCTGGAGCAAGTTAATTTCCTAGGCGTGATCTTCTGAAGTTATATAGACTTCATAGCTTCCCATGATTCATACCAATAGAACATGTAGGGGCTTCCCTGGTGGTGCAGTGGTTAAGAATCCTCCTGCCAATGCAGGGGACACAGGTTTGAGCCCTGGTCCGGGAAGATCCCACATGCCACAGAGCAACTAAGCCCATGTGCCACAACTACTGAAGCCCCCATGCCTGGAGCCCGTGCTCCACAACAAGAGAGGCCACCGCAATGAGAGACCCACGCACCCCAACCAAGAGTAGCCCCCGCTCGCTGCAACTGGAGAAAGCCCGCATGCAGCAACGAAGACCCAATGTAGCCAAAAATTAATTAATTAATTAATTTTAAAAAAAGAACATGTAATTGGTAAGGACCACATATATTCATGTAACGTCTTTTATCCAGATGATCCTCCGAGTGCTTTATGAATGGATTTCCCTCTGTGTGACTGTACCTAGCTCAGCCCACGGGTATGAAAGTTCCTCACTTAACTGTGCTGTAGTTGTATGTGAAGGGGAGGAAAGGTCCATCCTGTTTATCTCTCATGTCCTGGGAGCTGCATATTTACCCAGTAGAAGGAGCATTTCCTTCCTCCCAGATCATGGCTAGAGCACAGGATACTTTGTGATATTAGTTTAAATGCCTTAATGCCCTTGATAAGGGATGAAGTAAAGAAACTCAAAAGCACCTGGGATCTACCCTGTTCCAGGTACTTGGATAGGTCCTTTACACATTTTAGATAATTGTGTCTTCATAAAAGTGAAGTGAGGTTATTATCATCTGCATTTCACAGCTGTGGAAATGAGTCTTGCCTGAGATCACAAAGCTAGAACGTGATAGGGTCAGGATTGCTCCCAACTGTCTTTGATTTCAGAAATCAGGCCTGGGCATCACAATTTCTTTCCTGCTCGAGATGGTAACAACAGAGCAGACAGAAGAACATTCCCCAGAAGTTTCTTGCTCTCTCTAGCATATGGTGGTGCTCTTTACCACCTGAACTGCTTCTCGTCCTGTTGAGTAGCTGCTGTCCTCAACCACTTCTTGGCTGCTGCACGCTTTCTATCTAGTGGCTCATGCCTCTCAGGTTACGCTCAGACCCCACCTTGACTCTTCATCCTGCGGTAGGCATTGCTTTATTTCTGCCCTGCCCTTCGTAAGCGAGGGTTTTGAAAGGCTTTCCTAGATTTGTCTCCAGTTCCTTTCCATTTGTTCCCTGTCAAAGCACTGAAGGTCGACTTCCCCTTCCCTCCCTTTGCTGAATCTGCCTCTCAAGGGTATCCCTCACCATGTATTGGCAAACTGAATGGTATGTTTTGTGTTTATTTACTGGATCTTTCTGTTGTGATTGCCACAACCCCTACTGAGAAACTCAAAACCCTTGACTATCACGGCGCTGTTTTTTCTTCTGCTTCCCTGACCATTTTAGTGTTCAGTACTTTTTATCCTCCCTCTCCTGCCATGTGTGGCTCACACTTGCTTGTGAAAGCCAATTGTTAATTTTTCAGGAACTTGTGAGCTGTTAAATGTCATGTTGGTAGCTTGAAGTTGGTTACACTAGAGTATTTACACCATGGAGATTGGCAACTGTTAAAAATCAGCCCCCCTCTAACCCCAAGAGCATTAAACATTCACCAGCCCCCGACTGCTTCTACTCCCACATAATGTGGGTATTTCTCAGTGTAGCCACTCTGAACTTTTTCCCTCACTTGATATATTTCTTTCCAACACACACACACACACACACACACACACACACACACGGTTTTAACTGTCATCTGTACTATTACACCTAAGCACCTATTGGCAGACCTGAAGTCACTCCAGAGTTTGAGAGCTGTATATCCAGCCACTTCCTGAAAATGTCTATTTGGTTTAACAGACATCCTAAGTTCACCACATCCCAGTCTGAACTTACCACCATCTGGCTCTTTTCCCATGTCCCTTACTTCAGTGAATGGCTCCACCATCCTGCTTCCATCTATTCCAAAAATTTGCTGTGATCTCTCTCTCCTCTTTTCAGTCATGCTGAGCCCAAGATGACATTGTCAAAAGGGATTCTTATTCTAGGAGCTAGTTTTTGGGGTGATAACATGAGGGAAATGGTGATTTTGGGTGACACTGTGGTTTTCGTTTTGATTCTCAGACTGTTCAAGTTTCTGCAGTGTGGGAAATTTGACATCTGAGATTTCTGCAGTGAAAACAGCATCGTCCTCTGTTCCAGGCAAGGGAGGAAGTAAGCTCATGTAAATTAAGCATATACTAGATGCCAAGACTTTTAGAAGCTTTTCCTTACATAAGTTGACTTAGTCTTCCGGATATTTCTATGACATACATATTACCATAATATTTTTGCACACAAGAGAAATTGAGCCTCAGCTAAAATAAATAGCTTGTCCATGGACCACAGCTAGTAGGTGGCAGAGCCAAGATTTGGACAGGCCAACGGGACTTCAGAGCTTGTGATCTTTTCATTACCCTTCCCGGTGCCTCTGGCCAGGTGCTTTTGTGTGCACGAAACTGGTCACTGGTAACTGAAAGGACCTCTTGCCCTCACCCCATGCAGAACTCCAAAGGCCCTCTCCTTTGTAGCACAGCCTCCATGTTCCTCCACGTCCAAAACCTTGCCTGCCCTCCAAGGACCTATGTAGCTATGTGTCTACTGAAACACCCGGATGGATGGAGTCAAAGTGCATTAACATTTGTTGGAGTTTTTAGGCTAAAAGGGCCCCACTTTCTTGGAGAACATTGTTAGAAGCATGGTTTTCACACTTTTTTAAGGTCACTCGGCAGTATGCACATGCCTACTAGCTTGTGCATTAGGCAGGAGCAAAGGTAACAGGGACCAGATGTAAGACTAAGAGCTGGTGCCTGCCTTTAGGGTGCTGAATTTCCAGTAGGAGACAGGACTTCTACCCATGAAATAGTCAAAGAATGATAGGAAGGAAAGTAAGGGCAAGTGTCCTTGTGTTCTTGATGGCTATGTTTCAATAGCTACACTTCAAAGAATGTGTTACTTTTGATAATCAGGAAAGAGTCGTGTCATCAAATGTCACTTAAGACTCCATTAGTCACTATATTGTTAAATGGCTCCATTTAATCGAGTTAAGGAGTTAATACATCAGTTGGGCCAGAGGGTTTGAAGAAAGTCACACAACTCTCGAAAAAGCTTCTCAATGAGTCCCTAGGCTCCTTAGATAGTGTCTTTGTGTTCTCCCTGTGTGGAATTTGGTCCTGGTCAAGTGTATCTAACACTCATTCCATCTGTGTTAGTTAAACAACTGCTTTATACCAAGCTTTTTTTTTTTTTTTTTTGCGGTATGCGGGCCTCTCACTGTTGTGGCCTCTCCCGTTGCGGAGCACAAGCTCCGGACGCACAGGCTCAGTGGCCATGGCTCACGGGCCCAGCCGCTCCGCGGCATGTGGGATCTTCCCGGACCGGGGCACGAACCCGTGTCCCCTGCATTGGCAGGCAGTCTCTCAACCACTGCGCCACCAGGGAAGCCCTATACCAAGCATTTTGAATGAAGCAATGAACAAGATTGACAAGGTCCCTCTGTCAAGTAGCTTGCATTAGGTGCAATCTATTAAAGAAAAATAAGAACATATCAAGTAGTGATCTAAGTAATAAGAAGAAAGAATAGAGGGTGATGGGAGAGAATATATTGGGTGCAACTTTAGATAGGGTGGTCCGGGAAGTCCTTGCCGAGGAGCTGATACCGATATTTAAACAAAGACGTGTATGCAAGAGTAAGCCAGCCCTATGAACCTCTGGGAGAGAACATTCTACGTGGGAGCCAATGGCAAATACAGAAGGAAAGAGAAAGAGAGAGCGAGAGACAGTGAGCCAGACAATACAGCTGAAGCAAATGACCTGAGGTTGTATTGAAGAGATAGTTGGGGGCCAGATTTTACTGGTTCTTGTGGATCAGGGAGAGGATCTACAAGAACCTTGGGGTTTAATTGTGGTGCTTTGGGAAGCCTTCGGAAAGCTACAGGTAGGGGAGTGGTATCTGTTTTATGCTATAGATATATCATTCTGGCAACTGTACAGAGAGTGAATTTCTGGGAATGGGGAAAGAGTGCGGACAATTAGGGGACCCCTCCAGTGCTCCACTGGAAAAAGTTTGGACCGGAATGGCGGCATTGGGGTTGGGGAGAAGTGGATGGATTTGAGAGGTATTTGCTGATGGACTGGATGTGGTTGGTAAAGGAAAGAGAAGATTACAGTATTTGTCTCCAGCAACTATGTGGGTATTGGTGCCATTTACTGAGATGGGGATTACACAGATGGTGGTGGGAGAAGGTTTAGGAAGGAAATGATTTCTCCTACATTCTAGCACATGGCCCTGCAGTCTCTGCTAAAATCCTGTCCAAGTTGAGGCGGGGTTAGGCTGCCCACTCCTTTGTGGGATGTCTCTAAAGGTGAAAAATTCTTTCACATGCTAATCTAGACTCTGCCTTCTTGAAACTTTCATCCATGTGTATATTTTTGTTTCTCTGGAAACACATGGAAAGCATCTGCTGTCTTCTCAGAAAGTTTTGCCAAATATTTGAATACCAAGATTCTTGACATTGTTTTAACATATTAAAATTTCAAATTAGTTTGGGTAAAAAAGCCATTAATTTGATTGTAGTGTGTATACGTGGGCTTCTCCAAACTGACTGTATAATCTCTCTGTGGAACCATGTTAAGTAGCCTTAGTTTTGAATGAAATACTAATCTTTTAGCGGTGACTTGTCACTAAGACCCTTTACATAATTCTTTTTCATCTTTTTTGCTTTCTATAATTTACTTTGTACTTAGTTTTAATGTAGTATCTTAAGTATTTTTCTTTTACTTTTTCACAAGGGGATGATATTTGTACTATACATTTCTATTTTGCTTTTTTCATTTGTATTATAACAAATGTTTAAAAATGTTACTTTTAAAGGAGTTCTCAGAGAATATTTCTCACACTTGCTGAATATTTTTTCAGTCAGTAGGATGATTTAATTTATTTCTAGAGTTTTAATAATTGTTATTAGTTTAATGCCACTGTAGTGAACAGCTTTGGTTAAAAGGATTTTTCCATAATTTGGATCATATCCTCAAGGGGGTTACAAAGTCAGAGAGTGTGGACTTCCCTGAAACTCTCCTTTTTTTGGACATTCCTGAAACTCTTTGTACAGTGTGACAACACTGAGTTTCCAGTAAGGTGATGCCATTATCTCTCCTATCATGGATGTGCTTGGTGATTTGACCACACCCGGGCCTGTGTTAAATATCATTAAAAGAAACATTTGCTGATTTAATAGACAAAACCTATTTGGCGTTAATAGTCTCATTTGCATTCTGTGGCTTACTATTGAGGATGAATTATTTTCTATATGTTTGTTAGTCATTACATTTTCTTGCTTCTGAATTTTCTGATTTTGCTTTTGCCCATTTATCAGTTGAATCTTTGTTACTTTTAAGACACTTCCCTGACCACCATAGCATTATTCCCTCCCTTATCTTTTATAAAAACATTCATAAGAGATTTTTTTGTGAACTGGAGTCCAACTAACTAGAATGTTAACTATTCAAATTTTGGGTGAAAGGCAAATTGAAAAAAAGAAAGATATGACACATTCTCCACAAGTAGAAAAATTCAAATAGAGTGCAGTCTTTCTCCAGCTCTCAGTATAAAACTCATCAAAGCAAAAACTGTTTTATTTAGACATCTGGGGAATGTACTTTGACAAACAGCCGCTTGATGACTGTCAGTGTCATAAAGAGACTTTGATATAAAAAATCCACAGAAGCTACTGAAATAAATTATATATTTTTATGACAAAGCGCTCTTTGCTGACTCATTTGCATTGTCCATGTGATGTGGCTTTAGCATCTTAATACAAAGGAGGGCTCCATTTTCATGTAAATGACATGATGGAATTAATAAAGAGCTCTGGGGAGTCTACCAACTGCAAAAGTAGGATCTCCTTCTACCTGCTTTGAGCAATGCTTACACATGGTTGCTCTTCAGTATTTTTAACATACAAGTGTTTCCAAAATTTACATATTCAGTGCTTTTACAGCTCTAGAAAGACTTTCTCAAACTACCGCAGAAGGTAGCAAACCATCCTTCAAAAGTCTGATTTCTATGCATGTAGGCCATAAAAATATATAGATAAAATCTTTAGCCCTACTTCCAATAAGTTAAAACGCAACCAGTTCCATTAGAGTTTGATCTTTTGTTTATTAACAGTGCAAGGAAGAACATACTTTGCCTTCTGCTTTCAAAACCTGCAACCACTGGGTTATTAGTTGTTTGAAATTATTAAAACCTATTAGTCATCCTGATGGGCTTACCTATTACAGGGAAAGTTTCTCTTCTAACTACCAACTGCTTGGCAAATTGTGTGTATTAGGCAATAGGCAGAATGTCAGGAATGGGCCAAAGTCTTACAAGACAGTGTGATGTGTAGAAAAAGTATGAGAGTCGAGATCAGAAAGACTTGGCCTTAAAAGCCAGCCTTGCTGCTTAGTACTAGCTCATCTCTTCTGGGGCAAACTGTTTGGCTCCTCTGGCACTCAGTTACCTCATAAGTGACCTCCTAAACTAGAATTAATAATACATACCTGGCCTGAAAGTTGAGGACTGAAAGAGATAGTATATATAAACCACCTAGGAAAGCACCTGGCCCATGGTAGGTTTCTATAAGTCCTTATGCTCTTATTATTGGTGGGCTTATTATTACCTATAACTGTTGCTATCATAGAATGTTGCTGGAAGAAGGAACAGTGAGTGTGGAATAATAGGTAACATTGTATTTTGTAAATAGCCTATATGATACTGAATATTAGCAAGCATAACAAATATTTATTGAGCACCTGACATGTGCCATGTCCTTGTGCCTTGTGCTAAGGGAAGGCAAGAGCAAAGTGACCCTTACTCACTTTTGTCTGGGTTCCTTTAATAGGGAGAGCTGTTACTGACAGGGCTTACACACCCACCGATGATCAAAAGAAACAGGCATGGCCATAAAATCTTCACATGCAGAGTTAGAAGGGACCTCAGGGGCGCCCACAGTACAGTTGTGGTTGTGGTTACCAAAGCTGCTCTTTTATATGGAGGCTCAATGTGTGAACCTGGGAGTAGGGGATCTGCTCACACCCATGCACCCCACTTCCCTCCCATGAGGCCCTCTAGATCTTCAGAAACCACAGAACAAAGACCACTGACCTGGTACAACCCCACACCCCAGTTTTAGCATGGTGGAATTGAGGCCCCAAGTCTGAGGAAGACCCCTCTAAGCTGGGGTTGGGCTGAAACATTCATTCAGTGTATCTACTCTATGCACTCTTAAAGAGCCAGAGTGAACTGGCCCCCAGTGGCCAGTGGATTCCACTGCATCTGCTTGTAGATGTTTACTCTCAGCCCACCATTAGCAGAAACACCACACGATGTAGTTTTCCCCCTTGTACCTGTTAACAACAGGCCACATTCCATCTGCTTTGAACGTTTAATACAGTATCAAGTCTGAAATTAAAGGAATGGAGGTGGAGAAAACACTAGGCTGTAGAGGTCACGGAAAAACGATGTTTCCAGGGGTTCTGAAGGATGTGAAGAAACTCTTGGCAATAAGATCGGGGAAGGAGCCCTTTGAACCACTGTCTTAAGAAGTCATTGCCAACACGTTTCAAGGTGAGGAAAGGCAGGAGGAATATTTTCTTGAGTGCAAAGAGTCAATCAGTTTGATCACTTAAAAGTTAAGAACGTCTGTGCCTCAAAGATATATACCAAGTATACCATAAAAAAAAAGCAGAATTAGAAAAAAAAATCCTTATGAGAAAAGTAAAAGACAAATTCTTAATGTCTTTACTGTATAAAGGGCCATGAAGGAGCCACACAAGTGCTTGTGAAGTCAAGTTTTAAAGTTCCTTTTCCAGATGTGGAACTGCAGAAATGTAAATAGAGCTTGAGGGAAAGGATGTCCTTTTAGTGAGAGGGTATCATTGGCCAAGGAATTTGAAATGTAGAGGAGGGAGGGATTTAGTTTTAACCTCTATACCTGTTGCTAATTGACCCACTATTAATTGCTCCTAACAGGGGAGGAAAACACCTTGGTTTTTGAAGAAATAAAAAATTTGGGGGGAATTCCCTGGTGGTCCAGTGGTTAGGACTCGATGCTTTCACTTCTGGGTCCCGGGTTCTATCCCTGGTCAGGGAACTAAGATCCCACAGGCCTTGCAGCATGTCCAAAAAAAAGAAAGAAAGAAAATTTTAAGTTTTTGACAAAAAGTTTATGCCATTTGATAATGCCTTCATTAATGTATGCAATGAGAGTACTCTATAGTTTTTAGTACTTGGCATTTACATTTTAATGAATGATATATACACTTACACCCAATGTTTAACATATAACATGTTGAAGTCATTCATTCATTCATTCATTTGTCATTTCTTGAACCAGGCTCTCTGCTAGTCTCTGGGGACTTAACAATAAAGAAGAAAGACATGGTTCCTGTCCTGAAAGAACATACATATAAAACATTCATTCTTGGGAAATGGTCCAGTGTGTGGAAAATGCTAAATTCAGGAAGACTCTTATTACAACATTATTTTTAATGCTAAAATTGGAAACAACCTCACTGTTTAAAAACTAAGGAAAGGAAATGATTACTTATAATAAATTTACTGAGTGTATATATTGAATATGGTGTTTGTGAGAAAAGTGTTTATGCTACATTAAGTAAACACTGCAGTGTACAGATTTGTATATACTGAATGACTGCAAATATGCTAACAATGAGGAAAGGGAAAAGTACAACAAGGAAAAAAAATAATAATGATTGTGGGATGAAATTATGGTGGACTTTCTTCTTCTCTTTGCAATATGTCCTTTTTGTTGAAGTGTAATGATAACAGTTTCCCTTTATAGTAAACATACTCAGCTAGGCTTCATGAGTTGGACACACATTCGTTCAGTTAATCCTCACAATAGCTATATAACAGGTAAGGAAACTGAGGCACTGAGAGTTGAGAGCTTAGATTCCAACCTGGGAATCTAACTCTATGCCCACTTGTTCCTTCAGAGAGAGAAACTGGTCTGGTTTTAAAAATACAAATCCAAGCAGTGGTCTCCAGAGTTCAATCTCCATGTCTTGTTGGTAAGATGGAGATCTTGATAACATCCACTGCCCGAAGGTTGCTGCGGAAAGTATCAAACACGATGATGTTTGTGAACGTTTTTTGTAAATTTTAAATTTCCACTCAAAAGTCAGTGATAGTGCGTATTCAAAATATTTTGAGTGCCTTAGTCAATGTGTATATTAAATAATTTTAAACATGTTTCTGTTGAGTGTACAAATGTAAGTCAGCTAGTTTATATATTTTAAATAACTGTTAAGAACATAATTTTTTTAATTGATGAGAAACTGTACTGGATAAGGTCTGTTTTGGAAATTAGTTTTTTCCTGTTGGGTCAGCTACTCTTGGCCCTTTCTCCCTTTATCTCTCTGACCTTCTCAGTCCCACCCATTGTGTGATTTTCTTGACTTTTTCCTTTCATTGAACAAGCCCCTTCAAGGTCAAGAAACTGCTCTAATTTGCACTTTGGAGGTATTTGGCAGCCAAAGGTTTAAATTCTCAACCAGCAGTTGGGATGCTGGGCTTAGATTGCTTTATTATGCTTTATACCTGTTGACTATAAGTAAAAAATAATATGTGGAATAGAATTACAAAGGTGACTCTTAAAAAGCATGTGGAAGGATTATAACCTTAAAACGTGCTCACCAAAGCCCTGAAAATAGATGAGTTCCCAAGAGGGACCCAGCAGTACCCCTTTATAGACTTCTAGAATGCATATATGAATTCCGCGTGGACCTTGATGGACTCTTGGAGAAAATGGGGAAGAGTTTTGTGTTCTAAGAGTTTATGATGTTTTGGGTTGCACCATGTGCAGCTATTTAATTTGGAAGTGGTCTGTTGAAAATGTCATCTGGTTTTCATTTGTAGGGCCCCACTTGAAAACGGGAAGTTGGACTCTGTGACCTCCTGGTTTCCTCCCAACTCTGAAGTTTTTGAGGTCGTTTGATTCTAAGATAAATGTAAAGTTGATTTTCCAGCCCAACAACCGATATTTGTGTAGGGCTTCAGAATTGACAAAACATTTTTCACACACTCCATCATCCTGTCTTCAAGGAGGGTAAAGGGAGAAACAAAGTCCTTGTTCAATCTAGGTTAGAACACATGGTATACAACACGGACGGTATATTGCTGGGTGTTGTTTGCAGTCAGAATGGAAAATAATACCTCTCGTTCAAAGGTAACTACGTGTGAATTAGAATGTTACTCACAAGCAACGTGTTCTAAAGGATTATCAAAACCTGTGAAGTAGGTGCACACGTGATGGATTATGCCATCGAAAAAGGAGTTTCAGCAGGTGGGAGAATTTGAATAAATCATGTCATTATCTAATTTAAATATTTGTTTCTTCTGCTTCAGATATTGAGGGGAAAATATTGATTTTTTTCTGGGACTCCACTCACATTTTCTATGTTCTAAAATGGACTTTAGTATACTGGGTGTGTTAGCTATGCTTTCCCTGGAAATTCAGGGCTGTTCAGAAACGTCAAGGCTAGCTATGGTTTTTGAATTTTAAAAAATGTAATAATGGAATCTTTTTCTATGGGGACTAAGAAAAAAATGGTATTCTATAATTTTCCTTAGGGACTTGGGTAGATAAGACCCGGCATATGTGGTGTACCCAATCAAAACACAATAGCACAGGTTATGAGTTTGCATGAGATGCAGTCTATCTCATCTGGGTTTGAGTGTGCATGCAGAAACGGGGGACACTGATGCAACCGAACAAATACCCTTGGATCCTGTTCATTGAGGCTGTATTACTGGCACCAGTACCTTCCTGGGAGGGTCTTCTAGGGGTTGATCAGGGAGCTGTGAGCTGAAAATGGGGCATCGCCCCACTTGCTTCAGGAGGAAGAGAAGAAGATCTCTTTGTCCATTCTTAGATGAGAAGAATGGGCATACTAAGAGCTCTTGTTTTCTTTTGTGTGTGTTATGTACACTGCGCCAAGCCCTATAATCCATTTGATAGTCTTTGTGAGTTGGGTATCTTCGTCTGAGACTGAGGTCAGAGTTCATGCTCTAACCTCTGTTCTGCCCTATCACTCACGTAATCTGAAACCTCCATGCATGCGGGATTAGTAGACAGGCTACTCAAGCCACAAAGTCAACAGGGCCTTCCCTCTTTGACACTTTCTTCTCCCCAGTGTTGACCTGTGAGTTTTCCTCCCTTATACCTTCCCAGATACATAACTGGGAAAGATGAGATAGAAAACATCGGTATGCATTTTTGCATGAGTTTTTATCAGGATCATTCATAAAAGAACGTGTGGTGTGTATCTGTTTACATCGCTGTGATTATAGTACATACATAAACTTAGGTTACACTTTGTCACTTAAAGTCATGTCCCTGTGAAGTTTACCACTGGTGCTAAGGAGCCATTGGGTCCAGTACCTGACCTCACCATTACTGGCTGATGAGTTTGGAGCAAGTTCCTCAACTTCTTAAATCTTTACCTCCTCAACTTTGAAGTGTGTATAATATTTCCTTTCTTTTTAAAACAAATTTATTGAAGTATAGTTGATTTATAATGTTATGTGAATTTCTGCTTTAAAGCAAAGTGACTCAGTTATACATCTATATATTCTTCCTCGTATTCTTTTCCACTGTGATTTGTCACAGGATAGTGAATATAGTTCCCTGTGCTACACGGTAGGGCCTTGTTGTTTGTCCATCCTATATACAATACTTTGCATCTGCTGATCCCACACTCCCAATCCTTCCCTCTCCTACCCCCCGCCTTGGCAGCCACAAGTCTGTCCCCTATGGCTGTGAGTCTGTTTCTGTTTAGTAGATAAGTTCATTTGTGTCGCAGTTTAGATTCCACAGATAAGTGATATCATATGGCATTAGTCTTTCTGACTTACTTCATTTAGTATGACAATCTCTAGGCCCATCCATGTTGCTGCAAATGGCATTATTTCATTAATTGTTATGGCTGAGTAATATTCCATTGTATACATGTACCACACCTTTTTTTTAACCCTTTGATCTGTTGATGGACTTTTAGGTTGTTTGCATGTCTTGGCTATTGTAAATACTGCTGCTGTGAACATAGGGGTGCATGTCTGAATTATAGTTTTGACTTGATATATGTCCAGGAGTGGGATTGCTGGATCTATACCATTTCCTTTCTGATAGGATTGTTGCAAGGATAAAGGAGATGGACGATTCTGCAGGTGCTTTGTAAGCTGAAGAGGTTACAGACACAGAAGGTATTAAATACACAAGGATTTGGAAGACCTTTGAAATCCCTTTCAGTCCAAAGAATTAGTGACCTTCATGAAAACGTTGGCCACTTTCAAAAAAGTGTGCTTGTGCATGTGTGTGTGTATTTGTCTACTATTAGTGGACCTGTTCATAAGGAGTTAGAGTCAGACAGAGGGGTTTCCTCATCTACAAATCAAGGATAATAATTTCTTCACATTTAAATAAGAAAATGCACATGAGGCTCATAGCACAAGGCCTGGCACATAAGTAACTCTCAAAAACAATATTTTTCAGTTGAAAATTTCGTTTTGAGTATCTGTTTTACCATTAATTCCCTGCCCACCCCCAGCTAATCATGACAAATTCCTTAACTTGGACAAATAAATTGTGACACATTCCTTAACTGGGGAAAATGACTTAATCTTCTCAGCCTCAGTTTCCCCTTATGTCATGAAGGTCATTCCCAGCACATGGAGGCGTAGCCACGCTTCCATATAAGCACGTGTAGTAAGCATCCGGAACGTAAGAAGCTCAAAAAGCATGTATTTCTCTTTGCCTTCCTTCCACTCCCATTGTCGGGTATGGCGTTTTTGAGACTTGCCTGCAAGACACACTTGGGAAAGTTACTTGACTCTCTTGTGGGACTTTCTCACTCACAGCACAATTCCAACTATACTCAATATCTTAAGTAACCTATAATGGAAGAGAATGTAAAAAAAAGAATATATATATATATATCTGAATCACTTTGCTGTACCTCTGAAACTAACACAACATTGTAAATCAACTATATTTCAATAAAAATTAAAAACAAAACAAAAACAAAAACAACCCACAAAGGCAAATGGAGCCTTCTGGGGCCAAGTCACTGATACGGCTATTCCTGTCAGACCTTTAGACTATGTTCTTCCAAAATGCATGAACTATGTTTTTGCTTTTCATTCTTCACTCAGTGCTCGGATGGCTGAATCCTTTATTAGCATGAATGGAGAACAGATTACGGTCCTCCCACTGGAAGTCACCTGCTTGGCAGGCAGGGAAATGGTTGAGGTGAGTGTGTGACTTCAGTGTGTGTCGGGGGTTTTGCAGTGAGGTGTGTCCCCCAGTGTGTCCCCTGAAGGGTGACAGTGTACTCTGGGTGTCCTTCTGTAAATACTCGGCAAGAAGTGTGCTCACATCCCAAGAGTGCCTCCTAAATCACGACGCACAGCTCGAGCTGCAGGCTTCACAGACGTGGATCTTGTGTCTTTAAAGGCCAAAAGGGAGCCACCAGTGTGATCATGAAATCAAGTTTAGGAGCTGCTTTTCCAGATGTGGAGTCACAGAAATGTCAGTACAGGTGGGGAAAATGCCCTTGTGGTCACACAGCGAGGGATTTGAGGTTGGGGCCTGGGTAAAGGAAAGGCCGCTGAGTTTGATTCTCTGTTTCTGTTGCTAGCTGATCTCCACTCCTTATTCTCCCTCGTTAGAGGAGGGCAGCCTCTTTCAGCATAGGAGCTGGGATGAGCCTTTCCTTTTTTTTTGCATATTCAGTGTTTTAATTTTATTTATTTATTTATTTTTGGCTGTGTTGAGTCTTTGTTGCTGTGCATGGGCTTTCTCTAGTTGCAGTGAGCGGGGGCTACTCTTCGTTGCGGTGCATGGGTTCTCATTGCCGTGACTTCTCTTGTTGCGGAACACGGGCTCTAGGTGTGTGGGCTTCAGTAGTTGTGGCACACAGGCTCAGTAGTTGTGGCTCGCGGGCTCTAAAGCGCAGGCTCAGTAGTTGTGGTGCGTGGGCTTACTTGCTTCACAGCATGTGGGATCTTCCCAGTCCAGGGCTTGAACTCGTGTCCCCTGCATTAGCAGGCAGATTCTTAACCACTGCCCCAGCAGGGAAGTCCCTTCAGTGTGTTTAATAAATTACCAATCTGTAATGAGGAGAAGCAGTGTGTGCAGATACATTGGTTCATTATTTCAAACATATAGTACATCCTGTAGGCCAGCATCCAGCACCTCATAGGTGTTGTCTCAGTTGGAGGTTCACCTGGATCCTCAATAGGCCACTCTGCTGTGCTATAAGGCAAGCTGCTGGTTGAGGCATGGAGAGAGTATGAGATACCACTTCACACCCGTTAGGATGGGCACTGCTAGTGTTGGAGGGTCTCCTGTGGAGGCAGGGGGTGGCTGTGGCTCACCGTGGTGGGGGGACGCTGGAAGCAGAAGTTCTGGGAAGTACTCCTTGGCGTGAGCCCTCCCAGAGTCCACCATTAACCCCACCAAAGAGCGGGGTAGGCTCCAGTGTTGGGTCGCCTCAGGCCAAACAACCAACAGGGAGGGAACCCAGCCCACCCATCAGCAGACAACCAGATTAAAGTTTTACTGAGTTCTGCCCACCAGAGCAACACCCAGCTCTACCCACCACCAGTCCCTCCCATCAGGAAGCTTGCACAAGCCTCTTAGATAGCCTCATCCACCAGAGGGCAGACAGCAGAAGCAAGAAGAACTACAATCCTGCATCTTGTGGAACAAAAACCACATTCACAGAAAGATAGACAAGATGAAAAGGCAGAGGGCTGTGTACCAGATGAAGGAACAAGATAAAACCCCAGAAAAACAACTAAATGAAGTGGAGATAGGAAACCTTCCAGAAGAAGAATAATGATAGTGAAGATGATCCAGGACCTTGGAAAAAGAATGGAGGCAAAGATTGAGAAGATGCAAGAAGTGTTTAACAAAGACCTGGAAGAATTAAAGAACAAACACCTAGAAGAATTAAAGAACAAACAAACAGAGATGAACAATACAATAACTGAAATGAAAAATACTCTAGAAGGCATCCACAGCAGAATGACTGAGGCAGAGGAACGGATAAGTGACCTGGAAGACAGAATGGTGGAATTCACTGCCATGGAACAGAATAAAGAAAAAAGAATGAAAAGAAATGAAGACAGCCTAAGTGACCTCTGGGGCAACATTAAACGCACCAACATTCACATTATAGGGGTCTCACAAGGAGAAGAGAGAGGGAAAGGACCCGAGAAAATATTTGAAGAGATTGTAGATGAGCCTTTTGATGAAAAGTGGAAGTCCTGGATTCTATGTCAGAAAAAGTCTATGTAGTGAGAGAGGTCACATTGCTCAAGAAGATGCCTACAAATTTGGATTGTTTCTATTAACAAGACTTTGATTTTCTTTAAATTCAAATGGAGTCAAGTTTCCTTTACTGCAAAAAGCCTTATTTTGCACCTTCTCTGTGTCCCAGTTCTGTGAGATGCCATTGAAGTACAGAGACTTGTCTCTGCCTTCAGAGATCGCTTGGTCTCAGACAAAAGCTTTCTGCTTTATAGAACTCACTGAATGTGCATCACATACCTTCCACATATGAGCTAGAGTGCTGAGTGCTGGGAAGCTTGAATATGAAGGACTCATTCCTGCTTAACACACCACTCCAAAGTTTAGTGGCTTGAAACAACCACTGTTTTATTTGCTCTGAATCCTGTGCCTTGACAACTTTGGCTGCACTGAGTTTGGTGGCCCTTCTGTTGTTTTCTTCTGGGACCACTGATGTGACTGTAGTCTTCTGGCAGCTCCTTTGGGGCTGGTTGGTCACAAGTGGCCTCACGTACATGTCTGGCAGTGGTGTTGGGTGTCAATGGGGCCACGTGCCTCCAGTAGGCTAGCTCATGCTTTTTCATGGGGAGACAGCATTTCAAGAAAGCAATCCCAGTATACAAGTGACTGTTAAATCTGTGCTCTCATCCTGTTTACTAATGTTCTGTGGACCAAAGCAAGTCATGCAGTCAAGCCCAGAGTTAACAGGGGAAGAGACTATGCCAAGACATGGATCCAGGAGGCATCATTCACTGGGGGCCACCACTGTAACAGTCAACCACAGGCTCTGACCCCCTGTTTGCCCATGCCAGTGTGGGGCTTGATGCTTCACATATGCTATTTTATTAAATTTATATGATAGTTCTTGGAGGTAGATATTATTATTCCAAGTTTTCTGAAGTTAGTTGAGTTACCTAAGTTCATACAGAATGGAAAATGGCCAGGATTTTAACACTGAACTGTATAATTCCATGGAACTATGATGGACACAGGCCTGGACCAGCAACGATTTCATGAACAAAAGATGAGGTAAGGAATTGTATCAGGCAGGTGATGGTTGTTTAGCAGCTTAGTATGTGTTAAAGGTTGATCAGCCATAAGGGCTGATAATTCAGGAATGTCTTCAGTGAGTTCTAGAGATTTTAATTAGATCTTCCTACAAATGGGAAGCATCAGGCTTTGGTTATGAAAAGAGCTAAGTTCAAGATCTGGTAATGCTACTTCTAGTATGTGATTATTTAAATTTTATGAGCCTCAGTCAACTTCTTTCTAAAATTTCGTTCTAAGGATTTAATGATTGCATGTCTGTAAAATTCTGAACACAGCATTCGTACCTCGATGGAACTCAGTAAGTGGCACACATGAATGATTTGAGTGGGAAAATGGCAGAGGAAAAAGGAGAGGGTATTGTAGGCAAGGAGAGCCATGCTGGGAAGTGGGAGGAGATCTGATAGCAGGGATGACCTTGGGCTCTGTCTGAGTGGTGAGAACTGCCAGTTTACAGCAGTGAGCGGTAGAAAGTAGCAAAGGTTACATAAGATAAAGCTCAAGTTTGGAGGGCCTTGATGTCCAGGCAGAGGAGGTAAATCTGCCAAGTTGGAAACAGGGATCCTATGGACAGCCTTGGCACCTGGGAGTAACTAAGATGTGCGTGTGATTGCAAACTCAAGGCATCCTCAGAGCCCAGTGGGTTGCCCACTGTACAAGTTCATCCCCTTAGCCAAGTTTTTTAATCAGTTCGAATGAGTTTTTGATTTGAGTCCCATAAACACAATAATTTGAGTTTCTTCAAACATTGGGAGTGAGGCTAATAATAGAACGGCAATCTGCTTCTTTCTTTGTTAATGACCTTGGCTCACACCATGGGCAGGACGATTCATATGGTCATTGTCATTACAAAATTCAGGTTTCTTTTATTGATTGAATCTCGCTGTGAAGTACCAGACAGAAATGCCTTGGAGTAGAACAGAAGAGCCTGGTGTGCACATTTCTTCCCATTCTAAGGACAGATATCTGGTGTAGCTCAGAGGAGAATCCTATCTCTGAAAAAATGGGTATATTTTTGAGTCACCTTGAAAACAAAATACCATACCTACAGATGGCTGAAATGACAGAGACTGCTAACATCAAACGTTGTTGAGAATGTAGAGTAATTAGAACTATTATATATTGGTGATGGAAGTATAAAATGGTGCAACCACTTTGGAAAACTCTTTGGCAGTTCTTCAGGAAATGAAACTTACACCTACCCCTATGACCCAACAATTTCACTCTTAGATATTTACCCAAGAGAAATAAAAACTTATATCCACAGAAAGACTTGTATAAGAATATTTATAGCAGCCTAAAATAAATAATGGCCAGAAATCATGGCAGAAAAAGGGTTGAACAATTTGGGTTTGTCCTTATAATGGAACAGTACTCATCAATAAAAAGGAATGAACCACGATACATATAATGGCATTGAAGAATCTTAAAAAGTTACGTTACATGAAAGAAACCAGAACAAAAGAGTATGAAGTGATAATTCCATTTATATGAACTTCAAGAACAGGGGAGTATGTCTATGACAATTGACAAGAACATTGGCTACCTTTGGGGTGGGGATAGAATTGACTGATAAGGAGTCTAGGAGAATTTTCTAGGGTGATATAAAGGTTCACATTTTGATAAGGATGGTGGCTACGTAAGTACATGTATTTTTCAAATCTCAAACTGTAAACTTGAGATTGATGTATTGATATTTCATGGTTACATAAATATGACCATGATTTTAAAAATCAAAGCCCATATTCTTAAATGTAGGAGATACTTGAAAGGAGATCTTCCTTCCTTGTCTTTGTGGTATAGAAACCAACCCATTGGGCTCAAGATTTAAATTCCATCTGTACTGTCTCCATGCTTTTGGATGAGTTACTTAGCATCTCTAAATTTCAGCTTCCTCTTCTGAAATATAGGGAGAATATATTCATTTATTCTTTCAATCAATAATCCCATGTGCCACTTACCGTGTAGATGCTGGGAATAAGATAGTGGACAAGAGAGACCCTTCCCTTCCTTCATGGATCCTACCTTCTAAAGCTGGTGCCTATAGGGGTTAAGACAACATCTGGAAATCATGGTGGTGAAAGTTTGACATTTCGTTCACTTTTTTTCCAAAACACATTACAGGCTAAACACTTAGGTTTGTGAACTTTTGCAAAGTTTACTTCTTCTTGCAACATTTATTTATAAACCCCAATCTGAGGTTTATCCTATCTGATCTTTCATCACTATTTCAAGTTTTGTATCAGTAAAACAGAAATATTCAAGTTGTGGAATCGTATAGTAGGTGCTCAGTTAGGTAAGTTTTCCTGAGACCCTCAACTTACAGGATTTTTCTAAATTTTTCCCATGGTCTTGCAATTTCACTTTATAGGAAGGTGAGAGGTTCTCAACTTCACCCCACCCAACTCCTGTGTCATTTATGTCCCCATTTGTCAGCAGTGTTCGTGGCACTTACAGAGGTCCCTCAATTCTGATTGTCCTAATCTGAGCAATAGCCTTTCTCAAAGCATTGTAGGTAGATTGTTAAAATGCTGCTCAAAATTCAAAACCACCTACTTATTTCTATTTTAATCAATTTCAAGACAGGGTATTTTGTTTCACTATGAATTTTGACGTTACACTGTAAAAGTAGAGTTAGTGCAATATGCTTAGCAAAAACCAAAATCATAATCATTTTCTTTTAAGAATGTTATAGCTTAAAAACTAGTTTTTGATCTAATTTAAGGAATATAACCTGAATTCCTTTACATTTCAGCGTCATATAAGATGTCGAAATGCAATATTGTTAGATAAGAATAACTAAGATATTCTCCTTTCCCTGTAATTTCATCAGTATTATATTCCCCCTTTTCCCCTATTAGTGAAATTGCAGCTAGCCTGGCTCTCTAATTATAAGCTGGGCAGGGATCATAGGTTATTTAACTTTTCACTGTACTAGCTTTCTTTCCACAAGATGGTGACAATAATAGTTCTTCTGTCTTGGGATTGTGAAGACGAAAGAACATAATATGTGGTGTAAAGTGTTGATACTTTCCACATTACCTGGAACACAGCAAGCATTTAATAAATACATGAATAGCTGTTATTATTTTTATTATCCTTTGATTCAGTTAGGATTAGGGCAACTGTGAGTGACAGAATAATATCCCAAATCATAGTGTTTTAAACAAGTTGGAAGTTTAGTTACTGTTCACATGAATGTAGGCAATCCAGGGTTGGTATAGATGCACCAGGATCAGTGAGGACCAAGACTTCTTTCCTGAGTGCTGCCAACTTCAACACGCAGGTCCTACTCCGTCCAAGATGGCTGGTCCAGGTCTGGCCATCCTGCATCAGCACACAGAAAGGAAGGGAAAAGGGAAGGGTATGCCCCCTTCCTTTAAGGACATCTCCCAGTAGATGCACACAGTACTTTGACTGACACCCCATTGGCCACAGGGTCACACTTGTTGCTGGTGAGATCAGAACATATAGACTATTGTTTTTTCTGGGCAGTCAAGTGCTTAGCTAATATCAGGGGTCCAATTACTGAGAAAAAAGGGGACAACTAGCACCTTTGCTCTGTCACATTCTTTATAGCATAAACCACGTTCTTTTATGAAGTTGTCCTCAGCTACGTGGATTCCTTAGTTGTTTCTTTTCTCTTAGAACACTCAGGAATACACCATTCTGAGTCTGCCTTTTCTTATCACCAACACCACTACTATCACTGCCTTTGTCCAAGCCACCATCCTCTGGCCCAGGATTATGGTAGCAGCCACCAATGGGACTTCTGCTGCCACCATTTTTTCCACACAATAGGCAGAGTAAGCTTTTGACAGTGTAGGTCAGATCATGTCTCTTTTCTCTTCAAGACCTTCCAATGGCTTCTCATATTACTGCGAAGAAAATCTCAAATCTTTGCCCTGCCTTCTGAGATCTATAGGACCCGACACCTCTCTTACTGTGGCATTGTTGCCCTCCCCCTCATTATATATACTCCAGCCACACCAGCCTCCTGGCTGCTCTTTCTACTCCAAAGGAAGGTACAATCTTTCCTTAAGGTCTTTGTACTCAAAACAGAAAGACAAGCTCAGTGAGGCTAAGTTGCCCAAGGCCATGCTGCTTAGAAGTAATCGAGCCAGGATCCAAAACCAGGTTAGCCTGCCTACATGTTCTGTATCTTTTTATTCAACCCCATTGCATAAATGCTTAATGACTGCCTGATTGCTCAGTAATAGATTCTCTGGAGGCCATCAATCCTTTCTGAGAAAAGACTGCTCAGCATTTCTTTGAGAGCCACAGGTCCTTCTGTGGGAGAAAACAAGGTCTTCGAGGATCTCTCTCTGCCAGAATCGTTAGGAGCCCTTACTCTAGGCCCTGTAGCCGTAGAAAATAATAGGCATCATCAGGCGTGAGGTCAGCAGAAGCAAATTGGATCAGCCGTCTTCCTTTCAGGGACCAAATGGAAAGATGCTCTCTGGGAGTTAAGGCTGGACCTGCTCAGGTTAGTGGACTCTTCTGCTGTTCTTTGTGCTGAATCATTTCCATTTGGGGCAAGCAAAATTAGATACAGTTCTTATCCCATTCGCTGAGTTGCCTCTTTTGCTGAGCATTGAAATTGATTTAAAAGAAATGAAAAGGAACACGCTTGCCCTTAAGGACTTCATTTAGATCAGTTACTTAACCTGGGGAGGAGGTGGTTTTTTTGAGCTTCAGAGAATCTGAGATTCCTTTGAAATTATGTGTAAACTCTTGTCTGTATAGATACATGTATTTGTTTTTCTGGTGAGAGGAAACAGAGCTTTTATCAAGTTCTCCTAGGGGTTTAGCACTCCGAAAACGGTGAGAACTCCTGGAAATAAACACTTCCCAAGATGCTTATTATTTATTTAGCACAGAGTATACACTCTATGTTATATCACTCCTTTTAATCCTCGAAACAACCCCATGAGTTAGCATACTACCATAGTAATTTCATAGGTGCAAAAACTGAGGTCAGAGAGAATCAATTATTTTTTAATATCACACATAGATTTTAAGCCTGGGAATCACATTTCAAACCCGAATCTGTTATTCTGCCAAGAATGTACTCTGTTTTCATCTTGACGTATATTTTACTAAAGCAGCCTATAGACGCATGGTTTTAAAAATTAAATAGTACTTTGTAAAAACGTTTTCTTCTGCTTCCTGCATTGTCTCTTTCTTTTGGATTTTCCCCTCATTCTTTGTGTTTTACGTTGGAAACTTTGCTTAAATCTGTGAATCCTTGATTACCCTTTGATATTAAAGATGTGCTGCCCCAAAACTCATTACAAGCTCTGAGGGCAGGTAAAGCTTTTTGCCTCATGGGTCTCACCACTGGGACATTGGGTAGCCAGCTGGTATTTTCACTGGAGTGACCCACATGAGTTTCTAGAGTTTGTTTTCCAGATCCTTTAAATTTCTCCAGGCAAGAACTTTCCAACTCCCTGCTCAGGGTGTATGAGACCTGCTGTTGGTAGGAGGTGGGTAGCAGTTCTGGGTAGGTGGGAGGAGGGGACCTGATTCTCTAAGTACTCTATTATAAACAGAGCCCTTGTTTCCAATTCTATGCTTCACATACCTTCTTCAGGCACACATCCAACTTCTGAGCCTTTCTGGGGATCTGTGGGATAAACTAGCTCACCTTTCTTTGATATCCCTCTCTGCAGGCTGCCATATCCTAGGTGTCTCCACTTTTAGTGACGATATTACTACTTCTCCATTCAAGTTCTATCTTCCAAAATCGATTAAACTATCTCATCCATTTCACCTCTTCTATTTCCTTTAGCCTCTGGAGTTGCACCTTTTCTATTCCTTCTTTGTCTCTTCAGATGGACTTTTTAAAGAATGGATGTGGTCCTGCCACAATTCTAAAATGGAAGTTTCTAGGTTTGTTCTTCCCACTGTCATTAGACTACCTCTTGGATCTATCACATTCCATCCAGACTCTGAGAGGGACGCAAGGAAAACCTTCAAGCGATTCTGCCCTTAAGTGTCTTATAGTCTATCCCCTGATGAAATCATGCCATAGACTATGCACCTCGGATACGACCACGCGATTGCACACCCAAGAGGGAGATTACAGAGTGAGGGCTGGAAGTTTAGACGTTTCCTATGCAGAGGGATCCAGAAAGGTACACTTAGCGAGGTGGAGAGTGGTGTATCTAAGACTAGGGGAAAAATATGAGCAAAATCCTAAAGGCAGACAAGTTCAGGGAGAAAAAGCAGTGTGTCTATCAGCTGGCTTGAGGAAAGGAATGTATGAAAGGAAGTATTAATATGCAGATCCCGATCCCGCTGGGCGCCAGGTGGAGTCAGGTCCTGAATGTTTGATTAGAAGTTGGGGTATGATTTTGTTCTAAGATGATGGCTCGTCACTGGCATCCTACAAACAGATGGTATAAAGAGTGTCTGTAAGAACTTTTTTTTTTTTTTTCGATACGCGGGCCTCTCACTGTTGTGGCCTCTCCCGTTGCGGAGCACAGGCTCCGGACGCGCAGGCTCAGCGGCCATGGCTCACGGGCCCAGCTGCTCCGCGGCATGTGGGATGTGGAATCTTCCCGGACCGGGGCACGAACTCGTGTCCCCTGCATCGGCAGGTGGACTCTCAACCACTGCGCCACCAGGCAAGCCCTATAAGAGCTCTTATGAGGGGTATGTCACTTAGGACATAATAGGCTGGAAAAATCACTTAAGGGTCTTGAGGTCTGGACCAACCAGGGCATGTCACATGAACAGGGTTATATCCCAGATGCTGGTAAATCTTTTCCATGAGTCTTTGTGATTTCTGCTCCGATTTTTGTCCCCTGCCCATCCAGTTATCAAAGTGCAAACATATGTGGAAATTTTTAGAATAAGAACAAGATAATGTTGTTGATTTTGCAGTTCAGGCAAAATGTGAATATGGAACTGCATGCAGACAAGAGAATTTTCATGATCTATTCACATTCCAGATTACGTTTTTTTTTTTTTTCTGTTTTCAAAAATGAAGACTCTTCAACATTAATCTGCTTCGCAAATCTTATTAACTAAATTGAAAGCCTTGCAAACCTATTGCCAAGCGTGTGAAAACTGTAGACTTTTCTTAACCTGTTATCCTGGTGTTCATCCTGTTTTTTTTTTCCTACGTAGGTAGGAAACTTCTGAATATGTTGAATAGCAAGGAATGAATGGCATTTTTTAGACGCATCTTAGTACTTATTTTTTTCACTTTTCATAACTCCAAATTCCCTTTGAAAATGTCAGCCTGCACCCAGCCTCTCCACATTGGCCATTCGGAAGCTGCCCTCTAGCTGTCTGGATAATGCTGCCTGGGGTGGAGCTGTTGTCTCTGCCCACCAAGGGGGATGGGCAGTGCCTCCGTGGAGATTCTTAAATGCCTTTTCTGTGGATGGGTTTGTGCTTTCTTGGGTTCTCACGGGGAATCTTCCTGTAGGTCCTGTCTCTGAGTCGTGATTATGATTGAACCACTCCACCAATCGAGCCTTGTTCAGTATTTAATCAATCTCAAATTACCCGCCAAGTCGTTGCAGTTCAAATGTCAATCTGGAAGTCTCCCTGACTCTTTACACTGGCATTTAACGTACCTTTTCTGTTGTTTTTTTCTTTTCCTCTTTTTTTCTTATTGTCCAGACTCTTCCCAAAATGTTTAAGCCTGTTGAAAAAAAGCATATTTTGTCAAACACTTGCAGTTATATAAATAAGCTAATGAATCAGAAACGGGCTTGGATTTCCCCCTTTCACTGCAGGTATTAGAGCTCAGGTTTGGCTGTTGCTGGAACTACTTGGTGAAGAACTCTGTCTCTGGAACCGTCTGTGGGAGGAGCCCTGCTCACCAGAGGGAGGCAAAGGGAATTGCTGTGCACCAGAGAGGAGATGTCTTTTGCATAACAATTTAACACTTGCTGGTGAATATTCATATTCTAGGTGTAGAAGTTTTAGAATTTACAAATTTGTGGAAGTAGGAAATGTAGATCATCATCAGGTAAATGTAATAGTTACTTCTCTGTTTTAAATGGCCAGGATCACCGAAACTGAGTTTCATTTTTCTCCTTTTGCTTTTGTTTACACTGAAATTAAGGCTGGAAGGTTATAGATACTGAACTATTGGTAACAGATGTGCTCTGATGACTTTCACTTTGTGATAAATATGATTTAAAGTCAGTTTGCTCAATTATGATCTAAATATTGTTTTTGTCTTAATGTTACAGCTAGCTCTATCTATCTATGTTCTATCTACATATTTCTCTATTAATCAGTAATCCATAAATAGATTAGATAGAACATTAGAGCTAAACCAATATTACTGATGCTAATGATTTATGTATACATAATTATTATAATATATAATGAATATATGTGTGTGTTTCATACATACACATGTCTAAAATCTGTTTTATGGGTGATTAATAAATAAACTAAATTTGGAGTACTTTAATTATATTAAGGCTTTCTAGAGAAAATGAAAAGAAAATTGCTATTTATTAATCTCTGTGGGAAAGAATTTGACTATGTAACACATCTCATATATCATGTAATTCTCATAAAAACTCCGTGATGCAGATATGAGAAAACCAAATCACAGAGGGTGAAGGTCGTTGCCCAAAATTGCCGAGCTGGGCTCAGGGTGTTCTTCTGTTTTACTAGAGAAATGTAGTCCCTCCGTCTCACTATAAGAACAGAATTAGAACTAAACTGTGTGCCATCCTCATCCCCTTTAGAAAGGAACACTTCTCTTTTTTATCTCAAGGTCTTGCATTGGTCTTATTCTGGATATCATGTGGTCACCCAAAGACCTACAGACTGGATGCATCCAGTAGATGTTCAAGGTACCACACTTGCTTTGGGGATTTAAAGTATCAGGGAAGATCAGGGTCTTGGAGTGTTCTCACACTTTGGATCTCTAATCTGGAGAACCCTAGCTCCTGTCTCAGAGTTATCATTTTCACTACTTTTTTTCTGGTTTATCTCTTCACTCAATGAATGACCACATCTAGGATTCATATTTCAGAAAAATAACTGAGCTCCGTACTCCATGTCCTTACTTCTTATTATGCCACAAAGCAAGTCTTTTCTTTCTGCCTGGAGTGTCCTTCCCACATTATCTGCCTGGTGAACTAATCATCCTTCAAGGACTCTTTCTACAGCCACCTCCTCCAGGAAGCCTGCCTTCTCTGAAATTCCCAGACATAGTCAGTATTTCGGCTCCTATTGCATTGCAAATACTTCTCTGGTATCCCACATGTATTTACTCAGCACCTAGTATGTTAGGTACCATGGAGGTTCCATTAGCATGAGTTACTCTGTAGTGTAATGCTTTCTTTTCTGTCTCCCTCACATGGCTTTAAGACTGAGATGTCCACTATCTTATTCACTCTCATATCCCTAGCACCCAGACTCATACTGGGACATGGTTGGCACTCAACCATGTGCTGAGTTAAGGAAATCCACCTTCAGTCTTAAAAGCATGCTCTGGAATGCATCAGAAATTGGATGGATTAAAGATGCCAAAACTTTGGGCTATGGGGTTATGGGCAGAGTCAAAGAAGGGACTTAACAGATTTTGGGGTTCAGGCACAGTTGAGATCACACAGGTTTAAGTTCACATTCTATGTTGCCTCTTGAACACAGAGGTACTAAATATTCTTCAAGTTAAAAAAAAATGA
Organism: Phocoena phocoena; assembly: GCF_963924675.1. Taxonomy (NCBI): domain Eukaryota; kingdom Metazoa; phylum Chordata; class Mammalia; order Artiodactyla; family Phocoenidae; genus Phocoena; species Phocoena phocoena. Next base: position 95,287,277 of record NC_089223.1, read on the forward strand.
TGATGACAATACTTACCACATGTGGTTGTTATGTAGATGAAAGAAAACAATATTATGTGGATTAATTAAGACAGTTTCTAGGACATGAACTCATTCCAACTTCCCACAAGTAACTTGGTCATGACATGTGAGTAGCTTGTGGCATAGTCAGTATTCTAACTCTAGTCTTCTATGTCCAAAAGCTAGTGGTGATTAACTTGTATCATTCTGCTTTGTAAACAAGTACATGTGCTCGCGAGATGAGGTTAATTCTCATTAATCTTTCATTTGTGTCTAAAAACCAAAAGATAGGGGTCAGTCCTCCTTCAAATGGATGTCGTAAAGCAGCGAATGATAGCATCATACTTTCTACATGGTGAGCAGTACTTTCATCCCTAAGTTTGCCCACCCCTGTGGAACTTGAGTATAGCATCCCTTCACGGTGCAACCCAGTAACTGGTGTTGTGATGTGGTGTTTAAAAATAGATGTAAATAGTTAACACTTCTTTGAAAAGGAATCAAATCCACACTTATAGCCTTTATCAACCAGCTGGTTCTTATAAGCTTCTTCCCGATCTGTGTGCAAACATTACTTTTAAGTGATCAGCTGGCATAATTAGGTAAGATTGTACATGAGAAGCACAGCTCTGTTTTCATCTTGGCTAGAAGAAGAAACAAACATCAGGGATGATGATGTGACGGTAAGTTAGATGTGGGAGATTTTTTCCAGCAGTTGCAATACCTTGCTGCTCATCAGAGCTAGTTATTTATTTATTTGTTTTTCTTTTTGAGTTCAAAGGGTGCAGCTTTACAGAACCTCAGACAGAGAGGTAATTAGGAAGCCTGGTACTCGTGGGGTGCGGATAGCAGCTCTGCTGGGTCTAGGATTCTGTGTTTTATCTTCTGTTAGGATTTTTCAGTATTTAATTTTTTCTCATTGCATCATAGATTTAAATCAGATTTAGGGAAACTGAATTGAAGACCGGGCTGGGGGCTGTGACCTCAGAGACAAGATGCTGTTAAAGAAGTAGGAAGATGTTAAGCAGGGAAACCTTTATAGCTTTGATAAAATGGATGGCGAGTGGTTGCAGAATGGGGAGACGCACATTCTAATGTCAGGTGTGCCCGCTGGGCAGCTGACTACCCCTCTCTTGATCTCATTCTCTGATCTGTAAAAATGAGGGTTTGGAAATAGTCCCCAAATGGATTGAGTGCCTGTTATGTATCAGACTCTGAGGTGATTCTCACCCCGTGGGGCTCAGCTGCCTGGGAAGACAGACCAGGTGGGCGAAGGATCCTGATGGAGAGAGTGCAGGGTCCATGCGTTAGCAGGACCATGTGTTATCTGGAGCTAGACTGGCCAGTGTCACAGCCATCTCTGAGGTTACTAACTGTGTGATCCTGATGAAAACACCAATACCTATTGCACTGAGTTGTTGTGAAACATGGAGAATATTGTCTGACACATAGTACGTGCCCAATAAATCTAGCTGTTAGTATGGGAGCGCAGAACAGAGAACCACGATTATGTAGAGGGTACGGGGAGACCAGACCTCTGAGAGGAAATATTAAACTGAGACCTGAAAAAAAATCCAGTGGGTGATTTTAAGGTATCTCCCACTTAACAAGGTTGGCTGACAACTTCCTTCCCTCTGTAAAACATATGGTTGATGCCCAAGCTCATGGTCAGTAGGTCATGCTACCTCGGCTTCAACCGACATTCCATTAACCTACCAACTACCAGGTCCTCTTATGCCAGATAAAAGACCATCTACGGCCAGGGAATACAGCCAGTATTTTATAGTAACTTTTAATGGAGTATAACCTTTAAAAATTGTGAATCAGTATGTTGTACACCTGAAAATTATGTAATATTGTACATCAACTATACCTCGATAAAAAAATTCTCTTCAAAGAGCACCTACTGTAAAAATAATTGTTAATGTTCATGGGGCAGATCCTAGGCACAGATAGCAATTCAGGTGTCCATGGACAGGTATGCCCAGATGATCTCATTTAACCTTTTTTTTTTTACAATCCTTATAAGGCTTCTTTATATGCCCATTTGACAAATGAACCCATAAAGTGATAAGTAGGGGAGCTGAGATTTGAATCTAGGTCTCTTTTGGGCCAAAGCTACCTCATCTAAAAGCTCTTTAAAGGTTTGTCAGGTGGAAAAAGTGATCCAGAACATTCCAGGGAGAGAGAACAGCATGTCCAAAGCCTCAGAACAGAGACAAGTTCTAGGATGCTTTCCTTCCAGCACTAACATTTCATTATTTAATAACTGGCCATGAGTTTCACTGTAGAAAATGAGGCTCAGAGAACTCAGGAGATTTGCCCTGTGATTTTTACATATAATTTCCTTATCATGATTTTTTGTTTGTTTTTTTACATTGGAATGGTTTCCATTCTCAGGTACCAAAGATAAAATTGTTTCAAATATACCATGTAAAAGGGCAGTGGTTTCAAAGGCTGTGGTCTGTTTTCAGACTTTCTGAGAATCCAAAACCGAAACAGCACTCCTGATGTTTAAACACTGCACTAAAACCCTCAGGATAGCTAAATCAATGCCTTCTTGAGGGACAACACTGTGAATACCTCTTTACCTGCTTCCGACCCCTTTCTGTCCCCCCAGTGAGTGGGAGGGGTGACGAAGGAGAAGGGGCAAAGGTGCCAAATGGTAAAATATTTTGGAGAAAGTCAACTCCAGCCTCGCACATCCTCTGTTGACAAAAATAGTATTTTTTTCTTTTGCAGCTGTAAAGCATTTTGTAATTAGTCAACCCATTTTTAAATTATCAAATAATGATTAAGAAGTTTAAAAAAAAACCTGTAAATATTTAGAACACGACAAGACCATTGCTAATGGAAACTTTGGAGAAATCGGGCTCAAGGGAAAGAAAAAAAATCCTTTATACAATCAAACATTATCAGTCTGATCTTTGCCCTAACGGGACTTTAACAATCAGATTTCAAACCTATCAGGCTATTTTGAGTATGTACTGTGCAGAAAATTTTACTGGGTTTTTCTCTCTCCGCCCCTCTCCTCAAAATGTGGAACAAATAGGGGTTGGAGTTAGAAGCATTAAGAATGGGGCCTTTAAATGCAGTATATTCACATGGAAAGAAAGTGCTGGGTATGTGAGATTCTCTATTCTGCGCCTCCCCATTTCTCCGGGAGAACGCTGTAGGCCTATTTCCTCTTGGGGACCTTTGTCCCGGCAAGTTCACTGCCAGGAAAACTCTGCCCTTGGGTTTGCAGGGGCCTGACTCCTTCCTGCCATTCAAGTCTCAGATCAAATGTCACTTCCTGAGAGGTTCCCTTGACCTGTACATCTGAAGTCATCACTGATCTTCACAAGCTGCTTTTTTTTTCCCCCTTCATAACACATCACAATCTGCAATGATCTGGTTCCTTTATTTGTCTTCTTGTCACCTCCCTCAATTAAGCTGTAAACTTCAGGGGACCTTGTCTGGTTCGCCACTGCCCAGAGCAATGCTTGGCACAAAGGAGGCACCCAAATATTTTTGAGTAAGTGAATGAAAATAAGTGCTTTAAAAAAAGTAAAGTGCCCCATAAATATATTATTATGTGAAAATTGAAACCAGAAAATTTTTAATAATTTAAAATATTTGTCACATCACTTCTAGATGTTTTTGAGACAACGGTGTCATATATTTCCCCTTAAAGCCCATTTTAACTTTATTCCTCATGGACTAATTTACCTGAGTGCCAATTTCTAGAAGTTTAGGAAATCAATATTTTCTAAAATAAAGTGGCTTTGCATTTAGAGTAAAAATATATCTTGCTTGTTGGCTGGATATACAGGGAAGAGTCTGCATTATTTTATATTTGTGAGAAAAAAAAAAATTACTAGGTCCTACATTCCAGCCAACAGAATCGAACAGATCAGAGAAACAAGGTCATCCACAATTCATATCAACTCTTAATACTTCAGAGTATGTTCCTGTCAACATTTGCAGAACTGTTGAGTCATGGAGTTTCAGCATAAAAGGAAACTTATGGTTCATTCACTTCATCCAGTCCCCAAACCTGACATTTGTATCCCTATATCACTTCTTTAATTTTGCAGATTGTATCTTCTGAATTAATTTGGCAACAATACAATATTGCTCACACTTGTATTTTAAAATATTCTCCTGAGGTTTAATTTCTAGACATCATTACGTTGAATAAAAATTGAATTGTTCGTGCTACATCCCCAATTGGAAGGATGGTCCTGATGCTTTTGAGGTAGTAAAGTTTCATTTAAAAAAAATACCGCTTGAAATGAATACAGGACATATGAGCTGGGGCTTGGGAATATTTGCTGTGCAGATTTTTGTCCTAAGGGCAGGAAGTTTGGGTGAAGGGAAGGGATTTTTAAACCACAATTTGACCTAAGGTAGAGAATGTGTTTTGGGTTCAAATAATAATATATGAGCTGATAAATATGGCAAGTGTATTAGAACAAATAGTCATTTTTTCAGGGTCTTGTTCAAAGCAAGTTAGATACAGCCTCTGTTTTATACAAGGTTATGGTTGAAATGATCATTCCCAGAATCCTTTTTGATCTGGAAGGAATCAAAAAAGGTCACCTAGCCCAGTGGCTTTCAAATTTTTCTCTATCATTTACAGGAAGAAATACATTTGGGGAGCATGATCCGGTACACAGACACACAGACACATACAGACACACACACGCACATGCAAATAGGCAACCACAACTGAAACAAGAGATTTACAAACAGTACTCCCCCTCCCCTGTTTTCTATTTTTATACTCTGTCATTTAAAAAAATGTTGGTTGTGCTTTTATAAACTGAGTTCAAGAGCACATTAGTTTGGAGAACACTAATCTGGCCCAAACCCTTCACTTTATAAATGGGAAGAAAAAGGCGCAGAGAGGGGAAGCTACATCCTCAAGTTCATACCAAATTCAAGTAACCCTGTCGCTAAATTGTGTATTAGTCAACATTCTGTGTCTTCTCTTTCATTCCAATCAGTGAACCTATAAAACCATAAGAAGAAGCTACAGTTTAGTTAAAAAGAAAGAAAACACACAACACACTTCTTGGGTTTAAGCCCAAGTCCTCAGTGGCAAGTTTCCTAACCTCTCTGAGCCATGGTTTACTCGTTCTTTATACAAGAACTTAAACCCTCAGCATAACAAGCCAACATCACTCTGTCGGATGAGTATTGAGACAATGTGGATAGAAATGCCTGATAAAACTCCTGGCTCCTGTTCTTCTGCTTTACTCCCCCTCCCCCCACCAAATAATAATAACTTTTTAAAAAAGAACAAAAAGTAAAGAACAAAATACACAGTATTATATTTTGGTTTAACTACCCGAAGTCAACCCTCTCTATGATACTTGCTCTGTAGACTAAGATGGCCACGGTTTTGCTGGTGGTTCTCCTATCAAGAGGCAGGGTCCATTCCCCCTCTTCTTGTATCCAGCTGGCCGGTGCCTGCCTTGACCAGGCCACTGCAGAAGTGGTGCCAATTCTAGAGCTGGTCTTTAAGTGACTGATAGTTTTCACCTTGGTCCCTCGAGCAACGAGCCACCCTGTGGACATGTGACTACACAGCTAAGGGACCATGGGGAGAGGCCCTGACACTACATGGAGAAGAAGCTGGGCTCAGCAGAGACCAGCCTTCCAGCTGTCCCCGTCCAGGGGCCAAGCAGGTGGCAAAGTCTCAAAGGACCCTCCAGAGCAGCCTGACACCAGCTGAATACCACCCTGTTTGAACCTGTTTGATCCTATGTGGAGTAGAGAATCACCCAGCTAAGCCACTGGCCTATAAAATCATGAAATTTCATAAAATGGTTTTTGTTTTAAGCCACCAAATTTTGGGGTAACTTTTGAATACAACAATGAATAACCAAAACTCTTGAGTTGCTGCAGATAGTTTAAGTAAGCAGTTTCCTAGAGGCAACATAGCATGGTACAAATTCTGGAACAAGAATACCTCCACTGAATTTCTGTGTACCTCAGTTTCCTCATCTGTAAAATGGGAATAATAATACTACCACCTCATATAAGGATTACTTTGAGGATTAAAAAAAGTTAATATATATAAAGTTCTTAGAACAGGGTCTTGCACACAGAGTGCGCTTTGTAAATATGCGTTATTATTCTAGAGCAAGAAATTACACTTTTGAATGCTGATTTAGATTACAACTCAGAGGATCAGCCTTTACTGCTTTTAGATTGTGAGCAGGTCTTTGTTCTGGGTCTTCAGGTCTCTTGAAATCTGACTTGCATAAACAATTCGGATTGGGTTTAGGAATGAAAATCACCATGGCACCTAAAAGAGATAAAGAATTGTAAACAAGGGGAAGAGAGACATGATATTTGCTGGAGTGGCATTTGGTGACAGGTCCACTGTTCTTAAATGTTGTTATTAGCAATGTGAACAAGAGGTTGAATAGCACATTAATCACATCTGTGACATCAAATCATGTAGAAGACATGAGAAAACAGGGATTACATCTCTGTATCAGGAGAGAGTAGGAAGGTGCACTGGGGAGAAAATGAAACAGTAAGATTAAATGCAGTCAAGTTCAAGATTTTGAATTGAATCTGTCGATATGCCAGTCCTTTCCCCAAAGGATTATTTGAAGCATTTCAGTTGAACAGGTATTTACAGATGGTGTGCCAGGCACTGTTCTCAAAAATGGAAGCTCCTAGGTAGATAAGGCCTGTCCCTTCCTGTAAGAAGCAGGCTTGTAGGCAATGTAGATAAAAACCAATAAAAATTATACAGGGTGATAGGTGCCAGAAAAAAATGTACATACAGGAGGCTTCTTAAAAAATTAAAAATAGAGTTACCATATGATCTAGCAATCCCAATCCTGGGCGTATATACAGAAAGGACTCTAATTTGAAAAGACACACACCCCCTAGTGTTCATGGCAGCATTATTCACAAATACCCAAGACATGGAAGCAAGCTAAATGTCCATCAATAGACAAATGGATAAAGAAGATGTGGTACATTTATACAATGGAATACTACTCAGCCATAAAAAAGAATTAAACAGTGCCATTTGTAGCAACATAGATGGACCTAGAGATTATCATACTAAGTGAAGTAAGTCAGAAAGAGAAAGACAAATGCTATATGATATCATTTATATGTGGAATCTAAAAAAATGATACAAATGAACTTTTTTAACAAACAGATATAGACTCACAGACTTTGAAAACAAACTTATGGTTACCAAAGGGGAAAGGGGGGAGGGTAAATTAGAAGTTTGGGATTAACAGATACACACTACTATATGTATAATAGATAAACAACAAGGACCTACTGTATAACACAGAGAACTATATTCAATATCTTGTAATAACTTATAGTGGAAAAGAATCTGAAAAAGAATATATGTGTATATATAACTGAATCACTTTGCTGAAACTATCACAACATTGTAAATCAACTACACATCAATAAAAAAATGTATGTACAGGGTGCAGATATCATACAGATGAGGGAGTAAATGTTTCTACTTGGGATGATGTATATAACAATTGACATGTAAACAAAAGATTTAAAAACTAGAGATAGGAATAGGAAATTAAATCTGTATATATAGAGAGAAAGAAACTAGAAGGTCACAAGACCTTGTATGTTTGAGAATCAGATTTTTCGGTGTCTTTTCTATGAATGACATAAAAAGAAAACAGGATGAGCTACAAGTTGTCATCAGAGAGAATGAGAGTTAAAATCAAGATATAATTGAAGAAAAGTGATCCACGAAAAAAAAATTACTGAACTTGGAAAAAATCACTGAGTAAGGGAAAATAGACTTCACTGATATCCACACATAGGACATTTGCCTTGTCTTTGGAAGTAATAAGATTTTAAGGCAAGTATATTAGAGCTCTATGTTCATTTATCCATTCATTCATCAAAGCTGACACAATGGAAATAACACACAGTCACAGTCCATCTGGGGAGAATCATTAATCAACTAATTATGGCAGTACATAATCATAACTTTTTCACCTTATAATGGAAAAGCAGAGTGAGCTATGAGAGGGGCAACTGGGATCTAATATTAAGGGACTGCTTAAAGGAGTTCTTCTTTAAAGGATGATGCTTGACTTGAGACTTGAAGAATGGGTTACATAGGTAGGAAGAGAAGGGGAGGGTCAGGGCAGTTTACACAGAAACTACAGCCTTTACAAAGGCCCTGTGGTAGGAGGATGTTACAAAATAGGCTTTGGAGAAAACAGGATTTGCCGGAAGGTACTAGATTTCAATAAGTACCATATGACCTTCAATAGAAGAGTTTTGGATTTATTTTATTTAACCTCAATAAAAATTCAGGGTTACCTCAGACCCCAGTGAAATATTTTGGACAGTATAAATCCTTTTAAACTGGGAGAAACATCTAAAGGAGGCTATCATATGCTTTTCCACTCTCAATAATGTCACTAGTGTCAGGGATAGTTTAGACATTTTTTTTTAACATCTTTATTGGAGTATAATTGCTTTACAATAGTGTGTTAGTTTCTGCCTTATAACAAAGTGAATCAGCTATACATATACATATATCCCCATATCTCTTTCCTCTTGTGTCTCCCTCCCTCACACCCTCCCTATCCCACCCTTCTAGGTGGTCACAGAGCACCGAGCTGATCTCCCTGTGCTATGCGGCTGCTTCCCACCAGCTATCTATTTTACGTTTGGTAGTGTATATATGTCCATGCCACTCTCTCACTTTGTCCCAGCTTACCCTCTTCCCCCTCCCTGTGTCCTCAAGTCCATTCTCTAGTAGGTCTGCATCTTTATTCCTGTCCTGCCCCTAGCAACCTAAGTGTCCATCGACAGGTGAATGGATAAAGAAGATGTGGCACATATATACAATGGAATATTATTCAGCCATAAAAAGAAATGAAATTGAGTTATTTGTAGTGAAGTGGATGGACCTAGAGTCTGTCATACAGAGTGAAGTAAGTCAGAAAGAGAAAAACAAATACTGTATGCTAACACATATATATGGAATCTAGACATGATTTTTTTAATCTGAAGTATTTGCTCTACTTAGGATACTGACCAATTATAGTATTACTATAGCTTTCAGTTGGAAACCCGCTTCTAAACCCAGCAGCATTTTACACTGTCATCAAGTGGTAAATATGATGAATGCAATGAGAAACACAATACTTTGCTTTTGACTTACAATTAAAAATGTTTATTAAAGTTCATGTTCTCCTGCTCTGTGATAATTTTCAGGCTTGATGTGAACAAATGCTAAATAACACATTTGAATGATCTGAATATATAAAATCATATTTCCACAAACTCTCTGGTTTTCCATAAATCAGTCACTGCTTCTTAGAAGGAAAATAAATTTGCTTTTGAATGGAGCACCAATGTTTTTTTCTTCCTAGTATTAGACTCTACATATTTGAATGGATTGCAAATCCTGTTCATTTTTCAGGACCCAGTGGAAGCTCCTGCTTCTACAGAAGGCCTTTGTTATCTCTCTGCTTAGCCTGATCTGTGTATCTTCTGATGCCCATCACTTTGTACCCCTGATTGTGGCACTTCATTATATCTTATTTTTTTTTTAATTTAACTCTCTTAGGTGCTTGTATTTTTTTCTCATTCTGATTATCTTCCAAACCATAATTCATAGCATGGCAGCTAGCAATTGATAAATTCTCAATGTGTGTGTCTGTTGATGGAATGGATGAGAGAAAGAAAGGGGCGATAGTGTTGCATTAGTTCAGGCCCTTAAGTTGCAAAAACAGAAAGCGATTTTTATTAACTTAAGCAAGAAGACAATGTATTGGAGTATTACAGGGGTTTCTCAGAGGATGGGCAGGGAGGCTGAGGAACCAGGCTTGGGAGAGTTGGGAACCAGTAGATGCCATAGGATATGAGCAGCAGAAATAACTTCATGGTCATAGCCAGTTATAATCACTGGATTGAAACCATCCTTTCTTCCAACCGTGTGTCCTGCTTTTCAAGATCCTAAGTCATAGGAGAGAGAATCCAACTGTCTGAATCTAGGTTTCCCTGTTGACACGTGGCTGCACTGGGTCAGGCAGAGAAAGACCTGGAAGAACAGCCTGTAGGACTCGCTCACCTTCCATAGATGGTATGTTTACTATCCAACCAGGTCTACGCACACTGCAAAAGCTAATTTTCCACAAGAAAATCAAAGTGCTGTTAGGAAGATTAGTACGGGTAAGATAAAAATTAAAAAGGCCACAGAGATATCCATTGCAGGTGGAAAGAACTCCACAGTAATGAAATTGGTTTTGAATTTGTCTTGACTTCTCACTGGCTGGTGACCTTGGAGTGTGTCATTTGTCCTCTCTGGTCCTTTGCTTTCTTACTTATTATATATAATAACGTTGGCTTCTCTACCTCCCTGGATGGTTGTAAGGATTATAGACAGTAACATATCTAAAAATGTTATGTAAATGAAAAGTGCTAGATAACTACAGAATACTCTTTTTATAGTTTTTTGGTGTATTCTGCAGCACCATTATTCAGTAGGTGCTGGTTGAGCAGAATCGAGAGACTTATTCCTCTCTTGAACGTGGAGGCTCCAGAGGAAACGTGAAGGTGACTTTCTCTTACCTACATCATGCATTCTAATAGCAATAAAAATATCACTCATATTTACTGAATGTTCACTATGTGATGGGATCTCATCTAAGCCTCTTTCTGTGTCCTAACTCCTTTAATCCTTACAGTTACCCTATGTGTTAAATACTATAAATATTATTATTTTACAAATGAGTAAACTGAGGCATATTGAAAGATCAAATGTATCTCATCAACATCCCCCTCTACACTCTATATCCCACTGATAAAGTTTGAACATTAAGTTTTTGCTTCTTAACCATCTTGCAAGGTTATAAAGAAGATTAATGAGGAAACGTTGGCATAACATTTAGTGTACCTTGGAAGAAAGCTTCTGGTGAATGCAATCATTGTGGTGCATTTTCATAATAATTAAATGTGAAATATTCTAGTATTTTATGCTCTTCTTCTCTTTAATGAATCATCCAATCCTAGCTCACCATCAACTAAATTTCCAAAGCCAAAGACTTCAGAATAGTTACTCTTTCTTAAGTTTTTTCCCCCTGAATATATATATATATATATATATAATTTATCGGTTCTAGTCTCACATATTTATTGTTTTTCCCTTGAGGGACAGAACTGCAGGGCTGCAAGAGTTTAAACTCCGGGTCCAAAAAGCGCTGTAGCTCCTCTGGTGAGGAGATGATCAAATTTAGATTTGGGGGAACGAAACAAGCAACCCTAAGTTAAAACTTTAACTGCAACTGCTGAGTTAATGCCCATGCTTCTTAGACCATAATAAGGGGCCCTTCCTGTGTTAAGAGAAAAGGGAAAGGAGAGAGGGAGAGAATGTGGTCTGGAAAAAATTTCGCCTGATGTCTTGTCACTCACCCAAATGACTGGTGATAATTGGACAGTGGAGACATTTGTAAGATCAAATAGGGTACCACATCCTTAAGAAGCTACATCTCTTGACAGTGGGGTGTCAGTCACAGGAGCTCTATGCCTTGCTGATGTCAATGTGCTAAACCTCAATTATCAGAAAATAGGATGAGAAATTATAAAAGATGGAACAGAAGACTTCATCCAGGTGATAGAGTTTAAGACTATCTGGGATAATCCCATATTTCCCCATGAGGAAAATAAAGATACAGACATATTGTGGCAGGATTGGGGGCCTAGAAGAAAAATAGTTGATAAAAATAATTGGAAAGATTTCTATAAGCCTATGAATGAGTTCCGATAATTTTGTTAACTAGAAAAATATACTTTGTTGTGTTCATTAGTCAATCTTCCAAGTTTAAAAAAGCACCTTTACAGAGCAAATATACATGTGCATATATAGCTTCACTCTTTATTTATTTATTTGGAGTATAATTGCTTTACAATGTTGTGTTCATTTCTGCTGTACAATGAAGTGAATCAGCTATATGTATACCTATATCCCCACCCCCTTGGATCTCCCTCCCACCCTATAGCTTCACTCTTTTTATCTGCTCTTCCTAACTGCATTTTTTTTTTAATTTTGAAACATCCTGTGGATATTATTATTTTTTTAATTTTTAAAATTTTTTAATTTTTTTTAAGAAGATGTTGGGGGTAGGAGTTTATTAATTTATTTATTTTTGCTGTGTTGGGTCTTCGTTTCTGTGCGAGGGCTTTCTCTAGTTGTGGCAAGTGGGGGCCACTCTTCATTGCGGTGCGCGGGTCTCTCACTATCGCAGCCTCTCTTGTTGTGGAGCACAGGCTCCAGACGCGCAGGCTCAGTAGTTGTGGCTCACGGGCCTAGTCGCTCCGCGGCATGTGGGATCCTCCCAGACCAGGGCTCGAACCCGTGTCCCCTGCATTTGCAGGCAGATTCTCAACCACTGCGCCACCAGGGAAGCCCCTTAACTGCATTTTTATAGCACTCTTCCTCAATGGAAAACAAAACGTTTTACAGCAGACCTAGATATAAATTGATACATGTGTCTGTATTGTAATAGAAATGAAATGGCTGCTCTGTTAAATTTAACGTATATGTCTAAGGGAAAGCAAGTGTACATTTAGGGATGGATTAATTGCATTTAAAACATGATTTAATTTTACAAAGATAACAGATTGGATGATCATTGTAGAAAATTTAGTCTGATAATTGCCCTTTCTCTAAAAGATTTTTTCAAAGTTTTTTTTTCAAATTTTTATTGGAGTATAGTTGATTTACAATGTTGTGTTAGTTTCAGGTGTACAGCAAAGTGAATCAGTTATACACATACATATATTCACTCTTTTTAGATTCTTTTCCCATATAGGCCATTACAGAGTGTTGAACAGAGTTCCCTGTGCTATACAGCAGGTTCTTACAGGTTATCCTTCTGGGGGCAGGTAGTAAAACTGGAATTTGAACCTTGGTTTGAATGCTAGTAGTGTGTATATATCAATTTCAGTCTCCCAATTTATCACCTCCCCCCTTATCCCCTGGTTACCATAAGTTTATTTTCTACATCAGTGACTCTACTTCTGTTTTGTAAATAAGTTTGCTTGTACCATTTTTTTTCCAGATTCCACATATAAGCAATATCATATCTTAGTCTTTCTGTGTCTGACTTACTTCACTCAATATGACAATCTCTAGGTCCATCCATGTTGCTGCAAATGGAATTATTTTGTTCTTTTTTATGGCTGAGTAATATTCCATTGTATATATGTACCACACCTTCTTTATCCATTCCTCTGTTGATGGACACTTAGGTTGCTTCCTTGTCCTGGCTATTGTAAATAGTGCTGCAATGAACATCGTGGTACATGACTCCTTTTGAATTATGGTTTTCTCAGGATATGTGCCCAGTAGTGGGATTGCTGGGTCGTACGGTAGTTCTATTTTTAGTTTTTTAAGGAACCTCCATACTGTTCTCTATAGTGTCTGTACCAATTTACATTCCCACCAACAGTGTAGAAGGGTTCCCTTTTCTCCACACCCTCTCCAGCATTTATTGTTCTTTTTTTAAGTTTGATGAGTGTGTAATAGAGTCTTATAGTATGAAAAAGTACAGTCAATAGCAGTATTTGAATGCTTGATTAAAAATATGGTAGGATGATTTAAAGGTTGTTCTGTCGAGTGGTAAGAATCCTCGTCAATCTATTAAAAACATTAACTGAGCAACTATTGTAAGCAAGGGGCTCTGCTTGGCTTGGATGGATCAACCTCGGGACGTAGTAAAGGGTCCATACCTGACTCCTGATAAGTGCTCGATAAATGTTTGCAATATGAAGGAAGAAATGAACTCAGAAACCTTGAATAACCCTGAGGATTTTTTGGAGTAGATACCACATGCAAAGCGCATCCCATGGATCAGTCCACTTAATCCTTACAACAAACCTGTGCTGTAATTGATTATTCTTGTATTAAGGATGGGTAGAATGACAGATTGAGAAACTTATTTGAGGCCAAACTTCTGGGGGCAGGTAGTAAAACTGGAATTTGAACCTTGGTTTGATTGCATCTGTTTTGGGGGTTCATGGATTCCCATGACCTTCTGTGAATTCCCTGAAAATGTTTTTTCAAATTTGACTGTAAATTTTTCCAGAGAGACAGCTAATAGCTTTCATCACTTCAGTGAGATCTATAATGAGATCCCATATCTTCCTCCCAAATTTAAAAAGCTCGTACAATAATTGAAAAACTAAGATTTAGTTATAACACAATAGAAAGATTCAACACACATAGATAAATAGATATGGTTCAACATAAATAATGTGTGATTAATTGCCTGGGAATGTTGTAGGGTTGAAGTGGTAGGAACCCCCGTGGGTGGTGTGATTTGGGAAAGTTTCTCCTGGGGAGAGACGTTTGAGGTGGGCCTTGAAGAATATTGCTGTGCATGCCTCATGGAACTGGATTCCAGCCCCGTGCGCTGCCAGTGGACTCTCCCTCCCTCCCCTCTCCCATTATAGGGACATTTGTCAGCAAGGAAGAATTAATTACCACACATTTCCCTCTGCCTAGAGCCTATTACCTGCAGGCTGCTCCGTGAACATTAGGCTGAGAATAGCAAGGAAAATGCCATTTGGAAATGTTCTGCTCAGAGCAGATGTCCAGCTGCTCATTTAGATCATGAACTGTTTGTCAATACTGACAATTAGTGGGCTAAAGACTGCATTGACCACATGACAAGAATCAATATGAGCAATACTTGTGAGTTATTTACCGCCAAGTGTATTAAAGCCTGTAGATTTCTTATAAATCCCTCAAAGCCATCCTGCTATGATCCTCTGGACAACATGCATTGACACATCAATAAATCCTTTTGACAAGGGTGATCTGTGAAAATCAATACCGGTTTATCCGCGATTCCCATGTAGGTGTTTTTTTTGTTTTTGTTTTTTTTGTTTTTGATAGGCCGGTAGAGGTTTAAGATCATTTCCCAAAGTTGGAGAACTTACATGGTTGAGATACAAGGCTTGTGGTCACTGTGCTTGCAGGCACTGACCTTGATTACTATTCTTTGCTCAAAGAATCTTTGTAAATCCCATAGGAGAGAGAGAGACCCCCTCACTGATAGTGATGAGGACTTCGGCCTCTTTCAGAAGTGGAAAGTTAAAGGTCTCAGTGCATAGTACCTGACAATCTTCAGTTCCTCTCTGTCTCAAAAAACGTTTCCCAGCAGTTACTCATCCTTATTCTTTGACAGCCTTTAGCACTGGTGCTCAATAATATCTCCTTGTTGAATAGATTTGCTTTTCATTTTTTATTATATGAGCTGAATTAAACCTTCACGATAAACAAAAATACTCACAGTTTCAAGTCATGTACATAGGCAGTTAGGAGAAGAATAGCTGCTGTAACAAAACTACCTCAAAATGTCAATATCTGTATTACATGTGGTTCTTGTAGCTGTTTCTGGACAGGGAATGATTTTCCTCCACATCATGACTCAGGGACCCTAGCTCCTTCCATATGTGGCTCTGTTATCCTCTGGTATCTGAGTGATTTCAGCCTGAGGAAGTGGCAACAGAAGAGAGAAAGAGAAACCCACCCACTTAAAAAAAAAATCCTGACACAGGCAGGAACTTAAAAAGGGGGCCACACGATGCAAAAAGGGATTTGTCTGTTTAGCCCTAGATGGACAGTCACCTCCCAAGGATAATCCCATTCTGCAAAAAAGAGCACAGATTTTCCGGGGAGAGCTGGCCAGAAATGTAGACTAGGACTGGCTACATCTGTGGCATAAAGTACCTGGGCTACAGACATGGAAATACACCGCTCAGGTACTTCACAAAGTTTGCTAGCAATTGGGGGAGACAGTCTGTCTGCCCTAAACTAGCAGAATTGATGCAAATGTTCTTTTCCTCCTTACTAATCTCCATGGTCAAATCCTCTAAATGCTGATAAACTTTATTTCTCTGGGTTTCCATGGACCTCCGCTCTTGCCATAAAAACTGCTACATCAAAACGGAATCTTAAGTCTCTTCTTTGAAAGTTCTGTTAGCAGCAGTTAAAAGACACTGAAAGATAAAGTGTTCATAATCATCTCATGTTCTCTCTCCTCTCTCGCTCTCTCTCTGTCTCTGGATTACAATCTCAAAAGAGGCAACTGTGCTAAACTTTCAGGCTCCCAGGTCCCCTGGTCATTCCTAAAATCTGCCCCCAGCTCTATTTGTCTCAGGGCTTTCTTGCTATCTGCCTTCTCTCTGCCTCTTATAAGTCTTTGCTGAAGAGCCATGTCTGTGTCTTGCTGAAACTAATAAAATGATATCTATCACTTTCTTGGGGAGCTCTATCCAGAGTCACGTTTGAGACCCAAAGACAAAGAGAAGTTTCTGCTGGCATTTTGTTGTAATGAAAAACCCAGCAGGTTTCCAGAGGCGCGTATCTAAAGCAAGAGATGCCCACTAACTTGAGGATTTTTTCTTTTCTTTTCTCCCTTCCTTCCTTTTATATCTCTTCCTCCTCCTCCTCAACCTCCTCCTCTTTCTTCCTCTTCATTTTTCCTTTTAAATGATAATACCAACTGCATTCAGTGTTTAAAGTTATCTGTTCTCTCATACTTTTTTTTGTTTGTTTTGCGGTACACGGGCCTGTCACTGTTGTGGCCTCTCCCGTTGCGGAGCACAGGCTCCGGATGCGCAGGCTCAGCGGCCATGGCTCACGGGCCTAGCCGCTCCGCGGCATGTGGGATCTTCCCGGACCGGGGCACGAACCCGCGTCCCCTGCATCGGCAGGCGGACTCTCAACCACTGCGCCACCAGGGAAGCCCCTCTCATACTTTTTTTAAGCATAAAACTTTGACATATGGAATTGGGAGAGGAAAAAATGCTTGGGAGAAAGCCTACCTTCCCTTTATGTAGGTTAACTTAAATATTTAAATTCTGGAGGAAAATTCCCCATAGGTAAGGCATACACTTTCTAAGTAGTCTTAAGTTTTTTGCTGTGTATTGAAGTCTTTGGAAATTTCTTGTGTGCTGGGGTGACAGATAAGTGAATATTTGGAAAGACACGGGTAAAACAAGACTGGATGTGGGGGAAGAGAAAGCTGACCTTTGCGTCTTGTTTTTTTAGCCATCTTAGTTTCTCTAAATACAATATTTAAAGAGTACAGCAGTGGGTGAGGTGGGGATGTTCTGTTTCCCTGTAGCTTAGGTGGCCGTGAGAATCAGAATGAAAGATCTAGTGGGTTTTCTACAGTGAAGCAAATGAAATAGCTCACTAGCTGTAAAGCAGCCAAAACTCTTGTGTCATTCACCAATAGCTACTATTCCTCAGGGAAATTTATGCTAGGCAAGGCAGGAATAGTAAGAAAGCAAGAAGAAAGGGCACGGGTAAAGCAAGGAAAGAATGAGTGAAAGCATGCTTCCCATTCTTTCAGAAGGATGTTCTGTTTCTGACATACTGAGAGATTTTTTGCTGTACTTCATCTTTGTATGTAGACTATTTTTAGCATCCAGCATTATTCCTGGTTAGAAGGATGACTTTGGGTATTATCCATGATTAATTAAGGCCATATGGCTCTTGAAATATTTTACTTGTGAATATAATAATAAGACCATAACTGTTTACATTTTTTCAAGGTATGGTCACAATACATTTTAACCCTATGAAGTACACAGGCAGGAATTTACTCCTGTTCTACAGAGGGCATGATGAAATGACACACATATCTTAGGCTCAGATTTCAGGGGTGGAAACTTAAAACAGGGCCACACCCACATGAAAGAGGGACTTGTCAATGTAGCCCCAGGACAGGACAGATTCAGGCCAAAAAACAGTTTTCTTAACTCCCAGTCTGTGGCTCTTTCTACCAAGGAGATTTGAAATAGAAATATACTAATGATAGCTAACATGTATGGAGCATTTTGTTAAGTGCTTTTCATAAATTAACTCATTTACTCTTCAGAGCAATGCTATAGTATAAGTTCTGTTATTAGCACTCTTTTATAAGAAACTGGGGACCAGGAGAGGTGAAGTAGCTTATCCTTAGTGACTCAACTGGTAGGGGAAGGGGCTGGGAGTAAAATCCAGGCAGTTTGTCTGCTAACCCCATGTTCAGAACCTCCATGTAACGCCGAACCTCCATGTAACGCCTCCTCTCGAGGAGTTTCAAAATTTGTGCAAGATTCTTGAAGGTGTCCCATGTCCTTGAGGATCCAGAATTCATATCCAAGACTTATCAGTCTTCTCTCCTGAGTCCTGATGAACTCCTGCAGAAAGAGTTTTTGTATAATTGGAAGCAAAATCACCCATAAAGTAGTTCCTCTGCCACAATCCCCTCCCTTAAAGGCAGGGGGAGCTTCACAGATGACCTGTATCCTGTGGTCCCTCTTGCTGCACAGAACTAGACCAGCCTGATGGCCATTTATCTATACCTTCATCTGCCATGTACTCGTGCCTGCTGTGAGCTATGGAAGACATAAAGATGGAGAAGCTCTGGTCTTTGTACTTAAGGAGATCACAGTCTCAAGGGGAGACAGAGATGTGGAATCAGATGGTTATTACATGCAGTAAGTGCTACCATGGAGGTAGCGGCAATGTTCTCCTTGAACCAGAGATGGGAGGGAATAATTTGGGCTAAAGAAATAGGGGATCAAGACAGTACGGATTGCTTGCTGCTCAGGGACTAAAATCAGACCACTCTGTGTTCAAGTCATGGCTGGGTCGATTTGTACTTGGAAACTATTAAGAAAGTTCTTTTTCTTCACTATGACTCAGTTTCTTATCCTGACAAATCAGGAAGATAATGCCATCTCCCTCGGGGGGTTAACATGAGGATTATGGAGAGAGCAATAGAAAACTGATCCCGTAGTAAGTGTTTGGGAAAGGTGGTGATAGCAATAATGACCATCTTGAAAGCCATCACGGACGCTGTGACACTCAGTGACGGCATTGTGGTTGACGTGAAGGAGGTTGTCAGGCAGAGAAGGGAGGGAGTCTGAGCTGAGGGAGGACAGTTCCTGCACCAGAAATCAGCGCATGCGAGCGAAGCCACAGAATAATATCTCCCCATAGTACAGTCCTAAGGATGCTGTCTGGCATAAGGTTCCACCTGCCTTTTCTCTCCGCAGACTTTGCCTATTCTAGCTGATTCTACATATAGTCGGAGGAATCAATGTCCATTGCCATAATTGCTATCATAGCGTTTTCCCTCCTGAGAACTAGGCAATGGTTCCCAATTGCCTCTTGAATCAGCCTGAATCAAAGTGATCATGGACTCCCAGCCCTCATACCCATCCCTCGTCTCATCTCTTGCCATACCCTGGATTTTCTCTCCACTCCAATCAAGGAAGTCTCTTGGAAGAGACTTTTCCTGAGTCTCTACATTATTTTCCATCCTTCCCTCTCCAGGAGAAGGTGACCCCCTTCATATGCATTAGACAGAATTTCTAAAGTAAGTGTGTGTATGAGCATGTGAGAGTGTGTTTGTTGTGATTTTGAAGTGATGAAAAATGGAGAAGCATGGTGGATAGAATTTATCTGGTCACAAACCAATGGCTTTGATCCGGATAAGCATTCGCTGATGTAGAGTGAACTTTGTTGGCCTACGCAGTGTTTAAAAATATTCAAGTACAGTGTTATGAACTAAATGTTTGTATTTTCCCCCTACATTTGATATGTTGAAGTCTTAACCCCAATGTGATGGTATTCAGAGATGGGGCCTTGGGGTGGTGATTAGATTTAGATGAGGTCAAGAAGGTGCCATGCTCACGATGGGATTAGTGTTCTTCTAGAAGGGTCACCAGGGATCTTCCCTCCTCTCCTTCCACCATGTGAGGATGCAGTGAGCCATCTACAAGCCAGGAAAAGAGCCCTTGCCAGAACTGGACCAAGCTCATACCCTGATCTTGGACTTCCAGCCTCCAGAACTATGAGAAAATAAACTTCTATTAAGCCTCCTCGCCTACGGTATTTTGTCATGGTAGCCCAAACTGACTAATACATCTAGTTTTATAGCTTCTAAACAAAGAGTAAAAAGAACACAAAAAAAGTAAACAAACAAACCAAACAAAAAGACTCAGCAAAGACCCGGATCTCCTCCCACATGGCAACAATTGCCTGGAGCTGATAGAGGCCGCCCTCCTTCCACGGGAACCTCCAGTTTGCCGCAGTCCTCAGTGATTCCTGTTGCCTCCCTCTGCTGTCCTTGCCTTGTGCCTGTACATTACCTGCAAGACAAGTGTAGTCATTTGAGCTTCCTCTTCCTGCTTTAGAATCATCCTTTCTTGTTAGGAACACACTACCTTGAAGACCAATCACTGCTTTTATTGCATAAATGAAACAGTAGAGTAGCATATGTGTATTCGTAAGCAGCCTCCATAAATCTGTGTCAGCAGTGAAGTGCAGAGGGCAATTCAGGGGACTTCATTCTTTTGTACTTGTTATTTTTCATCCTGTTCACCTCTGAGAGGGGCCTTTCCAAATGTCTGTTTATCTCTGTCTCTTTCCCTTTGTTTCACCCTCTCTTTCTGTGTGTGTGTGTGTGTGTGTGTGCGTGTGTATGTATACACATACATATCTATGTGTATGTATTTATGTAGGTTTGGTATACATTATATAAAATACGACAAATCTGATTGTGTAAAAATATGTATCTTCTCTCTCAATTTACACATACATTTACATCGATTGAAAAAAAAATTGCCAACTTTCTCCGAAAGGCAATTTATAATTATACTCTAAGCGTACTCAATCAAGTGACGAAATCAATTCAGTCTTCAGGAATCTGTTTGCTTCCTGCAGGAACCTCAACAGTTCTTAAAGGTAGAAGATTGTCAATTCTTTATTCCCAACACCTGACTGATATGGAAACTATTTCAGACCCGTAATACTTAATAAGAAAAATTAAAATAATAACAAGCGTTGTTACTTAACAACTAAGTGTTACTTAAGCAACTGCCCTGTGCCCAGCACTGCGCTAAATTAACTGCTCTCTTCATCTCATTTAGGACATGAACAAACCTAAAATAAGCAGAATTATTTCCATCTTACAGATGAGGAACTCACGACACAGCTAAGTTAAGCAACAGTAAGACATAAGCATCGAGTCGTAACCCAGATTTTCTTACTGCAGTCCAATTCTTCTTCCATTTTTGCCCTATTTTTCATGATTCTGTGGTTGAAAAATTATTGGTTATATGTGAGAGCTTCACAGCCCATAGCAAGTTGATAGGTTTACATGCCTAATGAAGCATGTGCTGCTTTGATTTAAGTTTAAAATAAAAAGGAACTTTGCCCTGAGGTCAAGCTCTCCTTTATAATTTGAACTCTGAACCACTTTTCTTAAATGGTATAAATTTACATGTGCTCTGACTCCCCAAAAAATCCTTTCTTGGGAAGTCAGCCTTCTTCTGAGTTTTCAAGAGCAGTGATATTTTTCTGATTCCCAAGAAGTTGATGAATTCAGTCATTTGAGTCAATGACTTGATATAGGCTTGGGGACTTTTAAACTGAAAAGGGGATTGGAGATGAGTTATGAGTAACAGCGACTAACAAACTGGGGTCAGTGATTTTTGAATGAAAACTAAGTGATATTCCTCAGGGCACAGTAACTCCTGTTATTCCTGGTGTAGTCCAACAGGGAGGGTCCTTAGAATGAGATATAACTGCTTCAAAGCTGATTTGTTTTTTTTTTTGGCTGCGCTATTGCACGGCTTGCAGGATCTTAGTTCTCCAGCCAGGGATGGAACCTGGGCCCCTGGCAGTGGAAGTACGGAGTCCTAACCACTGGACTGCCTGAGAATTCCCTGAGATGTAACTGCTTCAAATCATCTCTCTAGGATGCCAGCCTTATACACTCTTTCCTTTAAGCACTGAGATGCAAAATGTATTTTTTTCAAGGCCAGTGGCAGAGGGACCTCTGGGCCCAAAGACTGCCCCCGAATGTCCTATGACTCAGCTCCAATCTCAGGAAAGCATACAACGATAGGTCCTATTTCAGATTCCTTCAGTTCAAAGGATTTTTCCCTTAAAAGCTTGGCCTGAGATGAATACTTCTGGTGCTGAGGCACTCACACCAGCACTTAGAGCCTCTTGCATGAATTCCGGAGTTCCCCATCCCACCCTCCCCAACCATGCCCACTGCAGTTCCATTGGCAGCTGGCCAAGCGCAAATCTCTCTTCACAGCTGCCCCATCATTTTCTAGCCATGTGGCCTGGGACAAGTTCCTTACGTTCCTTATGCTTTGTGAGGGAATCAAATACTTCAGAGTATCATTGGGAGA
Organism: Phocoena phocoena; assembly: GCF_963924675.1. Taxonomy (NCBI): domain Eukaryota; kingdom Metazoa; phylum Chordata; class Mammalia; order Artiodactyla; family Phocoenidae; genus Phocoena; species Phocoena phocoena. The sequence goes on from NC_089223.1 coordinate 95,309,504, forward strand.
TAAATGAGATGGCAGAAATAAAAACCCTAGCACCAAATTTCCAAACAAATACTACATCCTAATTGTTACGAGTTTGGGTCCAGTCATTTGGCTTGATTTGATAGTATTGCTGCCACCATCTTGTTATAAAACCTTGGGGAGGTTTCAAAACGTCTTTGTGTCATTTTCTTCACGTCTCAAATGAGGATGGAAATGGCTACTGTCACATAAGCCTGGCGAGGAGTAGGTTAAGAGAATGCGTAGAAAGCACTTAGCACAGTGCTTGGCACGTGGCAAACACTCAGTATCTTTTAGTTCTTGTTCTTTTCTAGAATGTTTTTTATACTTGACTGTGTCTCTTCAAACAGAGCTAACTTGTGTTCTGAAAGGTGGACATTAGAGTCACAGGGGGATGCAGTTCTTCAGCAAGATGAGTCCACGGGGTACACACCCAGCTCTATCGTCATCACCCCACCTCCTGCCTAGAGCTACCCACAGCGGGGCACCATCACAAGTTCTCCCTCCAGAAGGGTCAAACCCACATCCTGACTCCAGCCTGGCCTTCGCCTATTTGTGGTGGGAGGGGTGTATTTCTTTTGCCAGCAGGTTTTGTTCATTGATATGAGGGACAGGAAATAGTAGCTGTTGAATGACCACTGACCACTAGGCATTCAGTAGTGGCTGCTGTCCCCGGAGGCCACTTGTCAGAAGAGAAATATAGGTGTGATGGAGCCTGTAGCACCTGGTCTCAGCTCACTTTCTCCACAAGAAGGAATCAGCTTGTACCCGCCGTGGAAACAATATGGTTTGCAGTGGGAGCCGGCAGGCGGTAGGGAAGCATTACCCTTAATGTTCACTGAGACTCAGATCTCTGCAGTAAAAACCATTTTATTATTATTTTTTTTTTTGTGGTACGCGGGCCTCTCACTGTTGTGGTCTCTCCTGTTGCGGAGCACAGGCTCTGGACGCACAGGCTCAGCGGCCATGGCTCATGGGCCCAGCTGCTCCGCGGTGTGTGGGATCTTCCCGGACCGGGGCACAAACCCACGTACCCTGCATCGGCAGGCGGACTCTCAACCACTGCGCCACCAGGGAAGCCCTGCAGTAAACACCATTTAGCTAATTCACCTGTGCAAGGCCATCAAGGGAAGGATTTTTACAAACGGAAACCATAGCCACCAGAGTGGGCACGCTTGAGGGCTAGAACTGAGGCTGTCCTGGGGAATTATTAGAAGTTACAGGATCCTGAAATTCTATGGGAGCTTTTAATTGGTAATTGAAGGCAGAGATGGGCCAACACATTTGAAAGGATTTGGGTGTTTGCACTTTTCCTGGAAGCACCTTGGCTTTTTTCCAGGTTGTGGACAGTTGAGGTTCAAAAATATATTTTTTCTTTCTTTCTTTCTTTCAAATAGGGTACTTCTTTTTTTTTGAGAAAGAATATAAAACACTGAGATTTTAGGTGTCCAATTTAATAATTCAATTTCATAGGAAGAGTAATAATAAAAATTATTATGTTGTGATTTTGAATAATATAATAATTAGTGCTGTGCAGTTAGACCGGGTAAGAGTGAAGCAGTTTCTGGGGGAGGAAGGTGGCTTAGTGACTTGTCCCCTAAAGTGTTTTTCTAGGAACATATAGCTAGGATGAGTCTGCTTGTCTTCGTCCTGTATTTCTCATTCCCTTAGCTTCCCTCTCCTACGTGTGTAAGTGATCCTATTATTCTAGGGCCATTATTCATTCAACATTTTTTTGAGTCTCTCTGTGAGCCAAGCCCCTCTGCTTGGAGCTGGGAATGTACATGTAAACAAACCAGAGCAGCTTTTGGTCCCTGCCCTCACAAAGTGCAATGGAATGCAGGCTATAGACAATTAAGCAGTAATTGCAATGCAATGAGAAAAGTGCAATGGTTGTGAAGCCCAAGGGGCTCATGGGAGCCCACAGGATGGACATCCATCTAAACCAGACTGAGAGAGGTCGGGGAAGCTGGAGGGAGCCCCATAATGGGGGTGGGGCAGGGGCAGGGAGAGAGTCCTTCAACTCACAAAGGCAGGGCGGTAAGGGTGACAAGGGTGACAAAATTCCCCAGGGAATTTTGACTTCACCCTCAGGGCCACGTCTCCGAAGTCAGGAGAAGGTTTTCCATGGGGAATGACACCATCAGATTTATGTTTAGAAATGCGTCCTCTTCTGTGCCTCTCCAGCCAGTCCATTTCATTTCATGTCTCTCTAGCAGTCCAACAATTACTTAGGCCCAGGCTCCATTTAGACTTCCTTCGAGACTCACGGTCCAGAGAAGAATGACAAACTGCCAAAGAGCAATTTTGTATAAAAGGTAAAATAATGAATCTTATAAATATAAAACTTGTAGGTCAAACATTAATGTCAAAAATTAATTTAACTCATTAGTTAATGAGGGAACTGGTAAGATGTTACAACCAGTTCAAAGGAGAATTCAAAGAACCACATGTTTATGTGCCCTAAAGGAAAGCTAAAATAAGTTTATAAATGGTTGCAGAAATGGGTCTGTCCATAGTGCAATAATCAACCTCATGCAACTAACAGACATCTATGGATAAAGTGATTTACATTGTTATCCGTTTTCCATTATTTACAAAGCTAGAGAATAACTCAAAAGTGGAGATAGCCCAGATGGACAGGAAACTTCTGCATCTTTTTTGGTCCATTTCAAAGTTTTTCATAATTTTTCTTGACAGGTTCTAGAAGCCTGCGTTCATTTCTGAGCTTTGCCATTCTAATTTGAACCCTGAAAGTCCAGCCACTTCCCCTTCTGGACCTCAGCCTTTCCATTTTAATTTATTCATATACTAGGCCTCTGTGTGTGATACTATTTAAACAAAACAAGCCACTAAAACAATAATTTATACTCTATGTAGGGTTGCCAGATTTCACAAATAAAAACACAGGATGCCAGTTAAAATTGAATATCAGATAAACATCAAATACTTTTTTTGTGTATGCATATCTCAAATGTTGCATGGGACATAGTTGGACTAAAAAAATATTCTTAATTTGTCTGAAATTCCAGTTTAAGTATCCCATGTTTTATCTGACAACCCTACCAATACGCAAAGGGTTAAGCAAGGGATGTAGACTGTAGTATTCTGCGTCCACAAGAGAAGGTGGTCAATTCAAATATCGTTATGATTTCGCTTATATGTGGAATCTTAAAAAATGGTACAAATGAACTTATTTACAAAACAGGAATAGAGTTACAGATGTAGAAAACAATCTTATGGTTACCAGGGGGGAAAGTGAGGGGAGGGATAAATTGGGAGATTGAGATTGCCTTATACACACTACTATATAAAATAGATAACTAGCAAGGACCTACTGTATAGCACAGGGAACTCTACTCAATACTCTGTAATGACCTATATGGGAATAGAATCTTTTTTAAAAAGTGTATATATGTAGATGTATAAATGATTCACTTTGCTGTACACCTGAAACTAACACAACATTGTAAATCAACTATACAACAATAAAAATTTTTTTTAAATAAATTTTAAAAAAAGACTTGGAAAGCTCGAGACGCCATATCCGAAGTTTTAAATTTTGTTTTGTTTAGTAATGAATCCTAAGGAGAGAGATCTCATTCAATACAAAACTGGGGTATAGGCTACAGATTGGCAGAAACTATGTTCCAGAGGGAAAGAGAGGGGAAGCAGCCAGTGGAGAGATGGTTTTCCTTCTATTATCCTCCTCCCATTCATTGGGGTCTGACAGGTATTTGCTGGTCATGGGAGAGGACACTGGCCATGCAAGTTCCGTCACCAGGGTGGTTCTCTGCTGGCCTTAGAGAAGATCTCCATCCCTAATTAGCTCAGCCTAGGGCCTTAGGTTACCATGCCTCTGCTTGAGGCCAGCAGGTGCTTCAGGGGCCGCGTCGAGTGTTTGGGGGTTCACAGAACACTGTGAGTTGGGAGGGACCCATTTCTGGTTCTTCCCGACTTTTACAGGATTTAATCACTCATATTGGACGGCTATTCATTTTTTTTTTTTTCCCAATTGTACAGTTGGCCGACAGATGAAAACTCTAATCTTAGCACGAGTAAGCGGCAGAATCTCTGTCCCTGGATTTGAAATAACTGCAGATTACAGAGTCCAGCTTCCCAGGGCAGAGGCAGAGGAAGAAAATTCTTATGCAGGAATTCTTACATGTTTTAGGGGGAGACTGGACATTCAAGGAGCAAATTCTGTCCTTACGGAGAATGCTAGACAGAGAAAGGTGCACTGGCCACTGGTCCTTAGGAGATGTGGGGAGAGAGAGATTGGGGTATTTATGGCTTTATCAGAAGTGGTCTGTCTACCAAGATTTCCTGGTAATTAGTAACCAGGAAGGTGTCTGTAAAATTGCAGAGTAGACCAAGGTTAGTTTTGATGCTGTGTCCTCATGTTTCTAGATTTTCTTTCTTTTCCCTTGGAACTTCCTCCCGCTCCCGGAATCTCATTACTCAGTGTCCTAGGAATTGCTTCTTTCCAAGATCCTAAGTCTTGTCTTTCAGGCTTGGGCTTCCTGCCAGATGGGCCTGACTCTGCAGTCCTCTAACTGTGAGATCTGGGGCAAGTTACTCTCTATAAAAAGGTAGCTGGTTACTACCGCATGTGATAATATTTGCTATGTAGAGAAACGACAGATGGAAAGCCCTCGAGAAGTCACAATGAGGGTATTACGTTGAGCAGTCTACTATATACTGATGACCATGGAGTCATCTATATACACACATCGAATTCTCATAATAACCCTGTGAGGGGGTAGCATAATTAATCCTCTTTTGCAACAAAGGGAACCAAGGCACCATTAAATCAATTTGCTTAAGACTGGACGGTTTTAAGTGCTGATGCTAATATGTGAACAGGCAGCCTAGCACATGGGACTACAGTATTAACCGTGATGCTCAGAGTCTCTCTGAAAATGTTAGTTATTATTATCATTACTGTTGTTGTTATTATTCCTATCTATTCTAGAGAACACTAGGACCCAGGAGAGTGTAACAGCTATTCGTTTCCCTAGTCATACTCATTTGGGAAGATTCATAATGCATCTCAACATATTAAAGTATCTGAAAAGTCAGATAGTAAAAACACCATTTAATTTTTAAAAATAGGCTTAAAAAATTTTTGGAATACTTTTGGATACACATAAAAGTTGCACAGATAGTCCCGAGAATTCCCACGTGTCCTGTACCCATTTCCGCAGTTGTTAAGATCTGATGTTAGTGTGGTACATGTGTCACAGCTAATGAACCAATGTTAATGCATCATTATGAGCAAAAAAATCCATACTTTGTTCAGATTTCTTCAGCTTTTATGCAATGTTCCCAGGCTTCCACCCAAGATACCACATACTACTGAGTCATCATGTCTCCTTGTTTCCTCTTGGCTTGGACAGTTTCTCAGACTTCTGTTTTTTGAGGATCTTGATCGTCTCGAAGAGTACTGGTCAGGTATTCGGCAGAATAGCCCTCAATTTGGCTATGTCTGTTGTTTTTCTCAGGGTTAGACAGGGGCTACTGGTTTTGAGGACAAAGACCATGATGTATAGTGCCATTCTCATCACTTCATGTCAAAGGTACATATCATCAATTTGCCTTATTAGTGAAAATGTTAAGATTGATCCTCTGGCTAAAGCGTTTGTCATGTTTCTCCACTGTTAAATTATTATTGTTTTCCCTCCTTTCTATACCAAACTCTTTGGAAGGAAGTCACTAGGCACAGCCCATGCTTAAGGGGTGGGAAGTTATACTCTACCTCTTTGCAAGGGGAGTGTCTACAGAAAATACTTGTAATTCTTCCGCATACGAAATTCATCTCTTTCCCCCCATTTATTTATTCAACCATTTACTTATATCAGTATGGATTCATGGATATTGGTTTTATACTTTGGGTTATAATCCAATACTATATTATGTATCTCTTTATTCAAATTGTTCCACTGTTGGCCATTGGAAGCTCTTTCAGTTGACTCCTGTGTCCCATATCCCGATCAGCAGTGTGTGTGTGTGTGTGTGTGTGTGTGTGTGTGTGTGTGTGTGTATGTTTGAGCACTTCCTTACTTTCTGACACTACTAGGTACTCCAGGCTCATCTTATATATTCACTGCTCCAGCTCTAGAGTTCATGATTTTTTCAAGAAGCTTTTCTTCCTTTTATTGGAGAATTGGGTGCTGGGTGGGCTCATTGCTACTGAGGTGTTACTGCTTCTGGGCCCTCTCAGGGGAGAGAGTTTGAAACTATATGTATGTATACTGACCCGTTTACTGTCTCTAAGCAAATGTTTCCCAAGCTTCTTTGAATACAGGCCTTCCCCCAAATGCTCAAAACATTGCTTACTATTTCTCAGAATGTTCATATTCCATAGAAGTGACTTACTACACGGTACTATAGCAACGGCATTTGTGTATCTGTGTTTCAACAACAAGTATTAATAACAATAGTCATGATGATAGTAATAGTTAGTGATTATTGATTATCTATTCTGTACTAGGCATGGTGCTGGTCTTGGAACTAGGGTAGTGGGATAGACTCCTAGGTCCTTCTTCTTAGGGACTTCTGTAGGTGACTTACAAGGCCTTTGATGACTGGGTCTCAGCCAACTGTGGTCTCTAACTACTTTCTCACCACAGGTTCTCTTTCTCTCTACAACCACACCCAACATCCCTCTTCCCCAGGCTCTCTCGTACTTCTAGACCTTCACAGAAAAGTCTAGATGTTTCTGGAACAATCTTTCTTTTCATCCAACCAATCCCAACTCATTCTGCAGGTCTTGAGTAAAAGATTACCTGTTCAAGATTTGTCTGCCCTCAACCTGTGCTCTGCATCAAGAACCTGTTTTCAAGCATGTCTTTCCATAGTGCCCTTTACTTGCCTAAAGAGGCACTTACTCCATTGATTGTACTTGGTTAGCTGCCTTCTGTTTGGATTAAGCTCTTTGAGGGAAGGACCGTATCAGCCTTGCTCACTGTTTATTCTCAGTGCCTGGCACTAGTCCAGGGTGTTCAATATTCTGCAGATAAGCGAGTGGACAGATGAATGTATGAGGCATCATGGAAGGCTTCTAAGAGCTGGTGATGTTTGAGTTAAACCAAGAGAAGAAAAGATGAGGTTTCAGTAAGGCTACGAACCTTAATAGTTAAGTTAATTGGTTGATAATAGGTTGAACCATATGAAATTGTAGTTTCTCTAAGTCAAAAACGGTTGAACATTCATAAGGGTCAACCTAATAATAACAGGATTGAACATTTAGTATGTGCTTTAAGGTCTTTGCATGTGTTGACTCATTATTGACGTTGTCAGTCCAATTAGGTAAATACTTCTATTATTTACATTTGACCAATGAAGCAACTGAGGCACAGAGAAGTTAAGTAACAGACCCAGGGTCACACAGCCCAGTAGGAAATCTAGGGCTCCAGCCCAGAATGTCTGCTTCAGAACCCTGAGCCCTTAGCCAATATCTTGAAAGCAAGGAGGGTGGGGCACATGGAAGGACATTAAAGAGGGTATGAGAAGACGAGACGTGCTTTTTTCATAAAATAGAAAGTCCGTTAGGCAGACTGAAGATTAGGAAGAGTGGCAGCCATCTTGAGATGGTCATCCTGAAATTAGCAGTTTCTTTTCACCTTTTCCTTTAACCAGGGCACTTCCTGACCCCCTCTTTCTGCCAACCAAGGTACCTTCAGCATGTACAGACTCCAGCCTGGCATTTCAAGGGGTTTAAAGCCAAACCATGCCAGCTCTGCCCAAGGCATCAGCTCTGCCCTGCCGAACCCACTGGAGGCCACATATTTGTGCAGCTTGCCGTGGGCTTCATGGTTTTTAGTGGGTAGTTCTAAAAGGGCCCTTTTCTGGCAAGAAAGAAGACTGCTTCTCCCTTTTGCTAAGGCGCTTTTCCTGGAAGTTTGCCAGTGAATTTTGGATATGGTCATATTTACTGAAAGAGGCAGCTATGGTGTTTGGCTGTTGCCATCTAAGATTTTATTGAGGGAGTGAGGACAGGAGCCTCAGGTCCCAGACAAGTGCTTTAATTGCTCTAATGATCCTATGGAGCTTTCAAAGGCCTCCGTGAGCTTTCACATCTGTGAAATGGAAGCACCATCTGCCTGCTCCATTGAGTTCCAGCCCCTCTGAATCCCCAGTCTACATGGTGGTTCTCAGCACACAGTGGTTCCGACTGACGCTCCGCACACCTTTTCTCCAAAAACGTGTTCTGTATCCCGTCTGCCCCGGCAGAGTGATATAGCATGCAAAGAGAGGTCACAAAGAGGAACCATTAAAAATCCTTCAGAATCATTTGTGAATTATTTACATGAAGGATTGAGATGTATTCAGGTGTCTTTATTTCCATGAACAGACACTCTGCTGTTTGTATGAACGAATGACTGCTTACAAGACAAAACTCCCCTTAACTCGAGTAAAAACAAATCTTGGGTAAAGACCCCAGTGATTAGAAGTAAGCAGCTTGAAATGACAAGCTGATGGCTTGATGGCTCGGGCTTCAAATGGAATTCCACGGACTGAACCTTTAAGTATAATTAAGCGCAAAACACCACCTGAAGGAACACTGAGGATTTGATGTAAACCTGCAGAAGCCAGAAGATTCAGCGGAGGCTCTAAAGTCGGGAGGCTCATCCTGCCCGGGTTAGAGGGCGCTTTGATACTGTTTTCGCTCCGGGGAGGCGGAGCCAGAGCAGCGTGTGAGAATCGCCTAAACCGAAAGGACCAGGAAAAGGGGAACAAAAGCTCGAATTAAAGGCAAAGTGCACGCCAGTTTTCACCGCTTTCCTTTCGTCAGCTGAAGGAAACCTAGAGATTCTATTGAGCACATTTAGAAATGAAGTTTCCTGATCTGGAAAATCAAATGCTTGAACTGTACAAAGAAAATAGACCCCTCAACCCTCCACTTACATAACGCGAAATCCTGTTACAACGTACCTCAGCCACGGGGGCGCTGTTCCTTCGGGACCCAACTCCTTCCCTTTGAGGTGAGGAAGGCTTGCCACCAAGACCCCTCAGACTGACGCTTTCGTCCTGCACTTGTGGAAACTATTTTACTCCCTCGCAAATATATGAGAAAATAAATGTTAGCTCCCCTCAGAGGCAGCACAATGGGACAGAATGGGTGTCCTGGATAGGAATCAGCCCAGCTCCGCAAATCCATAAAATAGGAACAAAACATCCCTCCTAGGACTTCAGGGTGGAGGGGGACTGTTTAATTTTTTTAACATTTGCCTGTTATTTATCATGTTGCACTTATAGTAGCAAGTTGTCCTGGAAAGATAAAATCGGTTAATACACATAGAAGGAGTAGGAAGTGAGGAGACACCCAACATTTATAAGGTGACCATGATGGACCATTATACTTATATTGTAATCACATAATTTAATTTTACTACTTTTTTTTTTTTTTTTTTTTTTTGCGGTACGCGGGCCTCTCACTGTTGTGGCCTTTTCCGTTGCGAAGCACAGGCTGTGGACTTGCAGGCTCAGCGGCCATGGCTCACGGGCCCAGCCGCTCAGCGGCATGTGGGATCTTCCCGGACCGGGGCATGAACCCACGTCCCCTGCATCGGCAGGCGGACTCTCAACCACTGCGCCACCAGGGAAGCCCTTTACTTCATTTTTGTAAAAATCTATGAAGTAGGTTTTCCAGAGATGAGCTGACAGCTCAGAGAAGTTAAGTAACTCACTCAAAGTCACACAGCAAGTATGGGGCAGAGCTGAGATATAAACCCTCAAAACCATGTTTATTTCTACCACAGGATGTGGAAAATACTTTTCAAGTGCAGTCATAGAGTGTATCATAACATTCTTTCTTTCTTTCCTCCTAGTAAAGCTTCTTGCAAGAGTTTTCGTAAGTTCTGCCTGCAGGTCACCGAGAAGAGAGCTTTTAATTGCAGAGATGGCTGGAGTAAAGGGAAGGGAACAGGGACGTGATAAGTGGGAGGAATACCAGGTTTCCATATTTGTCTGCCCAGATTGGCAGGGCATTGTCTAGGGGCTTGGCACTTTCCCCATAATCAGGGCGCATCTTTTGAAAGGAAATGAGAAGTTGCTCAGAAAGAGTAATTAGATAATTGGTTCTGGGGAAGGGGACTTGCTAGACCAGGAGTAGTTTTCAACTCCATGACACTTTTCATCCGCTTTAGAACGTGCAATAGCTCTGAAAAATTCATCCTATGTGATGCGGTGAATATTTCTTTCCTACATGATAGAAACAGAAGATCATGGCTGGGACTCAGATCAGAGTTTAAGAAAAAAAAAATAAGGGGCAAATCAGTACCTACCTCATAGGGCTGTTATGAGGATTCAGTATTGATAAAGCACTTAAAAGAGACCCTGGCACATAGTAGGAATGTAGGTATTTGCTAAGTAAAAGTAGTGGGTTGCCCTGTTATCCTTACTAAGACATGCGTTCCAAGGGCAGTGTATATTCTTGTCAGGCAATAAAGGCTCGTTAAAGTTTAATGGATGAAAAACCCAGGGTGACCATAATGGTCTCAAAAATGTGTGAAATTCTCAAATCCACACCTATTTTGTTTCTCACTGAGTGTGTATATGTTTCTCATTAAGTGTATATGGGAGTGTAAGGAATTACAAAATCAATACTGAGCCTGTTCAACTTCTCTTCTCCAAAACTGGGAATTCATCTATGTAAGTCTCTTAAGATACGTGCACCCCAATGTTCATTGCAGCACAATTTATAATAGCCAAGACATGGAAACAGACTAAATGTCTATTGGCAGATGAATGGATAATGAAGATGTGATATCTATATATCTATATATCTATAGATAGATATATAGATATAGATATATATAGATAGATAGATCGATACACAATGGAATATTACTCAGCCATAAAAAAGAATTAAAGTAATACTATTTGCAGCAACATGGATGGACCTAGAGATTATCATACTAAGTGAAGTAAGCCAGACAAAGATAAATATCATGATATTGCTCATATGTGGACTCTAAAAAAAAAAAAGATACAGGTGAACTTATATGCAAGACAGAAATAGACCCACAGACATACAAAACAAACTTATGGTTACTGAAGGGGGAAGAGAAGGGGAGGGATAAATTAGGAATTTGGGATTAACATATACACACTACTATATGTAAAATAGATAAACAGCAAGGATCTACTGTATAGCACAGGGAGCTATGCTCAGTATTTTTTAATAACCTATAAGGGAAAAGAATCTGAGAAAAGAATAAATAAATAAATATATATATATATATATATATATATATAATAGAACTAAATCACTGTGCTATACACCTGAAACTAACACAACATTGTCAATCAACTATACTTCAATAAAAAATAAATTAAAAAATAAAAATAATGGGACTTCCCTGGTGGCACAGTTGTTAAGAATTCACCTGCCAATGCAGGAGACACACTACTGAGCCTGCGCTCTAGAGCCCGTGAGCCACAACTGCTGAGCCCATGTGCCGCAACTACTGAAGCCCACATGCCTAGAGCCCATGCTCTGCAGCAAGAGAAGCCACCGCAATGAGAAGCCCGCACACCGCAACGAAGAGTAACCCCCCTCGCCAAAACTAGGGAAAGCCTGCATGCAGCAATGAAGACCCAACGCAGCCAAAAATAAATAAATAAATAAAATAAATAATAATAAAAAAATGCCTTTTGCAGTAAAAAATTAATAAGTTTCAGAGAGAATTATTACATATAAAAATGTTCGGAGCTTCAAGTTTTAACCATGCAAGTGGGTACCATTCCATGTGGCTCTCTGAAATGCTCAAGTTGGTTGGTGAAATGGATGCATAGAAGTTATTAGAGGTAAGCACTTCATGATACCTAAAGGGTCCATTCATAATCTTCAATAAAGTGTCGGCTTATCCATAGGCAGCTCCCAACCCCCTATGCAAGAGCAAGAGTGAGGAAGGTGCTACAATAAATTACTTGATTAGCTACCTTTCAAAATTAAATTGGTTCTGATCTGGATGTTGTCAAAAAAAAAAATCTAAGGCCTGGGGAAGATTACAGTGTTTATAAAGCAAAAGCAGCTGCCTCTATTTGTCATGGCATTTTGTTTTAAAAAAAAAAAATCTTGGTTCGACAATCTCCCTTTCAGGTTTGAGTTCACTACAAATGTGAAAAATAGGCAAGGTAGTAAAGCACAAAGGACAGGTTTTATCATGGAAATTCTAAAATGCCCTTAACTGTGGTGGTGGTGTGATGTGTCAGCTTGGCCATCCATCAGAGAAAGCTAACCCAGGAGCTGATAATGACAGGTAGTTTTATGAATAGATTTCGGGACCCAGGCAGGTGGGTTTCCGTAGAGAATAGAAGTACACTGAGCAGAAGGTACGCTAAGAAAAGGCTGGTGTGAAGGTGCACACGGTTCTCGTCTACACACCTTACTAAGTCCTGGGTTGCCTGTTTATGTCTCTGCTGAGGACGTGCAATTTCACAAGAGGCCCTTTCATAGTTACCACATTGCTTTGGGTCCTAAGCATTTTTCCGTTTCTGGTTCATTCCCCAAAGTTACTTTGTAAGAGTGTTGAGTTAGCTCCGGCTTAACTGGGACAACTAGACAGCTCAGAGGGCCCACATCTGCGTTCTTCTCCAGTGAGTCTGTGGACGGTGACTCCAGGATGTTCTAACACTTGAAACTTTCCTCCTGGTTATCAAGGAAGATACTTATTCGTTCCAATAGACTGCTTTGTATTATGTTCTGGGGAGGCCGAAAGATTGCAGGGTCACACAGACGTAAGTCTGAATCTTACCTTCACCCCATACTAGTTTTATCATGTAGCAGGTAGGTCAAGCTAATCAGGCTCTCTGAATCTCAGTTTGTAGAATGTGGCCAGGAAGTGCTGACATGGAAGGCGTGTGGCAAGGATTCCGTGTCTGCTATTTAGCGGGTGCATTCATCACTGCTTGCTGTTATTGATCGTAGACCTTTGAAAACGGCATAAAGGGGCAACGTTGCATTTGAGGTCACCTGCTGTGTGTCTTGGAGCAGATAAGTTTCAGAACTCTCTGAGCTTCCGTTTCCTCATCTGTAAAACAGGAATAACTATACGCATCTCATTGGGTTTTTGTGAAGATTAATGAAGGGTTTGGTGAGTGTCTAGAATGTAGTAAGCATTGAGGAAGTGGATTCATGGTAGTTGTGTTATTTTTGTTATTGCTGGTTGAGGCCACTACTATAAATAAGGAAATAATCAACTTCCCTATCACTGTGCTCTGTTACATTGATTTCCTAGCATTGGAAAGTTTTGCATAACTCTTTGCTTCTTTCTTGGCTCCCCTTCTATAGAATATAAGTTTATGAGGTCAGGGAGCCTTTATTTTTCTGTTTCACTGCAGTTTCCTCCAGCTCCTACTTCAATGTCTGACTCGTCATGGGCACTCATAAATATTTGTAGGGTAAATGAATGAATGAAGAGGCTTTAGGTGGAACACCACTTCCTCCCTCCCTTTGGGGTCCCTGGGCCACTGTGCAGTAGCGCTGTCTGCCTGATGCCTGGTTGATTGTTCCGCCGTGTGCCTCGTCCTCTGAGAAGAGTCTCTCCACCTCTTGGCATCTTCTCAGGCCATCTCCTTCCCCTGCCTGCTGCCCCTCCCCCAACCAGCATGTGCTCAGGGAATGCAAACTAATTTAACCAAAGCCAAACATAATTAGGAGAGTAAATCTGCTGCTCCTGCTGCTGCTGTTGCTGGAGCAGCAGAAAAAAAAAAAAAAGTCTTACAGTGCATTCCAAAATGAAATGCGGTCTGGCGGCCTCTTTGGACCCCCTACTGTTAGCGTAATGGCTGTGCCCAGGTGTCCCCTACCCCACTAGGCTGGGAGGGGAAGAGTTAATTGCATAGTGGCACCCCTCGGCTGCCAGTAGCGTCAAGATACCATCCACCTCCGCACGTGCTAGTTCTTAAGGATTCACTGTTGATATGTGACACGAGACCGTGCCAAATGCCAGCTGCTTCTTTCCTTTGTTCATGTGTTCCTTTAGTTCCTTTGTTCATGCATTCATTCATGTGTTCACTCGTTCATCCACTTACCAGCGCTTATCCAGGTTCTGCTGTCGTGCCGGGCGCTGTGCTGAGTGTTTGAATTACAGCAGACAGTAGAAGCTGGTGCAGAGCGTGGGTGTGGGATGTCTTGGGGGCTGGCAATCTTGGGAAGACTAGTCCAGGAGGTGCCCCTTGGTTTCTGCTTAGACACCTGAATAGAGCTCATGCCATAGATCTCACAGGGACAGGAAGGCTCAGCATTTGAAGAACTAGCGTAGCAAGCCCTTTCCTCTGACTTTGGTTTTACATCTGTTTGGGTTGCTTGAGGTGGGGGAACCTGACTCCACAGAGCACCCCCTTTCTATTACCACCTCTCAAGTCCCTGTTCAGCCATTCCTTGGATCGTGCCCCCATGCACAGTATAGTCTCGTGTTAATAGAATGGTATATGGCTCCTTGGGTACTCTTGCCCTAGGTGAAAGGCTACTGAAGAAGCTCTTGGGACTTTCTTGAAGCCAGATATCACACATCTGTCTGCGTCTTCTTGCCTAACTCCCACGCCCAAACTTCACTGCTGTACAGGGAACACCAAGCAGGAGCAGAGGAGGGAAGCACCCTAGCAGCCGGAAAGCAAGATGATGAAGCATCCGTATGTGAGCTCAGTTACATTCAAACCTAAGTGGTGGGAAGCGAATCTGAATTCAGGTCCTCACATACCCCCCGCTCCCCGTTTCTGATAATAATTTTCACAGTGTAGTGAGTGCTTGCAGTGGGTCTTGAACTTTGTTAAGCTCTTTATACATGGAAGTGTGCTGAACCCTTACAACTGTCCTGCAAGGCTGTGAAAGGATTCCCACTTCTGAGTAACAAAATCGAGGCTCGACAATAGGCGGTGACTTGCCAGGGCTATATGCCTTCTAAGGGGCAGAACTACGGTTTGGATGAAGGTTAGCCCTTATTTTGCTCCGGTGGCGTCATCTTGTTTGCTTATAATAAATCTTGTTGCACCCTAGGTTTATTACCTATTTACTCTTGTGTGTTCTCTGTTGGCCATACGCTTTTTGAGGCAGGGCTGTGTCTTTAGGTTCCCTCTCTTTCCGCAGCCCTTAGCACAATCCCTGACTTAGCATGGCCGTTCCATACACATTTATGGAATAAAAGAGGGAACAAATGAATCAATGCCACTTCAGCACCTGGTACTTCTTCCGTCCTCCGCAGCAGCCTTGAAAACAATCAAGCTTTCTCACAGAGATTTTCATTTCTGTTTTGTGACTTATTTTATTTAAATATCAGCAGTGAGTCCCCTCCCTTTCAGGGCCTGTAAGACAGCTCCGCTTCTGAGGCAAGACAGCTCCGCTTCTGAGGCAAGACAGCTGGGAGAAGGAGGGTGTGTTGGGTCTTCACTCTGCCAGCGCCAGGGATGCGTTCATGAGGGATCCGGAGCCTGCAGAACTTGGGCTGCAGTTTGGTGTGGGCAGGAGAGGCAGGTGCCTGTGGTTTCTGGTGAGGCATGAGTGTTTCCCAAGGACAGGAAGGCTCGGCCATTTGAGGAGTTGCAGTTGTTCTAAGTCGTACATCAACACTGAGAGGGAGGAGAGAGTGCAAGAGGAGAACTTACATCCTGATAGCGTGGCTCTTCCCCTTTCTTAGCCCTTAATGTCTGGGCCAACCATTTGGCCCTTAGAATATGCTACCATGATTTCTGTGTTTGCGTGTGTGTGTGGCTCGCCACCCAGCCAGGGAGACTAAAAATTCATTCCTGGTGGGACCTGTTTGCATCCCCAGGCTCCAGTTTCTCATACTTGAGAGGGTCATCGTGTAGGGGAGGAAAAACATCTTTTTCCTCTACGCATCTTAGGTTGTCCAGCCAGGACCCTGCAAATTCGACTGATTTACAAGAGAAAAACAAACAGGAGTTTATTCACATGTGCATCACACATACAGATGGGACCAGTCAGTGATGACTAACTCAAAGAGGTGGTTAGAACTTGGACTTATATAGCATTTTAAGGTAAGAACAAAACATTTGTAGAGAATTAACAAGACAAAGGAAAAGGACTTTGAATTTCTAGGAGCAGCAAATTGTGGGAAGGTAAATACATGGGTAAGTCATGGAAGATAAGGGCTAGTTAGCAAAGTTTGCTATGTAGATTCCTCTGGTGCTAATAAGGGTCTAAAGTTGTCTCTGGTGGTAATTTCTATCCATCCTAGTAGACAGGGGAGGGGGAAAATCTTTACAAATTTAGGTCCTGCTTTTAAGCAAATAGGGGGAAGGCAGAGGGCTAACTTGTATCTGCTTCTTCTCAGTTGCCTTCAGTTCTAAATAATGCTTATGCCAAAGTGGCATATTTGGGGGTGGCATATTCTGATCCCCTTCACCAGTCAGCAAATATGTATCAGTGTCGGGAGCCCACAGCTGCTGGGCAGCTCAGGGCTACAGCAGTGAGCACGGCAGATAAAAATGTCTGCTTTGTTGAGCTCACATTCTAGTTGGGGTAAGACAGACAATAAACAAATAAACATGTAGGAGAGCAGATGCTCCAAACTTTTGTGGTGGATAATGATGCCCACTACAGCATTCGCCAGCTCCACTAATGAGTCTCCCTGGAAACTTGAGTGGTTGATAAGCGTATTAAGAACCTAGAAAAGTCATACTAGTAGATTGGCTGACTTATGAGTTACAGAAGCCTGTGGATCATGATAGATGCAGGATCCTGTCAATTACATTCTGGCTGGGAAGAAATTCAATTATAATGTATATGTTGAAACTTTCTTCTTAAGGATTTGTTCCAGAAATCAGAGCTCCCTTTTAGTGGTTGTTAATATCAGGAAATGAATATCTGATTACATTTTTCAAAGGCGAGTCCCTTAGCAGCAGGTGGAATCTCATCTTATCCTAGCTTCTGCATAATTCATTTTGGGGGAAATCTCTTGAGTTTTGTTTTCAAAACTTGAGGAGACAAATGAAGCTGGTTTGGGGGTCATAGGAGTTTTTAACCTTTCAGGATAAGCAAAAATACCTAATGTCATTCCAGGAACAGACCCTGAAATGTGGATTCCTTGAGAAACGACAAAGGAGCTAGGGCATAGGCGAGGGGGAGGAAGTGTGAGCCTGCAAAAAGCCAGCCAGCAAGTGTGTTTTGCACGCTGCCTTGTTTATCCATCATGCATGTCTTGGGAACCACTTTGTGTGCTTGGCTAGAGCTTATTATCATCACAGAAACATTATAGAACATTGTTTTCTTTTGCCTGGTCCACTGGCTGCCTTGCCATTGAAGCCACAATAGGCAATGCTTGCACATTGCATTTTGGCCTGTTTGTGGAGCCAGCATGGGCACCTGCTACTGTGTGTTATGGTGATGTGTCCTTCCTCATCACACAGACCTTCTGTGTCGCAGCAGAGCACGAGGGATTCTCTCGTGAGCTGCCCCTGCCCTCTTCCGTTCTGGCCTGGCCTGTGGTAGAACTAAGACCCAGGAAGTGACTGGGAAAAAGTTGGAATTGGTTTGCACTTTGGTCTGGGCTCTTTCTGAGCACTGGGGTAACTGGCCTGGGGTCCTCGGGACTCTTGGGTGGAGCCATGTTTTTCGTGCCAACAGACATTTTCTTTGTGTCACCTTTAATTTAACCACCCAGAGAATTTCTTCCAGGCTTTTAAAAAATAAACATATTTGTGCAAAATTGAGGTCATTAATTTTATATATATATACATGCATATGTATAACTTTATATAGTACTTATTTTATTCACTATTGGATCATATGCTCTTTCTATGGTATTAATAATTGGAAAATAACTCTTTTCCTTAATTATAAAGCAACACCCATTGCCTTCATCCACTCGGGCAGCTATAACAAAATACTGTAAACTGAGTGGCTTAAAAACAATAGAAGTTTACTTTTCACAATTCTGGAGGCTAGATGTTCAGGATCAAGGTTCCGGCATGGTCAGGTCCAGGTGAGGGCTTTCTCCCAGTTGCAAAGTACTGTCTTTTCATTTTAACTCCACATGGCATAAGGAAGGAAGGGGCTAGCTAGCTCTCTCTGGGGTCTCTTGTGTAAGGGCACTAATCGCATTCATGAAGGCTCCACCCTCATGACCTAAGCACCTCCCAAAGCCCCCACCTCCTAATTCCATCACATTGGGCATTAGGTTTTAACATGAATTTGGAGAGGACATTCAGATCATCGCACCCATTTACTGCAGAAAATTAGACACTGTGGAGGATTGGAGGGTATCTAAGTGTGGGAGAGAAAAGGGATGTGGTAGTCTATGCCCAAGGAGCCAGATCTTCAACACTACTTTATTGCTGAAGTAAAGAAAGTATGGTAGTGAAGAAAAAATTGGATGTTTCTGTCATTACTTTAGGGAGAGTAAAAACAGGTACAGAAATGCGTGAGGTATATAACAGGATAGGGAGAGAGTTGTTGGGAGAAATCAGAAGGAAAGAGATTGATGGGTTACCGTGGCAGGTTGGGATGAGACACCAGAGAGCCTTGAATAGTGTACTGAGGAATTTGAACTTTATTTTCTGAGTAGGGGATTTTGCTCAATACTTTGACAAGTGGAGAGAAGGATCAGAAAGAAGGAAACATTCTGAGGTTGTTGTTGGAGACCTGAATTCTTGGGACCAGCCTCTGAGACCCTAGAAAGAGATATGTATTTTATCTGCCTCTAAGATTGGGTCGTGGTCTGGAAGTCTGGAGTGCTGGCATTATGTGTTCCTTTGGAAATCACTTCCATTGTTGCATAACCCCATAATTTTGCAGGTCCAAAAACTGAGATCCAGGGAGGGGAGCAAATTAGAGAGACATGGCAATGATTATCAGAGCATGTCTTTGTGAGGAGTTGCCTGTCTCTCCAAGCCTCAGTGTCTTCATCTGTAAAATGGGACGAGAGAGTATGAGCCTCACAATGTTGTTGAAGGGATTAAAAGACACAAAGCATGTAAGGTATTTAGCAGTGATGTTTGGCATCTGTAACAGTAACAGTAACTATTCAGGTAGCAGCAACTGTTTTCATTGTCAGCAGTCATTGTCATCACCATCCTCATTATTTGTGTAGTGCAGGTAGTGTAGCATTAGTGGTTGATAAAACCTAATGTCAACCCCAGAAAAAAAAAACAAACAAAAAACCTAATGTCAAATGACTAGTAAAAGGCAGATCTTAAGGCATCTATGCCATGAGCACCGGCCCAGGAACAAGGCCTTAAGAGTACTTCCCTGCCTGCTGATGATCTGCCTAATATAACATTTTTAATCACAAGGCCCTTGAAGATACATTTTAAAAAAATAATTCAGTTTCATATCCATGATAGTGAGGGCCATTGGGCATCCTGTAATTGGGTTCCCATGAAGATGTATTCGTTCCTGTCCTGGCCTCTTTGGTATTGTAGTGGATTTAACCTATTGATTTCTTTCAGCCCCAGGTAGAGACACATAGGATTCTCTTTACCTGTGACTCTGTTTCAGCAGAAGTAGGGAATGGGTTTGTTTAGAGACTTCCCGTCCAGCTCTTTCTCTGAGCAGATCTGTACCTTCTCTTGTTCTTCCAGCTGGTCCCAGTGTGGGAGATAAAACACTTCCCACGCAGAGCTTACCCAGATGCTAGGCCCCGGTGCCAGCAACTTGGACCTTCCAGAGGAGCACTTTCTGGGTCTGTGACTTTCACACACATGCACAGGTACAAGGCTCTCCCTCATGTCCTGCCTGGATCACAGGGCTAGGAGGTGACAGACACTTGGTCGGGAGAAGAAGGAAAAATAAGAAGATTTAACACTGTCAGAGATGCATGCTATGCTCATTATAGATATTCACTCATTCAATGTGAGGTTTGGTGCTTGATAAAAGTTGTGGGGTTTAAGTCATGCAAGAAGTGTTTCTGGGTCTCTACCCCCATGTGTTTATGAGACAGCTGCCAGGTGATGCAGGTTCCACAGGGGCTGAGCTCCTTCCTCTCTGGGTGGGGCCTGTGCGCCTGGCCTGTTTGTGCAGGAGAGGAGAGAGTGTGTCTAGCTTACACGGGCCTGCTGGACAAGTAAAGGATGTAGGGCCCCTTTATGAAACTCAGGCCCAGAGAGACACTAGACAAACATGTGTCCCTGGAGACCTCATATTTTAGTGACTTTGGGATCTGAACCCGTACTGAAAAAGCATGAACAGATTTGGGGGTACATGGCAAGTAGAAAGACCTCTGGAGACACCCGGGCTTGGATCTGAGTCCTGGATGTGCTTTAATGTTCTCGGCCTCAGTTTCCTTATCTGTAAAATGGGACAAGTGATCCTTTATCTTGAAATTTTGTGGGGATTAGATATGAAGTATGCAGAGTGCTGGTACCATATATCAGCTAGGCAGACGAGCAGCTAGTAATTATTCAATAAATTACATTTGTTCTTATTTCTTGTCTACATAGAGAACTTAAGTTCTATGAGATAGGTAGAGTTATTATCTCCATTTTACAGACGAGGAAGTTAAAACACAGATGTTAAGTAACTAGCCAACATCATACAGTAAGTAAGTGGCCCAGATGGGATTCAAATCCAGGCGTCTGATCTTAAATCCCATGTTCTTAATCATTACACTACTCTGCGTTTTACAGGAAGGCTGCTGGTTCAGATGTATGAGGTGTCCTGTAATTACTGTGTTCAAGTCATGAGGTCTGGCTGGAGTTGCGTGAATGCAGGAGGGAATATAAGGAGGTGAGGACAGAGAGGTGAAGGCAGCCAGCTGATAGCTGTGGGCCCCATGGGCTATTCAAAGAGAGCCTTTTCCTCTGCGTTGATTGGGAACTACTGGGGGCATTTGAGACATGATTTTTGCTTTGAACCCCTGTATTTTAATTCCCTCTCTTCTTCTTAATAATTGCTGGCATTTATTGGGTGCTGACTGCGTGCATTATTATGCTAAGTGCTTTATGTGCCCTTTCTTATTTAATTCTCAAGCCAAATTTGCGAGGTGGGAATTTCCAGCCCCAATCTACAGATGAGGAAACTGAGGCTTAGAGAGCCTCAGGACTTGGTCAAAGATCCCGTGGCTTGTAAACAGTATAATCCAGTTTGAGTTAAAACAAAGTCTGCTTGGTTCTGAAACCAGTGTTCTTTTTCTCTCCCGTCTCCAAAGAGTTTCTTATCTGCTATTCTGTTGTGGTCCACAGACTTAGTCCCAAATGGTCCCCCCAAGGGAGGGCCCCGCAACTGAGTTAGTGCTCCATTGCCGACTTATCAACACCAAGGAGAGGGGATTTCTCTTAATGTCACCTGCCATTATATCTCACCAAGCCCCCTCATGGTACAGCTGGGGAAGGTGGGATGGTGACAGTGACACTCACGGAAATCAGAAATCTCTGAGCTGGTTGACATGAATTCTAGTTTCAGGTGTACCGGCAACTACTTGTGTGATCTTAAGCACAGTGCTTATCCAACTGTAAGCAAGAGTGCCTGTGAATTTGTGTTTCAATGTCTATCTTCCCAGAAGCCTTCAGGAGGATAAGGTCAGTGTTTATCTCACTTCTTGCTGCATCCTCATTTCTTGGAACAGTGTTTGTTTGACACATAGCAGAAGGCCAGTTACTATTTGAGTGAAAACCAATAATAGCTGGCTATTATGCAGTGCTTTCTCCCTACCAGGCACAGTACGTACATTTTTCCATGTCATTGAATAACGACAACTGTTTAAGGGTGGATAATATTATCATCATCTCCATTTTACAGATGAGAGAAATTGAGGCCAGCAAGTCTTAGCAACTCATTCAAGATCACACAAATAAATACATAATGAAGGTGACCTCAGTGTCAATGACCTCGGATAGAAAATTAGAGACTCTAATTAGCTTATGTCTGAGGGTCTTTCCAGTTCTAAAATTAGACCTAAAGAACCTGGCTCCCAGCGTAAAGCTTTTTCATCCCCATCTCATTGTCTCCCTGTAACTCAGAGGAGGGAACTTTTAGGACAAATGCGTGGTTTTCACAAAGCCCATTTTATATCTTTCTTTGTGTTTGCTTTTTCAGGGAAACGCAGTGGGACGAATGAGTTAGCCTGGCCATCTAGCTGAGGGGGCGGGTAGTGAGCTGGAGAGGAGTCTCTTTGCAGAACTTGGCTTAGGTGGCTCAGGGATTTGAACTTGGGCCGCTGCTGGCAGGACTCCTCACTGCTGCTCAGCGAGGGATGGTTATGCAATTTGCTTTCCCTCCCCAAGTGCACCACAGGGTGCCTGGTCTTCTTGAAATTGCTCTCATTTAACAATCTGCCTTTTTTGAAGCAAATGCGTCGTCTGAAACCTTTTATGACTTTATGGAAATCTAACTGCACTTTTGAAGCACAGATGGCCCGGGTTTACCTGCCTGTCTTTTTCACTCCCACTGTTACCCACATAGGAAGGCGACTGGATGGCAAGTTAAATATCTCTTTGACTTTGGCCCCATCATCTTGGATGATGAGAGGAAATGAAATTGTCTTTTGAGAAAGAGAGGAAAGACTCAGGGATGATTAGCCTGCAGAAGAGGAAGGGCCATGGGGGCCCTGGCTGTGTCCTCGAATGCTTGAAGGCCATTTTTAAAAGAAGGAGACCAATATTTAGGACCCTCAGGTAGTAAACCAGCCCTGATGCTGAGTAGCCAAGGAAAATGTGTGACTGGGCACGCTAATTTCCCCCCACCCCCTAACCTCACCCTCTTCAGTGCAGTTGACTGAACACAATTGCCACATATGTCCAAGAATGCTTATTCTAGATTATATACAAGGTTCCTGCCATTCCTAACTTGCTATGGTAATCCCGCTAGTAGAAATTAAACGTGAAATTCTTTTGATGCCTTTCACTTTCTTCTCCAAATTGCACAATCCTTTTTCATTTTTTTTTAAACTGTTACAATGATGAAAATAAGGCACCATCTCCATTTGCTGGCACAGGATTTATTTTTTTCCTCGTTCATTCTTTTGACAAATATTATTGAGTGTATTGCCCTGTGCCAAGGCACTGGGATTAGAGAAAGATGGACTTAATCTGTACCCTCATGCAGCAAAAAGTCTAGAACAGGAGGCAGGCAATAAACACAGGAGTAAATAAAACACAAAAATATCATTATTTGTCTAAGTAGTATGAGGAAAATGGACTGAGTCTAAATAGAGGAGAGATGTCCTCTTTTAGATACAGCTTGTTTGACAGGGTCTCCTTGAGGAGGTGACGTGTAAGTTACCTTAAGGACCTAAAGAACGATGAGGTAGAAACCATAGAGGAAAAACTCTATTTCTCTATCAATGAAAATATAGGTCTTTCTTTCCAGACCTCAATCCAGTATGTTTTCTCTCTTTCTCATAACCTTATTGTCTCTCTATATATCGGGTCTTTCAATTTTCTTTTTTTAAAAGTTATTTTATTTACTTATTTTTGGCTGCGTTGGGTCGTCGTTGCTGCGCGGGCTTTCTCTAGTTGCGGCGAGTGGGGGGCTGCTCTTCGTTGCGGTGTGCGGGCTTCTCATTGCGGTGGCTTCTCGTGTTGCGGAGCACGGGCTCTAGGCTCGCGGACTTCAGAAGTTGTGGCCCGTGGGCTCTAGAGCGCAGGCTCAGTAGTTGTAGCACAAGGGCTTCGTTGCTTCACGGCATGTGGGATCTTCCCGGACCACGGCTTGAACCCATGTCCCCTGCATTGGCAGACGGATTCTTAACCACTGCGCTACCAGGGAAGCCCTAGGGTCTTTCAGTTTTCTTTGTGCAATTAAAAAAACATTTATTGAGCACACCCTATGTGTCTTGAACTGTGCTATATGCATTATTATTTTTAAATGTAATGCGTATTTTAACCCTGTACAGGAGGAATTGACATCAATGAGGCAATAGTCGCTAAGAAGGTTAAGCTATTGGTCTACAGTGAGATGCCTAATAAACATTAGGGCTCAGATTTGGACTCTGGGCTGGTTGATTCCTGTGTCTGTCATCTCTCCACTGAGTCCCAGGACATCTTTGGGGATGTCCTGGGCATATCTGGACTCTGGGTTGCACGGAGGTGGCTGAGATCCTCTCCAATGAGGGAAACAGTTAGCTGTCTCCATACTCTGGCCTTCTGTTTAGGATTCAGAGGCTTCTGTTTCCATCACTGAGAGGAGCTCAGACTATAACTTGTAAGGAGAATGAACTAGGAATACGGGAGCAGCGGCTCAGGATCCAGGCTAAATTTAGAACCAGAATGGACAGCAGAGACACAAGGCTGAGATTTCAAAGGCCATGCAGAAGGAGCTATAATTTGTGGCAGTTTCTTTAGCTTCCCTGAGTGCTTCAGAATGAGTCTTCCTACAAGGTATCTCCAAGAGGGAGCCCTGCACTGGGCTTGTGCCTCCCCCTTGGCTGAACACAGACCAAGAGATAAAGCAGAAGCAGAGGAGATAGAGCCCTGAGCTGAGGGAGGCTGAAAGGGAGAAGGCAGGGCAGTGAGGTGTCGGCAGCCAGCCCCTGACCTACTTCACTGCTCTTCCCCTCTGGTAGATTGAATACATCAGGGGGAGAAGAAGAATGTGGGTCACCCCTCACACTTCGGCATACCCATGCGTTCAGTGGAGAGTAAAATTCTGTCATACTGAATCCATCAGACAACCAGTGCTCGTGAAAGTAAATCTATTTTCCAGAATCAGAGACTAAGGTGTAGCCAACTGTCCTGGGTTGAATAGTACATTCTCCTCGTATCCCTGTCTCCCAAATCCTAGACTCTCAGAACGTGACCTTATTTGGAAATAAGGTCTCTGAAGATGTACCTAGTTAAGATAAGGTCACACTGGGTTCGGGTGGGTTCATATCCAATGTTTGGTGTCTTTATGAGAAAATAGAGACACAGAGACAGAGACACACAGGGAGAAGGCCATGTGAAAGCGGAGGCAGAGATTGGAGTGATGCAGCTACAAGCCAAGGGATGCCAAGGATTGCCTGCAACCACCAGAGTCTAGGAAAGAAGCATGCAGCAGATTCTTCCTGATAGCCCTCAGAAGGAACCAAGTCTGCTGACACCTTGATTTAAGACTTCTAGACTCCAGAACTGTGGAAGCATACGTTTCTGCGGTTTTAAGCTACCAATGTGTGGCCATATGTTACAGCAGTCACAAGAAATTAATACAGCCACCAACTTAACAGTGAGGACCTCTGAAATTCCATTCCTCAGGCCAGGTAGCATTACCAACTGTCACGTGCCAGCCACTCCTTGGCACCCTGACACGTTCCTCACCTCACATCCTCCTGCAGGGGGCTGCTTTCTCTTTCTCTCCATCTCCATTCTGAACTCCTTATGGGCAAAGACCCAGATTTAATTCTTAGCTGTTTCCCCAGCTCCTGGAATATACTTGGTACTCAACAAGTATTGAAAGGATGAATGAATAAGATAGACACTGCTTGGCTACAGCAGTCCTTCCAAAACTTCAGAAACTCCAAGCAGCCTACCATTTTATGCATTCATTGTACTGATGTTATTAAGTGCCTACTGTGTGCCAGGAACTGTGCTCGGAGCAGGGAACATGGCGGTGAACAAATAAAAGGTCAACATTTCTGCTTTCTCATGGCTTATTATCTAGAGAAGAGATTGGGCAAGGGCATAGGTTAAACCAGCAGATACACTGATGTATTAATAGGTAGTTTAGGATGGCGATAAGTGCTCAAAAAAAAAAAAAAAAATCAAGCATGATATTGGGTAGAGTAACTGGAGTTTCCTCAGTTAGATGCTGCTACGAAAGGTCTCTCTCTGGCATTTGAGCTGAGACCTAAATAATAAGGGGGATTCAAGTCTGACGCTTTGGAGGACAAGCCCCACAGGCAGAGGAAACAGTAAGTGCCAAGACCTGGAAGCAGAAATTAGCATGTGGTGTTGGGAGCACAGAGAAAAACACTGCTGAGCAAGGTCCAGGGGCCCCAGGGTAAGGAATGATGTCAGTGAGATAAACTTGTCTCCTTTTTCATCTCCTGAAGCTGGCAGAGTTCCAGTTCACAGGAGCGTGACTTATGTATGTTTCTGCGGTGAGGGAAGTTGCTTAAAATCAAAATTACGTTGGATGTTTATGGCTGGCAAAGGGGAGCCCCAAGGATGATCAAATCCTGCTAAGGAATGGGGCTAGGTTTTTATCAAAGCCAAAGGGAGGAGAAGCCAGACCTCGAATTTTCTCCTCCTGAGATCATTGGTCTGAATGGCCACCCATGGAGGCTTGGTTATGTTTGTCTTTGTTTTGTTTACAGCGCTGTGTTCTTTGTGCTCTAGCAGAAGGCAAGGAAGACTGGACTTTTGGAGATCACGCCTCTGGCTGATTTGAGCCCTGTGTCACTGGTACCAGCTTTCAGCCATTCCGTGTCCTTCCGTTGGGTGGAAGGGATTTGAGAAGTGGCCTCATGTTAAGAAGTTGTTTTGTTTGTCCTTGGTTTCTGCATTTTCATTAAATCATAGAAGTCTTTAATTGCTTCCATGTGGCCGAAATGCTCCTTGATTGGAATTCTATGGAAAATAGAGTTTGCTTTATTAAGTAGCGTTTCTTGAGGGATTTGAGTGCACTTTGGTTTCCTTCCTCTCCCTCCCCTCTTTTTCTCTGAGTTTTTAATTTGTTGCAATATATAATCGCTTGCTTCTGTGCTGGAATTGCTCTCCAAGCTTCTACGATCGTGTATTATAATTCCCTTTATTACTGCAGCATCATTTTTAGCCTTCGGTTAAGATGACTGGACAAGAATCAGATTAAATGGAATTAGTATCTATTTTTCATGGTGCATTGCTCCTGAGGCCAGCAGCCCCCCTTGCTTGCTAACTTTTTTTGTGGTTTTGGAAAGAATGAAATTAGAAATAATCAATACCTGATCTCTTTTAAGCCTCAGGGCACCCTGGGGGACATAGGCGTAAGTAATCCACATTTTACCTCCTTAGAGAAGTAATATGACTTGTCCAAGGTCATCCATGCAGAGTGTGTCAGAGCTCCAATGCCAACCAAGCTCCTGGAAGTCCAAAGCCATCTCTGAGATCCCTTCTACACTGTGATTTTCTAAAACATAAGCGAGCAGGGGAAAAAAAGCTGCTTCAGAGATGTGGGAACGCAACAAATTACATCTAGTGCAATGTGTTAGTGAGTCCTTTGCTGCAAACGATTGATAATTAATGCTTCTTCTCCACTGGAATAAAAGGAATTCTATTTCTACTTAATACAGAGAATGGAAACATTCTAGAGCTTAGGTGTATACCACTGTATTAGTCAGGGGTCTCCAGAGAAACAGAACCAATAGGATATACGTATACATAGAAAGAGATTTATTACAAGGAATTGGCTCATGCAGTTATGGAGGCTGACAGACCCCAAGATCTGCATGGTGATTTGGAAAGCTGGAGACTGAGGACAGGACTGAGTCCAATAGCCTGAGAATCAGGAGAGCCAACAATTTAAGTGCCAATCAAGGGCAGGAAAAGACTGATGGCCCAGCTCAGGCCAGTGGAGTTTCCTCTTAGTCTTTCTGTTCTGTTTAGGTCTTCAACTGATTGGATGGGGCCCACCATCAGGAGGGCAATCTGCTTTACTCAGTCTCATCCAGAAACACCTTTACAGAAACACCCAGAATACAGTTTACCCAAATATCTGGACACCCGGTGGCCCAGCCAAATTGACACATAAAAGTAACCATCACAACTCCCTAGATTTGAATGTTGCCTTTATCATTTACTAATGAAGTGGTCTTGGTCAAAATCTCATTTCCTTCATCTGTCAATTGGAAGCAATAAAATCTGTCTCATAGGAATGTTGGAAGAATTCAATGAGATAGTTTTCTGAAGTGCTCAGCACACTGCCTGGCCCAGAGCAAATGTTCAATGATTGCTAGTGATTTATTTTGTTACTATTACCGTGTTATTGTTGATGATAACAAACCCAGGAACACACAAGCAATGTTTTTGTGCATATATTTATGTTACATAGTTTGAGTCTAAACATTGTTTTTTTAAGTTTTGGCAAATGGCAATTTTATTCAAAATAGAAATCCAGCCACTGGAAGTTAGAAGATTCATATGCAGCTTATGACTTTGATATTTGCTTCCTGGTAAACTTTGAGCACATTGTTTGCTTGCTCGTTTACAAAACACCTGTGTTGTTCATCGTACTCTCTTGGTATGAGGATCACACAAGATTCAGTATGTGACGTCACCGAGCTTGCAGCAGCCCCTCCAGCGGATGCTGACTGGGGTGGAGAAGGGGTGCTGCTTGGTATCAGGCCCTGTGCAGGTGCTCGTATCCAAGTTAAGCAGGATGGAATTACTGCTGCTAAAGGTAGTGGGGGAGGGGAGAGGGATGAGGGCAGAGAGGGCTGGGAAGGGAAGCTTGTGCAAGGGTCAACTGGAAGAAATTCTCTGGAACGTGAATTGAGGAAAAAGGCTTTACAGGTAGAAGCATTGTGTATGCATTATATGTCTTATAAGAAAGTAGTACATTGTCATTAGATGGGTGGGTGGTTTGATGACCCTCAGAGGTGACAGTTGATTGCTTTGGAACTCATTCTTAAGGCAGGACTGAGAGTTATACGTATATGGGGCCTTAAAATATTTAAGGAAGAAGAAGGCCTCTTCGACATTGGTTTTCAAGTGGAAGTATTTGTCCCCAATAAGGACTACTGATAGAGAATATACAGTCCGGGTGTGCAGAGAAGCTGGCAAGCGGGTGGTGCCCTAGAAGTAGAAATGCAGGGCTCTGGGTACAGAGGCTGGAGCTGGCCTGGGGGTGTGGGTGGGGGCAGGGCAGGGCAGGGACGGGGAGGGTGGATATGAAAGCTACACCTGCAGTACGTTTCGCTTGGTAAGCTTGGCCTTGGTAAGCTTCCAAGAGAAAGGGAAGCAAAGAAGAGCTAACATTTGTTTAAGGAGAGTACTCTTCATCAAGGCTAAGTTTATGACCAGGTGTGCTCTGTGTTCCAGGCACAGTTCTAAATGCTCTGCATAGATTCTCTCCTTTGATAATTTCTCACAACAAACCCGTGAAGCAGGTACTAATGTTGTCCCTATCCCCTATTTTACAGATGAGAAAACTAAAGGCCAGTGTAGTGAAGTAATTCACCCAGGGCCACACAGCTCTTCAGGGGTGGTGGTCACTTGGTCTTGTCGTAGAAGGTCCTTGGAACCTAAATTGATCACACTTCCCTGCTTAAAACCTTCCTAGGAGGTCTCGTTGGTAGGAAGAGATCCCGGGCCCTCACCAGGCTCATCTTTGGCCTCACTCCTGGCTCCCAATAGTTGGCTCTCCTTTTCATTCCTTAAATGCATCAAGATCTTTTGACCTCCAGGCTGGGGCACTTCTGGATCCTCACCTCTACTGACCAAACCCTCTTTTGAGAACAAATATACTTAAGAAGGTATTTGTTTGATATAAATTGGCTGTGACTGGGGGAAGGCGGGTAACCCAAGACTTGTTCACCCCTCTGCCTCTGGTGCCTGCCCAGGATCCTTCTAGACCTCTGTGTGGCTCCTTCTCTCTCTTTCTTCAGGTTTTTACTCTAAGTCAGTGGTGGTCAACCTGAAGGACATCTGGAAATGTCTGGAGACATTTTTTGGTTGTCACAACCAAGGGAGATGCTACTGGTATCTCTTGGGTAGAGACGAGGGATGCTGTCAAACATCTTACAATGCACAGGATAGCTTCCCCCTCCCCCAACAAAGAACTATCCAGCCCAATGTCAGTAGTGCTGAGGTTGAGAAACCCTGATCTAAAGAGACATTCCAGCAAGGCCACCCATGGTTGCCCCATCTAAAATCTCACCTCTCCTTTCTTACCCTCCATTCTTTGTGTCCCCCTTTCCTGCTTTATAATTTTTCTTCTGTGCACCTGTCACTGTCTGATCAATGATATATTTCACTTATTTATCTTGTTTATTGTTTGTCATCCACTACTGTGTATGCTCTACAAGCACAGAGATTTATGTCCTTTTTGTTCACTGCTTTATCGTTAATGCCTAGGATATTGTCTAGCCCATAGTAAGCGCTCAATAAATATCAGTTGCATGTAAGAATGGATTCAGAGTCCAGGTAAGTAACAATCACCAGTTCATCACGGAGGCCACTTGGGTTAAAATCCATTTGCCATCCCTATGGAGACTCTTCTTGCACCCTGGAAGGTGATGGAAATATTCCTTTTTACATCCTTTGGTGATGATGATGCCTTTACTTTAGCCCTGACCAAGATCCCCCAAAAATGTTTTCCCTGAAAGCAAGACTAGGGAAGGTGGACACGTTCTGTTTTTGAACAATAATCCCTGAAGAAGTGAGTGTTCTATCAGGATGCCTTTGGAAGGACCCTTAGAATCATCCTTATACTTGACAGATGGAGAAATCAAGGCCTGAAGCACATCCCCTAAGGACATTTAAAACACTTAAGAGTCTTTGATTTGTACTTGTGTGAGGTCACCCAGCAAAGAATTACCAGGATCAGAATTAGAACTCA
This sequence comes from Phocoena phocoena, assembly GCF_963924675.1. Lineage (NCBI taxonomy): Eukaryota > Metazoa > Chordata > Mammalia > Artiodactyla > Phocoenidae > Phocoena > Phocoena phocoena. The sequence goes on from NC_089223.1 coordinate 95,339,916, forward strand.
GTTTTCTGCCTTCAGTGGAGATGGAAGGGGGAAAGTGAAAAATCCCGCATCAACAAATACGCTGCCCGCAGGCAAGCCACAATTCTCTGAAGCTCTCTTTTGCCTTGCAAGTTGTGATATCTAGCTGACAAGGAAGCAAACTGAATAGCTAAGTGCAGAGCTTTCAGAGATGCTGAGATGCAAATTAGCCCCGAACCACAGGCAACTGTGGGTTTGAGGCTGGCGTGCAAAACAGAGGCTTCTCTTCCTTAGGTCTGCATTGTAAACTCACTTTGGTGGATAGCGTACCCTTGCTTTTTCCCAGACAGGCACTGTGCAAGGCACTAGAGAGATGGTGAAAAACAAAACATTCATCCTGCCTTTGAGGAGGTTGCAGCCTGGAGAGGGAGACAGACAGAGGAGGGTGTCCTTGTTTGCATCTGCTGTCAGTAGCAATTGTGGGACCACCGGATAATCGGATTATACATTTTCTGAGGATAGAGATCTCTGTCTTGGGTGCCCTTAATGCCACCCAACACTGATGGCCAGACCAATAATGATGGGTAAAAATTAATAAGGGCTCCTTGAGTACCACACACTCTACTAAGTGTACCGTCCGGTGTATCAGTTCATTTAATCGTCACAGAAGCACTACGGGATGCAGGGGCCGTTATGGTTCCCATTTTCACAGCGAAGGCAGCTGAGATTGAATATCTTGCCCAGGGTTACAGAGCAAAGATGTGCTGGCTGTTGACATCTAGCCCCAGGCTGTCAGGTTGTCAAGTGTGTGGGCTGTTCTATAAGATGTATCACTGATATATATTATTTAATGTTCACCCAACCCTGGCCTTGAGACTTTCTCCACCACTTAGTAATAATGCCCTTTATTGGGTGTTTACTCTCTTCCAGTCACTGGCCCACGTATTATCTAGTATAATCCTCACAACGAAAGGTGAGGAATTATTGTATCCATTTTACACCCAATGAAGTGGAGGCAGAGAGAGCTTACGTAAGTTGCCTGAGGTCACACAGCTAGTAAGTGGCAGAGCCAGGATTCAGGATATTTCATACAAGTGGAATCATTCAATATGTGGCATTTTGTGTCTGCCTTCTTTCCCTTTGCATAATGTTTTTGCCGTACATGTTAAAGCATTTATCAATATTTTACTCCTTTCATTGCTAATAGTGTTCCATTATACAGAGATACCACTTTGTTTACCTGTTCATCAGTTGATGGACATTTGGACGGTTGCCATTTCTGGGCTATTGTGAATGATGAAGCAATGTACAAGTCTTATATGTGATCTCTTATTACTGATATTTTCTGTCTCATGTCAGTCAAAAGGGATGAGTTCTGAAGCCAGGACGTGGCTCTGAACACTGATTCCAACATGTACCAGCTGTGTGAATGGGAAAATTAAGTAACCTGTCTGAGCGTTGGGGTTTTTTTTTATCACTTGTTAAAGGAGAATAATAATAGTAGCTACCTGATCGTGCTCAAAAGCCTGAAATATATAATGCACAGTGTTTGGTTCATAATTAAACACACAATAAATATGTGTGGTGAGAGGAGTATTGCAAGTTTTCATAACTGAAACGGAAGGGATAAAGGGAAAGTTTGTCAGGCTGCAACGACGTCCAGGAGAGTGGTAGGTGCTGAGTGGGTGGGTAATGCTGGCATCTGCCTACCTTGTGCATCGGGGCTTTCAGACTACGATGAGAAGTGACCACAGTGCATGAGAGTTCCCGTTTCCTCAGCTCTCCCGCAATGTGTGGCATAGTTCAGTTTTTTTTTTTTTTTTTTGACAATCACATGGATGTTCAAGGGCTTGGATTTAATTTACCTTTTCTTGACTACAAGTGAAACAGAACATCTCTTCATTGCTTTATTGACCACTTTCTGGGAATGGTACTTTCACATTTTTTGCTCTTTTATATGTTATTGATTTTTAATCTGGAACAGTTTGTTATATATCCTAGTTACTAATCCTCTTCCAGCTCATCATTTATATTGTAGCATGTTTACAATGTCTTTTGTCATATGAAATGTTTATATTTTGATAGATTCAAATGGATCGCTTGTTTCTCATGATTTGTCTTGTGTTTGTTTACAGATTTTCCCCCTGTTCTGAGGTCACACAAAATATGCTCTCTTTTCTTCAAATAGTCTGAAAACTTTGTTTTTCTTCATTTATATGTGTCATCCATCTGGAATTTATATTTGGTTATGTGAAGTGGAATCAAATTTATTTTTTCCATGTGAAAAGCCAACACTACTTACCCATTTGTCTATCCTTTCCCCCTCCCCCATAAGGCCACTTCTTTCATAGACCCAGGTCCCATGCATGCTTCTGTCTCTCAGCCCTCCATTCTGCCCTACTGCTCTGTTTATCCATCTTGCTTTCTTAATTTTACATTATAACCTAAGCATGCCTTTGTGTTATTATAAACCATGGGTAAACATTATGTTTAAAGATTCCTATTTTCTTTCTTTCTTTCTATCATGGTTTCTGGAATCATTTCTCCCTTGTAGGACAGCACATTGTTTCTAGTTTTTTTTTTTTTTTTTTTGCTATTATGAAGGCTCCTGTGGTGAATATTTTTGCATATAAAACATTTACATAGTTTTGGATTATGTCCTCTGGATGGATTCCCAGAAATAGAATTACTAAGTCAAAGGGCATGAATATTTTTAATGCTTTTAATTCATGATATATATTTATTTTAAAAATTAAAGGGAATAAAGATTCTGGCAGATTCCTAGTACTCTATTATGTAGTTGTAGCCAAATGTGCTGTGACAAGTCTGGATCTGGGAATTGTTGCCCTGTAGAAGTCCAAAAGAGAGATTAGTGTGGTCTCTTTGATAAGATTTCTCTTTTCTTTTTTCGTAACACATTTTTTGGTATTTTCATTTATTCAAGCCATCATTTATTAAGCACCTACTGTGTACCAGGTTCTACAGCCAAGTGGGCAGCAGGATCTCAATGAGCTTATGTTTTTTTAGTAGGTAGGAAGACAACAAATAGACCAAATCAAGTGATAAGTTCCTCCTGGAGAAAAAACATTGACTGATTAGGTAAAAAAGTTGGCTCCTATAGACTAGTGACAAATGACGCAGAACTTGAGATTTGAATGACAAGGAAGAGAAAGCTACGCCAAGTAGAGGAAAGGCATCACTCACGGATGGAACAGCGAGTGCAAGTGTCTCTGTGGTGGACCAGAGTGTGGCCCCGGGTTAGAAGGAAGGTCTGTGTTGCAAGAGCCCAGGCTTGTGAGCTGTGTTCAATGAAGGGAACTGAGGCCAAGGAAACATACCAAGTCCCAACCACGCAGGACAGTTTGCTCCATGGCTAAAAGCAGCAATGGGAATCCACCGGATGGTTTCGACAGGGAGTGATGCAATCTAGTGGGTGTTGTTCAAAGATCATGCAGGCTTCTCAGCAGAGCACAGGTACAGGGAAGCAGAGTGCTGGCAGAGAGAAAGATTAGGAAGCAATCACTGCTGTCCACGCTGGAGGTACTGGAGGCCCAGACAAGGAGTGCAGGTGGAGGGAGAGAAATGTGGGTGGGCTCCATTCTAGGTTGGAAAGAGATTGCTGTTGGATTGGGGGTGTGGACTTAGGAAAAGAACAAAGTCAAGAATATGTCCTAAAAGTTTGGGCTAAGAGAATGACAACTTGGAATTACATTATTGACATAGAAAAGAGTGGGGAGAATAGGTTTGAGGTGTGGTAAAAATAGGAGTGGGTCTGGCTTTGGCCATGTTCAGTCTGAGATGCCTCTTTGGTTAACAAGGGGGGAAGTTGGTGACACAGCTGGAGCCAGGGATCTGGAGGCCAGGGAGAAGCTGGGAGCTGGGATACAGACTTAGAGGGAATCTAAGACCCCAATAAACAGATGTGTAAACTGAAAAGAGCATGGAGGCCTTCGACCGTCATCAAGAGAAACCTGTTATTTTCCTTCTGAGTTTTGAGATTATGCTGGATTTCTTCTATTTATCTTTGTGAACAAAAACCTTTTCCCTTTTCCCAAGGAAGAAGAGGGGAAAACACGAGTTTTCTTTTCTTGCTTCAGTCCTGGCATGGCCTTCCGATTTTGAGTGGTAACTCTAAGAATTATTCCTGTCATTTGATTCCGATGCAGTTGGGCAGGTCACAAAATTAAACTTTTGCATCTTGCAAGCTTTTCCAGAAGTGTTCTTTCATTGTCTGCTGTGAGTATGTTGGAACAGAAAATTTGTGCCTGATTTTATGGTGCATTTTTCCCAAGATATACAACTTGCTGCCTCATCACATTATCCTGCCTCTCAGGACCTCTCACACCTAGAGGGTATGATGTAATATGAGGTATGGTGCTCGCCGCCCAGAACTGTCACCAGCGAGACCCATGCTGCTAGAGTAATGCTTCGCTAGGTCATTTTCAAAGTGGGTTTGCGCAGGGTCCCTAGTATATTATTTTTTGATATGTCAGAGTGCGTGTTTCCAGGTTGGAGTCTGACAGAGGAAATTTAATTATGAAGAAAATACTCCGCCTCCTTCACACCAGAATAGTATAGATGAGAATAGGCAGTGAAACTTTGCAGCTAGAAACAAACATTCAGGAACCACAATATTCAGGAACCAAATCCCAATGTTGCCCCTTACTTGGTCTGTGACCTTGGGTATATATCTTGACCTCCTGGGGCCTCAGTTTCCCCATTTAAATTGGGATAATAAAAGTACCAACTTGATAAGGATTCTGTGATGACTAGAAAGTAATTCGTTGTGAAACTCCTAAGCGCTTTCGTTGAGTCACTCATTAAATATTTAACACCCCTGCTTAACAGACGTGAACAAAAAAGAGAATAGAAGTGTCCAACCATCATGAAAACACGATTGTGTTTCTTCAGGGTTTTGAGAATATGCTGGTTTTAATTAAACAGATATTTATTTGTTAAATGAAATAATTTAAATAATCAAGTAATTGAGTACTTATTTGTTGCATGCCTGCCAGGTGTTAGCAAATACACAGGCACGGGTAGAGATCCTGCCCTCATAAAGCTGATACCAATCCAAACGTTAAAAAATAGTTATGATTTCATAATAGTTGCAATAAATCCAAAGCTTATTTTTGGCACCTCAACTTGTATACATTTTAGTCATTATTTTTAGATTATTGTAAATAGCATTTCTCTTTGGAATCCTCACAATTAATTAATACTTCCGTAGGTCACGGGCAGAGATTGAAATACATGATTTTTCCAGGTCTTTGGGGTGTTTGATGTAGATTTAGCTACAGAGGCATATCTGCTGGACGCCGATTCCTGTCTCTCTGCCTGTTTTAAGAAATGTCTCTCCCAAGGCACCAGCACAGGGGAGTGAAATGTAGTAGACCCTTTCTAAAAGGGAAGCCTCGAACTGTGAGTGAAACCCTGAGATGTTCTATCAAGACACATAATTTACTCTCTTAGTAACATGCCGTTTTAGAATTTCTCTTAAAATGGTAACGTTTACTGTTAAATCAAATGCAATTTAGTTGAGAATAAACAAAGTCATAGTTGAGAATGAGAGAGAAAAAAAAAAACAAAATAAAACTACAACGTCTGGGGGACTTCCCTGGTGGTGTAGTGGTTAAGAATCCACCTGCCAATACAGGGGACACAGGTTCAAGCCCTGGTCTGGGAAGATCCCATAGGACACAGAGCAACTAAGCCCACGTTCCACAACTACTGAGCCTGTGCTCTTAGAGCCCGCGAGCCACAACTACTGAGCCCGCGTGTCACAGCTACTGAAGCCCGCATGCTGCAACTACTGCAGGCTGTGTGCCTAGAGCCCGTGCTCCGCAATAAAGAGAAGCCACCGCAATAAGTCAAGAGTAGCCCCTGCTCGCCGCAATTAGAGCAAGCCTGCGCAAAGCAGCAAAGACCCAATGCAGCCAAAGAATAAATGAATAAATAAATATATATAAAAAAACTACAACCTCTGGGACATGAGATTAAAAAAAATAAATTCCATAACATTAAATAAAATGGGGGGATTTAAAATTCTCTCCCTGTGTTCATTACATGCTTGTTCAAAATTACCAGCTAGTGAGAGCAAATGATCTTACCTTATTACTTTTATTTCTGTGTCTCGATGTAGAATTCCATCGATGTGATGGAAAGCCTTGCTTTGAGCTGTCTGTTCAGGAAGCAGAGCCCCAAACATTCAGTGCATTAATTGGAGATTGAAACAACTAAGAAGACAGTAGAAAGTTTGAAGAACATTTGCTCTAGACAAAGAACATCGTAGTAAAGCGCTTATGTGAGCCCAAACTCAAGAGCCAGAGTCCCAGTGTTTGAAATATCTCTGCTGCTTGTTAGCTTCATAGTCTTAAGCAGATATTTAACTCCTCTGTGCCTCAGTTTTCTCATCTATAAAATGGCATGAATAATAGGACTTAGCCCCTAGGGTCATTGTGAGGCTTCAAGGAGTTTATATTAGTCAATGGATTCAGAATGGTGGCCGGCACACGGAAATGCTATGTAACTGTTGACTACTATTATTAAATGCGGCTAATTTGGAATAAACATGGTTTGATACAAGACTCCTAGGTTTGGAGAAATGAAGGAAGCAAAAAGACCTTTGTAGTTAGAGAAAATAAAAACCTGCACCCCCTTCAGTGTGTGAGAGCCTCTAGAAAGGGAAAGCCAGGAGATTTGGCAGGAGATTATTATCTTCTGTCTCAACATATGCAAGTGACAGGCAAAGAAATTTAGGGAAAGCAAGTCTGGCCAAGTGTGCATCAGTCTTGGTCCTGGAGACACATGTTTTTTCTGCAGTGTGTTCTAAGAGAGGTCAACTGACATGTGTAAGATGGGAGTGACCACAATGGTAAGATACAAATGAATAGTGCGCTGTCTATGTGTGCGTGTGTATAAGACAGTAGGGAGAGGAGATATCATTGTTTTCTAGAACCGCAAGATACTGAAGAAAGTCAATGCCCTCCTCATCTTCCCGTTTCCAGACCCCTTCATACATTCTCTCCACTTTGACCTGTTTAAGTTTATTTTCATTGAAAAAACACACTTTTCAAGAAATAGATGCTTTATGTATGGTTCATCCTTTGGAGGGGGTGTATGTGTGCCACGTGACAAGTGGTTGCCATGGTAATTTCTCATTATTGTTGAATTGAAAAATAATTACTCTGGCAAAAATCCCACATAACCTGTCAGTGCTTAAGTTAAAGATGCTGGGGGGCAACCCTGGCACCAGGATCCTGTTTTTGGTGGAGAGGGACAGAGATAGGAATGGAAGAGAATCCGAGTTGGAAGCAAAATGCTTTTGTGGATTTTTAAATATAATTAAAACTCTCTTCTGCCATTTGACCTGAGTGCATCTCTCATCCTGATATAGAATTTGGCTGCCGGGGCTACTTGGGCTCACCTGTGAGATGGGACAAAGGGACCAAGGATTTTCATCACAGAAATGTATAGTGGGGATTACTTAGAGTGGAGAAGCTTTAATGGTGTTTTTACCTAATTAAGATACACGGAGAATTGTAGGCCACACCCCTCCACCCGGATCTGGGTTCAGGCTGAGTTAATTTCGTCTTTATTTACCTGGAGGCTGCTCTCTGCTATTGATACTTTCCAGCTTTGGGAAAAGAATCCACTTTTTACTTATTAATATTCACTAAGCACTAAATATGCACTGTTCAGGTACTAAACAACAGCCAGGATTGAAAGGAAAAGGCAAGCATGACCTCCATGAGATCCTCGTGGCAGAGTGTATGGAGTTAGATGGTCCTCACTCCCTACCTGTGCACGCACACATTGGGGTGTTTGGTACTCAATCATTCTGTCTCATGAGCCATTTCGGAGGACCATGAAGCAACTATGCTTCCTTTCTTGTGTTGTGTCAAGAACTCATCCTGCTTTTGGTTAATAAAGTCCCTGGGATACACTCTGCCTTTAAAAGAATGATAGGAAAACTTTTATTAGTAGTGGTATTTCCATCATTGCATATTCTTTGAACTTTCAGATGCTCATCCTTCTTCTGGCAGAGCTGGACTCTGTTTTGTAATGCTGTGGATCTTGTTATTAGGTCTCACTTGGAAATATATCGCTTGGAAATGCTCTTAGTTTCATCTCTACCCGTTCATGTTCAGACCAGAAGTCATCAATCTGGAAGCATAGGGACCTCCTAATGGGAGAGCCAAAATATACACAAGTGCACACCCTATGCCTAGGCGTGGCCGCTTTAAATATATGCCCCAGAGAAATTCTTACACATTAACACAAGGGGACACTGCAAAGATACTTATCGCAGCATTGTTGTAATGGCAAAAAATTAGAAACTGTCTAGGGATCATGCTTAAATAAAATATATTCTTTTCATCTAGTGTACTACCATGTAGCTTATATAAGGAAAGAAGAGGCCCTAATATATAAAATAGAGACGTCTCCAAAACACAATGTTGAATGAAAAAAAAAAGTTTAAAGAAGGAAACATAATGTATGATATCATTTAAATAAAATATTAAAAACATAAAACAGGGCTATATATGAATAGAGTTATGTATGTATATAAATATAAAAGATGGGCTAGGAAGGGCCATATGATTTTCACGAAATGGTTGTTTATGGGAGCCTGGGGGAAGGGAGAGAAAAATACAGCAAGCTATGGAGACCCAGGACGTTTATTTTTATTTATAATTTTTAATTCCTTTTAAAAAGGAAAGAAAGATATTATTTTAGTAATTGTTAATTCTGGATAATGGGCCATAGGCCTTCACTATATTATCTCTATTCTCTATTTTTAAAAATTCATAAAGTAAAACATCACTTATTTATTTACTTATTTTTAAACATCACTTATTTAAGTTACAATCAATGAAGTGTATTCACTTAACCAATGTTTCACTGAAAAGAACAAGAAAAATGCCCAAAGGTGGTTCAGTGGAATGGCAGTGTAGGTGGGAAGTAATTTCTGCATCAATATGAACTTGTCACATGCATGGTTGGTACGTCCACTGATGAAAAGTGAGGCAACAGTGACATGACAGAGAGAAGACTCTGCTTGTACATTGCCCTGGTCCCCTAGCCACTGAGTTTAGACTTAAGGTTCCTGCAATCTTCAAGGAAGAATCTTTTTTTTTTTTTTTTTTAAACCAACCTTTCAATACCTAGATGTTAGGTAGGAGTTTATTTATTTACTTATTTATTTATGTATGTATTTATTTTGGCTGTGTTGGGTCTTCGTTTCTGTGTGCGGGCTTTCTCTAGTTGCGGCAAGGGGGGGGGCCACTCTTCATCGCGGTGCGCGGGCCTCTCACTATCGCGGCCTCTCTTGTTGCGGAGCACAGGCTCCAGACGAACAGGCTCAGTAGTTGTGGCTCACGGGCCTAGTTGCTCCGCGGCATGTGGGATCTTCCCAGACCAGGGCTCGAACCCGTGTCCCCTGCATCGGCAGGCGGACTCTCAACCACTGCGCCACCAGGGAAGCCCCGAGGGAGAATCTTACTGTGTGGTTACGGCCTCACCATCTGTTCTACTCCCTACTGGGTAATTTATAGGTGGGAGATCTGTTGAGGATGGAGAGATGCCTAATGCCTGGTCCTTATCCTTTAGCAGCTCATGGTCCTCTACAGCAGCCGCAAGTTTAGATAAATTTATATTGCGAGGCAGTGATTCAATTATAATATGATCCACACTCGAACAGGGGTAGAGGTATCAAGCTTTCCCAGCACAGGAGACAGGGAAAAAAGGAATCAAAGGACTGGGACTTGGTATTTGCTACACTTGCCAGGCCAAAAGAACAACATATGCAAAGACAAGGAGGCAGGAAATGGTTAAAGACGGACCCTTGGTTCGACAAGGTAAGTTGCTGGGTCCTTTGGCTCCACGGGCCAACTCCTGACCATGCTGGTCCCCAGAGCGGTTAAGAGTGGCTTTTCCCTGGATAGAATGTCTCTTCCGATATATCCACCAAATGTTGTATCTGTGCTATGTGGCAGTAACTGGTGTGCACGGCCACCCCACCTACCAAAAACCTCAGGCTATTGCTTTGTTTTTAAAGGCATTTGTCATAACCTTTACCTCCAAGTCTTGAGAGGTTGATCTGGACCTGCTGGTCAGTCTCAAGGCCCTTCCTAGTTATTCTCCACATTGGTTTGACTGGCGGGGATTGCCTGCATGGAGAGTGGGCAGAAAATCCTACCTTCCCTTCACACCTTAGGGGAAACCAGACTTAGTGAGCTCCTCTTTGGAATCCTTGCTGCGAAACAGCCTTGGAAACTTTCCTCACACAGCCTCCTACTGGTCAGCTTATTGGACTTGGCCATGTGACCTGCTCCCAAGGGAACTCCTTGGTTCTTCCATTTCTCCAATGATGGAGGCGCCAAGTATGTGATCAGGAGACAGAAGTGTTAGCCTGTGGATAGATAGAACCGCAGAATCGTGACCAGTCATTTTCTGTTATATTTCCTTGGTCTCTTGTACACGTTGCCTTTGTCTGCGAGGCTCAGACCATCTAGATGACTGACATCTAGATGTTGAATAAAGGTGGCACTGATTTTTTTATCATTGTCCACGACTCATGAGGCTGTTAGCTCAGCTCCGTGGCTGAGGACTGAGATTCCACCAGTCACACTGTAAGATCTTCTGCCAGAGATTTCGTATTTGGTTTAGCATAGGTCTTTGTAGCTGCATTGCAGTGGCTGCTTGGACTCCTGGCCTAGTCATTAGGCAAATGTCTTCCATAAAATTGCCTCACTGATCCCAGGAACTATACCAGCCAGCCAAATGGAAGGAAGGGCTGTTCAAAGAGGAGGTTTATTTTCAGAAGAACAACATGAAGTTGGGGGAAAGTGGGCAAAATCTGAAAGAACTGGAGGAGGAGATCTGTTCAAGCAAAATTTCCTCTTGCTAATTAATGCTGGCCTCTTCTTCTACTCTTGTGAATCTTTTTGTCTTCAACCTAAGGTGGAAAATCACTTTTTAAGCAGAATTATTTGGAGAAAACCTGGCCTGGTCAGTTCATCAATTGTAACAAACAAATCTGCTGCTGTGGTGAGGGCTGTTGGTAACAGGGGAGGCTATGCATGTGTACGGGCAGGGAGGGTGTGGGAATTCTCTGTACCTTCCTCTCAATTTTGCTATTTAAAAAAATAGACTGGGATTACGCAGACTTGGATGTGAACTTTAGCTTTGCCACTTTCTAGCTGTCTGATCTTTACTAAGGAGTTTAACTTTTTTGAAATTCAGATTCTCTGTTTATAAATATCTGAAGGTCAAAGGAGACCATAAGAAAAAATAATAATAGCTGCCACTTATTGAGCAACTATTATGTTCTGGGCAGTTTCTCCTTAGCCCTCACAGTCCACTGAACTGATTGTTCCCACTTTGCAAATGAGCAAATAGATGCAAACAAGTTAGGAGGCTTGACTTAGGTCATCAGCGAATAAGAGGCAGAATTCATATGTTGAAGCCAATGTAACATAGAGGTTAAGGGTATAAATTCTTCTAAGGATGCCTGCTCTGCCCCTGGGGGCAATTAGGACAGTTGTGAATATAAGATGGTTCAATTCATGGAAAAAACTTAGAAAATATTGAGTTATGGGTACTACTGTTAACCCAGGGCCCCCCAAACATGTATTCTTTCCACGATCTCCTTCCTTCAGAAAAAAGCCAAATCAAGACTGGCCTGTACTTGACATTTAGTAATGCTTTCTTAAAAATACTACTTTTTAATTCCCTTTCTCCATCAGCATTTTTCCTCTCATAACTAAGGACTAATTCAAAAGCCTTATATATGTGTGTTGGGGGGCAGTTGGCAACTATAGCTTAAAAATAATATCCAAATTTTTTGTGTGTCAGTTTAAAAATATTGGCCAATAGACAAAGTAGGGTCAACCATCTAGAGCTCACAAAAGCTGTGTAAGTGATTTTCTTGAGTTGGGTTTTTGATGGAACGAAAAGGAATTCCAGTCTTTCATCCACTCATTCATTCTATCAGCCAAAATGTGTATATATTCTATTATGTACCTATTATGTGTCTTGCCCTGTGAAAGCACATATCACATTTTTAGTTTTGGAATGTTCTTGCAAGATTTGTGACCAAAGCCAATTGATTTTTTGTGTGTGTATAGTCAGCTGATATGACCTTCTCCTACCAAAACCGTCCTGACATTTCCTGAGACATTGACTTATCTCATGTACCATTATAGTTAGTTTGAATCAAATGTCATCCCCCCTTCTTGGGTCATCACTCCCCCTCCCCCCTTGATTTCTGCCAACACTCACTTGTCTGGGCCCCGTGGAACCTGTATGGCTGCTCATAGACAATTCTCCCACCTCCTTACAGCCTGAATCCTTTCTTTTCTCCTAGTGGCTTCAGATCAGCCTGGGTTCTCCCTGGGCTTTTACCTTCCACTAGTCCATTTTCTAGCAGATGTGCTGAAAACCAGGAATTAGATGACAGGAAAATGGAGGTAGAGGAACTGATCTAGTCACTGGGCCTTGATCAATTTCCATTCAGAGTTTTCACTGTGTTGTAGACAGGTATTGTTGCCAAGTAAATGGGTTACAAATAGTTGAAGTGATTTGGAGACATGCTTGATATATAAACTTTTTTTTTTTTTTTGCTATACATGGGCCTCTCACTGTTGTGGCCTCTCCCGTTGCGGAGCACAGGCTCCGGACACGCAGGCTCAGAGGCCATGGCTCACGGGCCCAGCCGCTCCGCAGTATGTGGGATCTTCCCGGACCGGGGCACGAACCCGTGTCCCCTGCATCGGCAGGCGGACCCTCAACCACTGCACCACCAGGGAAGCCCTATAAACATTTTTGATGTAGAGTTCTTTAGAGCATGGAATGCTTCATCCCTTAGGAATGGTGTCAAAGATGGTAGATAAAGGTAGGAAAGGGGCATTGTATTGATCTTTACTGTGTTCCAGGCACTCTTCTGGGCACCTTACAGCCATTAACTTATTGAATTTTCACATCTACCTTGCAAAATAGTTATTAATGTAACTGTTGTTGCGTCTACTGTGAACATAGTTATTACTGTTGTTGTTATTATTATCATTATTGTTATCCTTAATTTCCGAGTAAGGAAACAGGGTCAGGGAGGTAAAATAAGTTGTCCAAGTCCACATAGCTGGGAAGAGGTGGTGTCAGGATGAGCCTCCTCTGAGGATTGCCCACAGGACGAATTCCACCAGTGCTGTAATACCACCTGCCCTACCGCATGGTGCCGGCCTCTTTCTGGGCGTGAGTCCTGGCATGTGGGACAGTACGTACAGCGAGGAGCTGGAAGAGAAACCAGCCTGAGACAAAATATGCCCTTTTCCATCTCCCTTCCTTCTTTCTGAACCCTAGCCCTTGCCTTCCCAAGGACGCCAGAGAAATGAGTCGGCAGAGACCGGGGCAGATCTCAGATGTCCGAGAGTCCCAGTCCCTATATAGGAATTCTGAAAGCGTTCCCCCCACTTTCACTTTCTCTCTAATATCGTATTACATGATTAAAATATAGTTCTGGGACAATCATTCCTTGAACCAGCATTTTGACACCACACTTTATTATGGCATGAACGTGAGTATTTTAAAAAGCTACATGTGAACACCAGCTCTGCTGTTTATCGGCCGAGTGGACTTGGGGAAGTTACCTTCACCACCTAATCCGTTTCTGCAGTTGTAAAACTGGGATGATAACGTGAGCAGTTCCAGCCAGTCACTGAACAGCTTTCGTTGAGTAATACCGTGGCCTCGTCACCGTCTGGGGCCTGGGAGATGGAGAAGCAGGCAAAACACAGCCCCTACTCACAAGAAACTGATATCGTACTGACAAGGGAAAAAAACAAAACAAAACCAAGAATCAGGGTGGTAATGACAAGCGAGTGAGAAAACGTATATAAAGTATTTAGAACAGTGTTTGGCATGTGGTAAGCGCTCAATAAATGTTAAGCATTATTCTTTTTCCATCCGTATAGCAATTTGAAATGAAAAAAACCCTGTGTATCCAGGCTCCCAAATAGGGTTTCTTGCCCCAGCTGCTGCTTCACTCCCAAGCCCACAGATTTTTCTAGAAGCTCTGACAGTTTCCACAGCATTCAGGCCATGTGCCGTGGTCTCAGGTGTGGAGCGAGGCTGTCTGTTTGATGCTCAGTCGGCTGCGCCCTGCCAGTGGGTAGAGACCAATCTCTTATCCTGCTGTGTATTCCGAGGGCCTGCATGTAATAAGTGCTCAATAAACATTTGTTTCTGAAGGGAGATGGGAGGGGGGTAGTTTGTATGTGGAGTCATGATATACCCCTGGATGGTTTTATATTTACTGTATTCTACTAAGAAAAGTGTTGGCTTTTGGTATGGCGATTGGGAGGAGGCCAGAGAAACAGAGACAAGGACATTCATTTGTCGAAGCTTCTTCTTTTCTGAAAAGAGGAAGAGCGTCGTTCTTCAGTGGCCCCTTATCTATTCCCGTTGGGACTGAAGGCTTGTTCCCAAGGCCTGCCAGTGACAACAACTTAATGTTGTCATAAGCAGAACAACTTAATGGGAGGAAGAGAGGCTGGTGAGACCTTGGCGGGGGCCCCAGGATGGGGACCTTTAAGAGAGGAGCAGCGGGCCCCTCTGTGTCCTTCTGCCATCTGACAGGCAGCTGGGAAACATCTTGCCCTGAAATCTGGCGCTAACCAACAATTCTCTGTAAAAAGATTGTGCTTAAGAATTTGAGGGTAAATCGAGCACTATACAGAGAATGAGGCCCAGGTATGATTCCCCCTTTTAAATGTAACACTTTGTATAACCCTCCTAATTCCCTGTTAGAGGAGGCCCTTCCCCTGCCCTTGAAGCTTAGCAATGATTTTAATGGCCTTCAACTGGGCCAATTTCAAATTATTTTCTGGATGAGCAAGGGAAACATTCAACCCAAGACAAACAAACAGAGTTCATGTGGATGGTTTGCATTCTGCTGAACTATTCTGTTTTTAATAACTGATTTAATAACGAGCAAGTGATTGCCTATAATCTTAAACCAGTCCTCAAGAACAATCCATATGCATGTGATGGTTGCTTGTGCACAAACTCATCTTTCTACATAAATCCGTGTAGCAATACCTGTATCTTTTATAGGGATATTTGCATAGAGGAAGGCTACAAGCCACACACAACTTTTATTTTGAATAAATTATTGTGAAAAAACGTACTCTCCTTAACCTGGTTGTAATATTGTGCTTTCTGTTTGTAAAATCGGACTCCTAAATGAGCAAAGAGAAAGAGAGAGAGAAAAAGCTGAATGCATTTTACATTAAAAACAAAACTTTTTCTTAAAAAATGTCACATTGTGCTCCAGAATATGTTTATTAAATCTCCCCAAATATGTCCTCGAGAATTAATTTTCATTTGCTTTGCATTAACTCATTTATTGAATTGGAATTCAGTCCTCATTCGAGGCAATTAATTTGAAGAGTGACCACACTCCTGCCCACACCCCTTCCAGAACACCCACATACATATGCTAAGTCCCAAGCCACCGATGACTAGATTTTTCTGCCTTTTTCCCTTTTCTTTTCCTCTTTGAGATATTTTCCCACTCTTGCCTGTTAAATAAATGATCTGTCTTTTTGCAGGATAGCGACAACCTCTGGTGGGATGCGTTTGCCACCGAGTTTTTTGAAGATGACGCCACATTAACCCTTTCCTTTTGTTTGGAAGATGGACCAAAGCGATACAGTAAGAAAGAAGTTTATTTTCTCTAATATTCCCTCTTTTTGCGCCCGTAAGAAAACCACAGGGGTCTTCAGAGAATAATACGGTGCTGACAGGCTGACAATAATCCCGGCCTCCTGCCTCTGATCAAGGCACTGTCACCGGGTGGCAGCCCGACTCGGCAGCAAGAGATTTCGTTCGAGGCTTAGGATGTTTGGGCATTTGCCAGTTTAGAGAGCGAGGCAAATGTGAACCAAGCCCCCCAATGATAAGTGGTAGCTGAATTGTGGAGACTTGCCGTCCATCTCTTCCCTGCGACCCTTCTTTATGCTTGGCAACACTTCACACCCAACGCTCTGCTTCTAAAGTTCCCTTTAAAAATATATCCTCACAATCACTGTATCAGCTATATCCTTCTAATTCCCTCTTATCAATTATCTCAGGTATTTGTTTGACAAGTGCTATGTTTTCTTGGGGGCGGGGGAGGCCACAGCTGCTTTGAACACACACTTTGGGATTTGTGTTGACAGAATTTATAGTTCCTTGTCTTTCTGGCGAGTGATAACTCTGTAAAGATCCTTAAATTACAGCCTGTGGCACCTTGGGTAACAGCTGATCTGTCCTGATTAGGTTCAGCCAACTTGTCAGAGATCAGATTTGCTAGTTGTGCTGTAAGACTGAGAGGCATAAATACGTCAGCACAAAGACAATTAATGTCCAGTTAGATCAGAGAGAGATGCGTTTTCAGAAATCAGCGTTGCACATGTGAAGGGATCTGTCTGTCAGAGGGTAAAACATCCCAAATGTGTCAAACACGGAGCTGATGATGGGACCAACCACAGTATGTACAAATGAGTCGGTCCAGAGCATTGAGTAAATGATGGGTAATAGCACTCTTGATATACACAATGAAAAGATCTGATTGTTGCTAAATGTATTTCAAAGCCACTAGAGTACAACCAGTGCTTTTTTTTTTTTTCCTTAATTTTACAGGACTTTAGATAACTTAGTATTTGGATCTATTGTATGATGAGTTGATTAATTATGCTAATAAATAGATGGTGATTTTGCAAAAGTGGCGAACCGTGGAAAGCAGGACAGCTTGCTTAATTGAAACTCATTGCCAGAAGCATCTCTTTAGATTTGTATATTGTGGGCTTTCAGAGGCTGGGACATTTTTAATAAATATTTTGGGTGAGAGGGGCAGCTAGTGTGCCAGACAAGGGGCTTTTCCAGAATGTCTTTACATTCAACATAATGACACCTGTTGCAAGCACTGGCAAGCCCACTTCATCGGGGGTCCTGATAAGTTCACTCGCTTTCTGTGTGTGGGTGCTCCCAAGCAGGCTCACACCCTACAGAGTGGGAGAGTCGGGTACAGAAGCTGCCGTTTCAGAATTCCCTAGGAGATAAATGAACTTGTCATTGAACAATTACTCTCTCCCCAAAAGCCTTCCGGATCAATGGTGAATAATGTCGAACTAAGCAGTCATCCATCCTCTAAGTCTTCTTATTTTTTTCTGAGGCATAAGCTCAGATAACTTCAAGTTATCATTTTTTTATGTTCCTGTGCTCTGTGTGTGTGCGCGTGTGTGTGTGTGTGTGTGAATCCGTCAGGGTCTGCTCAGGGAACTAGAATTACTAATAAAACAGATTCTCAATCTTCCTTCTGTCCACCCCTGACCCCAACATCATTTGGGGGTGAGGCATGATCAGTGCTTGTTAAGATCTCATGTTCATATACAGGAGTAAATGCCTGACTACGAGCCATTGTTGCCCAGGTTTCTTTGTTTCTCTGAACCAAAATATTTCCCGAGCGGCGAAGAGAAACAAAGATGATCGACAGTCTGGAGCCCAGTCTCATCAGCTGCTTTGCTGACAGCCTGGTGATGTGCACACGCTGCTGATGTGCGGGCAAGTGACAGTTGATTGACAGCCTAGGACCGGGAGATAGGGAAGATGAAGGATGCTTAGAAAGCCTGACGCGCTTGCTGTTTATGCAGCGCTCCAAGCATCTCGCGGCCACCTTAACCCATTCACGGTCCAGGCACACTGTGCCGGGTGGGCAGGGAAAACACATGCTGGCCCTGGGCTGGGGCTGCAGCACTTCCTGGAGACCTTGCAGGGAGCTGAGAGCTTTGCATTTCTGAGGAAGAAAATAGGACTTGGCTATTACATTTGTGTATGTAAAACATTTCCCCATATTGCTTACATTCTAGGTACCAAGAAATATTCTAGATGAGGTTTACTTAATCCCTACTAGAAAAATCTTTTCCTTCTCCCTCCCCATGTCTACTTTTTCAGAGGGTTCCTCTCGCTCTAAGAGATCTTATCTCTAAGCTACCGTAAATCATATAATATGTGTTTACTTGTTTATTTGTTGTCTGTCACCCCCTATTAGAGTGTTATCTCCCTGTGCACAGGGGCTTTGTTTTATTTATTGCTGAATTCTCAGATTAATACAGAAACCTGCACAACATAGGTACCCAATGAATATTCATTGAATGAATGATTGAATGAATGAATGGACATTTGGGGAAAAGTTTATATCCCAAACAGAATGCTGGCAAAACAATCCCTATACCGACATCCTTGGACTTACTTAAATGGGAAGAACTCAGTCCAAAGTGCTCTGTTGGTGTTTTCAAATAAGCTCTAGGATATGGTTGGATCTGTTTTAAGTTGCAGGGGTAGGGGGGACTCAACATATAATAATTCAGGAAATAATTGTGTTGGGGAGATATATTACTCTTCCTTTCAGAAAGCTCTTCTGTATCAATCTTATTGCTGTACCCACCTCAGTCCTTACTCTCCTGATGGGAGTGGGCCCCCTCCTCAGGTGGGATATGATTGGGATTGCCGATGGAGACTACTGATGTCTTCCTAGAAGACCGGGGTGAGGTTTCTGTGGAGAGGGGCCCGCCAGACAGGGTTACTGGACCATGTAACACTGGGGTGTGTGTCCCTAAGGCCATGTGCCTGCCCCTGCCTTGTGGGGCTTCATGAAGTGTTCCCCCAGCAGCTGGAGAAGCCAACAGTCCAGGGAAGTGGTTTTTGCTTGGGTTAGGTGGAATCTCAAGTGGGGAAGAGGGCCAGGGGTAAGAGATTCCCTCTTGATCAGCTGGTCTGTGGTTAAAGACCAGTAGAGCTGAAAGTGTCTTTCTGGAAATGGACCCTTCCTTGGTCCACAGAGCCCCAGCTGGTGAGTTATTAGACCTCAGGTTGACCGACTCCAGAGTCAGAGATGGGGCACCCCCACTCCCCGCCATCCTATCCCTACACCTCCCACAGCTAAGAGGAAAGAAATGGATTCGTCAATTCACACATTCCAAGGAACATAAGTCACAAATAATTACTGTCTTATTTGATAGAGAGGGCAAGGCAAGAAGAGGAATGGGGTCTCAGCCCTCTGCACACTTATTTTGCAATTCTGAGTCCAGCGTGGTGTATGATTTTCCTTCCGCATCTTATACAGAAGCAACCGTTCTTAGGTTGCTTGCTCACCATTAGCTTCCAGCGAGGATTGATTTTCCTCTGCTCCTTTTCTGGGCGTGTAGTGGAATTGTGCCCCACAGTCTCCACGCTCCTGTTGACCAGCACAGAACCTTTTGGGTAAAGGTACTGGTAACCGCCTCAGGAAACCTAGGCCATGTCCAGGGCCACACTGGCCATGCTTTTCATCTATCGGAAATACATGTTCCCAATTCATTCAGGAAATATTTCTTTGCTGGGAAAGATACATGGAGAGAGTCCTTCTGGGACTTCCCTGGTGGCACAGTGGTTAAGAATCTGCCTGCCAATGCAGGCGACACGGGTTCGATCCCTGGTCCAGGAAAATTCCCACATGCCGCGGAGCAACTAAGCCTGTGTGCCACAACTACTGAGCCTGCGCTCTAGAGCCCGCGAGCCACAGCTACTGAGCCCATGTGCCACAACTACTGAAGCCCACGCACTCTAGGGTCCGCGTGCCGCAGCTATTGAGCCCACGTGCTACAACTACTAAAGCCGCGCACCTAGAGCCTGTGCTCCTCAACAAGAGAAGCCACCACAGTGAGAAGCCCGCACACCACAATGAAGAGTAGCCCCCGCTGTCCTCCACTAGAGAAAGGCCTTGTGCAGCAATGAAAACCCAACGCAGCCAAAAGAAAAAGAGAAAGTTCTCCTGTGTCCCATGGCGTTGGAGAGGCTGGGAGGCTAATCAATACAGTAGAAAGCTCACAAGAGTTCAGTGTGAACATTCCTGGGTCTTAACCTGTGCTTGTATTGGTAAACAGAGCCTCCGTTTCCTTATCTGTAAAATGGCCATAAGAGTACCATCACTGGCTTGCAGTGAAAATTAAATGAGATAATATAATCAAAGAACCGCAGAGCATTTGAAGAATGTGGTAGTCAGCGTTGACTATTATTATTGATAACAATGCACGACACTGGCATCACTACAGCTTCCGTGCATTGGAGAAGCTTGCCATTGGCAAGTGCTTATCAAGTACGTAGAGCTTGCTGGGCAGCGGAGAGCCTACAGACCCTTCTGATGGGCAATTCCTGCTGAACTGCAACATTGAAGAAATCACCCTCTCCCAGGCTTTCAACTGCAGAAACCCGCTGTCATCACCGGTAAGTGATGTGCGAAAGGAAGGGAAGGGCAGTTGAGAATGTGTGGATTCTGTGCTTTGGGGGTTAAAGACTCCAAACACTAAACTATGTCCAGGTTGGTCTTGCTTTGGAAATTGGGGTGGGGGGGGGAGTTGACATAAATACTAAAATGCCATCTTATTTGGGGGCACTTCCTATTGACTCTTTTTAAGGGAAAGGTGTGTGGTTCAGGCAGAAATTCCTGGTTCTGAAACCTCGGTTCAAACCCAGCTTTGTCTTTTACTGCCTGAGTGATTTGGCCTAAGTCGCATTCTAAGCATCCGTGGCCTCATCTGCAAAGTGAGGGTTTGATGAGATGACACGTAAATTTCTTAGCAGAGTTTCCAGTGCCTGGAAAATGCTCCATAAATAGCTGTTGTTATTCAATTGAATTCCAATGAGCATACCTCAGCCTCTAGATTGAGATCCAGGACAACTCAGATACAATCATCACTAATCCTTTAAATATTGTTTGTAATTTGAGGGTGATGGGTCCCAGTAATGTCCCATCTGACAACTGTTACTTCGTCTTGAGTTTCACATTCTTTCTGGGGTAAGGGTTTCTGGCAGAACTACACACCTTTATAGTCACATGAGCCAAAGACTATTCTTGTTTCCTCTGTGACTGCTGGGGGTTCATTTCACTGTCCAAAAGCGGAAAGTTGTTTTGGGATATGTCATTGCTCTCCAAGATGTTTTCTTCTGCTTTCCTTAGTCATCGCGTCCCATTAGATATTTGAAGGACTGCACATCGGCCCCTCTGTGGAGCCGTTTCTTCACAAGATGCTTATATTTTACATTTTCTCCCCTATTTCCCTGTTTTCTGAAAGCTCTGATAGCACTGCAATATTGACAGAGTTCTTCAATTTTGTCTTGTAATATGTGTTTTTATGTGTGGTGTATTTGGATGTGTCCCCCTAAGGAAGAGAAATTCTACAAAGCCCAAGTAACTTGACTATCTCTGGTTCCTTTTATTTATTTATTTTTTTCCTGTCCTTTTATTGGCTCACCTTGTCCAGCTGTGTTTTTATGGTGCTTGCTATATAGGAATTCTGAAAGCATTTTCTCCCCACTTTCTCTTTCTCTCTAATATCATAGTACATGATTAGAAATATATTTCTGGGAAAATCATTCCTTGAATCAGCATTTTGACACCACGCTTAATAACTATTATGGCGCGAACGTGGGTATTTTTAAAAGCTACATGTGAAGAGCGTGCACTACAGCACACAGGGAGGAGGATTTACAAGGCCAGAATCTGCGCCTATGTCTTTTCTATGGATAACACTTCTAAAGAGTCCACCTGAGATCTGGAAATGTACGGGTTTGTGCGGCCAGTGTTTAAAAACCCTTAGCTTCCTCAAGAGACATGTGCCAATTAGTCCAGGGGCTCTTCCTCTATAAAGTAACTTTGTTCCTCTGAAAAGTTTGCATTCCTTTTCTTTTATTCATTTATGGAGGTAGAGATCAAAATCACAGACTCTGGATCCCTTTGAGCCTCTGCTTCACCAGAGCTGTGCGAAGTTAGGCCTATGACTTGATGCTGGGCATCCTGCCTAGATTTTCTTAACCTCAGTTTCTTTATACATAATGTCTAGGTGATAACAATACCAACATCATAAGACACTTGTGAAGATTAGATAAGATTAAGTAACATGTACCTTAGCTTAGTGCTGTCTGGGGAAAACACACAATAAATAGTTATTGCTTGAATAAATGAATGGATGAATGAATGAGTAAGAGAATGAGTTAAACCTATGATATGCCAGTCACTTGGAATTAAAATAGAGGATAGTTTCCATTACTTGTTCCATCATTTAGCGCATAGAAGGAAAATCTCTGGCTTTGGGCAAAGCCAGATCAGACTTGTCTTCCTTCTATAGGGAAATCTTAACAATTTAATGACCAACTGGAAGAAAACTTGACATTATGGAAGATGATGACTTAAACAAGTCCCAAACTACTACAGTTGTGACACCTGTCTAACAGAGGGTGACGTTTCCATCCCCTATTTTGCTCAGAGAGCTAGGAGCTCCTGAATACTTCTCAAGCGCCAGGCACTGTGCTAGGCAACATTGGGCTCTATGTCTTGTTGACTGAGGACCAGATGAAAGGAAATGAACTGTGGTTGCATTCAAAATTAATCACAGAGAAAAGAATGCACCTCCTCAGAGTAGTCCTTGATGGTTAGTTACTGGATGAGTGTGGCATTTTTGTTACATAATGACATAGATGTCTTTGTCTCAGATGACTCTGGAAAATGCTTTCCTTTGCATGAGCTGTACTAAATGATTTCTAGAAAGCTCTGGTCTTTGAAATTGTGATTTTAGTGAGTGACCCTTCTCAACAGAATTCTTCATTAGGCTGGCAAGATCTGGAGTAAATTAAGTTAGGACTAAAGCAGACATTCATTTGAAGTTCATTTTTTCCTTCAGTCATTCATTGATTCATGCATTTAGAATGCACTGAATTCTTGCTTTTTGCCAGACATTGAGATGGATAGATAGTCTTGAGAGGAAGGAAGTTCATCACCAATTTTTTCGTTTACTTTTAATTTCATTTTAATACAAACTCTTACCTTAAATTAACATAATCAACTAAGTAACTCAAAAAGAAAATATTCTTGTAATATTAATTCAAAATCTGGGATTAGTTATAAAAAAGACTTGAGAGAAAGCCTGCAGCTGATGGATGAACTAACAGACTTCTGAAGGGAAAAAGGAGCCTGAATCTCTTCCCATTTGTGGTTTCAAATTGATGATATCAAGTGTTGCAAATTGGCCATGACAATAGATTGAGCAGACATCCCATTCACTCATCTGCTGATAAATACCACACGAATAATCACATGAGATAATGGACAGAAAAGTGCGTTGAATAAATGTAAAGTGCTCTACAAGTTGAAGGTATAATTATCATCATATTTATAATTGATCTTTAGGATTTGGTGACTTTATTTTCCCTTTATATGTCAAGCTGTCAAGAGATCTGGGAGGATTGTTGGATCTTTTCTCATGGGGATAAAATTCATTGTCAAATATGCAGGCTTGAGAAAGTCAGACCTATTCTCAAGAGCTTGGTTGGGAGGTCTGAATGAGGTGCTAGCCAGGAAATGGACATCATGTCCATTTTTGAGACTCTGTGTGACTATGATGTCTGTGGGGTCCTGGCATGTACATTTCCTGATTCTTGGTTTCATGGGGTATATTCCTACTCATTAGCTTCCCTATGGTTCTCAAATCAAGAAGGCACTACCTCATAGTGGGTAACGGGATGAATGTGGCCAACTTTTCATTATCACAATGATAGGTAATGCTACTGGCATTTATTGTCTGGGGGCTGGAGAAGATAAATGTTCTGCTCAACAAAAAAACTATTGAGAAACATCTTACCTGACCCTCTTTACATCCAATTTACTCATCATCTTGAAGGTAGGGTTGCTAGATAAAATGTAAGTATACAAATGCAATACTTGGGACATATACTACAAAATTATTTGTTTATCTAAAATTCTAAGTTAACTGGACATCTTGTGTCTTTCTTTCTTAAAGCTGGCAGCCCTACTTGAAGGACCCCAGTTCACACTCAAATAGGAAATCTTGATAACTCCAGAGCAGCTACAATGGAGTGTGAACATGATACATTATATGGAAAAAGCTCTTAAGAGATTTACCTGGTCCTGTTCTGCACATGAGTCTAGCCTCTGCTTACTTTCAGCAACTGGACTCATGAGTCCCACATAAAGGATAAAATACCTCCTTGGGGCGGGGGAGAGGTGTAGGCTAAAGCCTGCCTGAATTTAAATCCAAAGTTCATGTTGCAGGCCCTCCACAGTTGACTATGCCACACTTGGGCAGGTGCTGAGCACTCATGAGTGTGTAATATCATCTCCCTTAAAGGAGCTTACAGTTTAACAAGGGAGATAGACAATTAACTCTAATGCAACAGCATCCACAGCGAAAGAGTAGGGCAAAGAAAGTACTGTGGGATATAAAGAAGGTGATCAAATCTGCTTCCGGGAGAAAAAGACTAGACTGCTGAAGACTTCTTTCTAACCTAAAACCCTTTTGTTCCTTAAAGCCATGACAGAAGACACCCTACCACAGTACTTTGCAGATATAAGATGTTCAGTAAATATCTGTGAACTGAATAAATGATGCAGCATTGG
Organism: Phocoena phocoena; assembly: GCF_963924675.1. Lineage (NCBI taxonomy): Eukaryota > Metazoa > Chordata > Mammalia > Artiodactyla > Phocoenidae > Phocoena > Phocoena phocoena. The sequence goes on from NC_089223.1 coordinate 95,364,364, forward strand.
TATATAGTATAAATATGACCCGAAGGAACTGATTATTTAGCCCACAGACACATTACTGAACATACGGTTTTTCCCATGTTTCAGTAATTTTCCACCATCACAATCTCCAGTTGTAGCAACACATTTTGTGTTATAGAGTAACAGAAATGTCACAGAGCAATTTGGAAATTTGTCCACAAACAGAACCAAGACTGAGACTTACATTTAAATACCAAATCAAAATCACATCTACCCAACCTACAATACTAGGACTGATGGTTTTTGTTTTGTTTTTTCTTTAATGCTTTGGGCCATGGGTTAGTAGAGTATTTCACTACATAGCCTGCCAATTTTCCTGGTAAGTACAATTGTGTCATTAAATCTCATAGAATAAGCAGTCTTCAGCAACCGTACATAAATCTTCTTATTGAACGGATCTTATTGGACATAATTTCAGTTGAAATATCTATGTATCTATTTAACCTTTCTCAAGGACTTTCCATATGTCATCTTTCTGTGCCCTGGTAATAAGAAGATGAACGAGCAAGGAAGGAACGAGCTCCTCCTCCTCTTGGAGGAGCTGAAGGTCTAGTGAGCTATTGTTTCTAGGACTTGACTAGTAGCAGATCTTAGCCAGATTTTTTCTTATTGATGCTCTCTGCCTCTGTGTATAAACCTGTTGTTAATAATGCTCACCACCACATTCTGAGATTCTATATCCAAATGTAAGATTGATATCATTTTTAACATAGATTGAAAAATCAGCGTTGAGATGTATGCGGTATTTCCTTTGTACAGTATTGGTTTGTGAAATTCTTGTTTCGCGGCATGAGCTGATTGAAGCATCCTCCCCACACGCCTATGTTTAGTTTAATCTTCACTTTTGCTTTGTGTTTTCAGGTTGGGAATGCAGCTTATTTATGCATATGGGGTAAAATAAAGCATTTGTTGAAGTCAAGTTAAATTAGCCTTCTTCTACAACTATATTAATCAATGTTCATGTGGATTTCATTAAGAATATAGAGGCTTGGTGACAAAAATCACCCGTTAGGGTGTGTTTCATTATTTACTGTTTAATCAAGGTGGTTGAATTGGAGTATTTGAACTCAGGAGCTTGCAGAACTTGGTCCCTTCATATACTTTGCTTTTATCATTCATTCCAAGAGAATCAGCTTCACCCAACCATTATAATGTGCTTATTTACTTTTATGAGGTTGGTCCTATCCCAATTAGTGCTACCTTTAATATATTCTTTGATGAGAACTTCTGATGCAACATTATCTCTGGCTTTTCAATAAGTCAGGAGGACTTGAAACTGACAGCAATTGACACTAATAATCACTCTGAAGATCTGTTGAAGGAAGAAGTAAGGTCACCTAGGAGCATGGTAATAAAGCCATTCCCTTTTTACGAGACAATTTCTCCATATTATCTAGAGCAAACAGAGCATTACATTATTTTTACAGACTTTTCTAAAAATACACGTGTCTTACTTAGCCCTGCCTTTGAATTATATGATTTGCAATTTGTTTGTTGTTTTTTTACTTTAAAAAATACATCATTTTGCTATGCCAGAATGGGTTAGTTACACTGAGAACAATGAAGAGGTAAGAGTTCTTCCAGAATCTAATTATGAGGTAAGCCTAGCCAGTAATGCTTGGGAAGGTATTTCCCATGTTACTCTCATATTCCAGATAAAAAGCAACCACTTAAGATGTTCTCAGTAAAAGACAATTTGTGTGTTGTTTCAGAATTAATGCAAGCTTTGAATATATTCCAAAAACTGAAGTTAGTTACCTGAGAGGTGTATTTGTCCAGGTAAAATTTCCCCTGGAAATGTTTGTCGTGTCATATATGTGAAGGAGTGCTAGCATTTGATAAAGTCAGCGACACTGTTCAGTTTTCAACTGAGGCATTTAGGACAGTTCAACTTTCAAGCTTTAAAAAAAGTTAATTTTAATCAACTTTTTTAAGGTTGCCTGCATAAAATAATGTTCCCATGCTTCTTTGCTTCTCTTCAATGGGACCATAAGAGAAACGATAAACGGTGTTTGACTGATTATGTAAATAAACTGCTAATTATATCCTTTATAGTTCTCCATACCTCTAGACACTGTACCTGGATGTATTTCCTATAAAATGCTTTAGTACTTAGTCCTCTATTTTTTTTTTAAAGATGGACCCAAAATCAGTAATCATGAGCACTATTATTCAGGCTCCCAGCAGTGCAGCTGCTATTCTTCACTTGATAATTACCTTGTTAACTAATGTCAGATCGGCACCATGCCTTAGTTAAGAAAACGGTCTACGAGCCCCGTGCAAGCAGGCCCAGCTGTGAAAATATTAAAAGGTTTATTAAGCCCAGACACCTCTTCAGCATTGCCTCACTGACATTAGTTACGGAAGTTCCAAGAAGTTGCATATTTCTCATTAGATGTTCGTAATATCTTTCCTGAGGTGCCATGCATCTCTTGACAGTTGGTGCTTCCATTGTATTCTCTCCATTCTCAGCTCTGGGCTTTGTTGCCAACTGGGCACTGTTTAATTGGCATGATCTCCACTCAGAGCCTCCAGGAAGCACAGGGAAGAAGACCCATCCCTAGGGAAACGAGGAAGGCCTATGAGACTGTTTCTCTTCCTACTTTCGCTGGTTTTGAATTCCAGTTTTATTTATTACTTCTTTCCCTTTGGAAAGGAAAAAAAAAAAAAAATCAAGATCCTCCACTATTAGGTGTGGTTTTGTCTAAAAAAAGACACAGTTACAGATTCCAATTTTTAGGCCAAAATAAGTAATTCTTTCTATGATCTTCTAATTTGCAAAAAAGTCAGATTCTTAGTGGATTCTTGTCTTGGTGTTTTTCGAATGTGTCCAACAGGAACCTCTTGGATTGGTTAATGAGTTAAAATGACAAACATTCTGATAATGCTTTGCAGTTATAAAATCCTTTCACAAATCAGGACCATCTGTAAGCTCGTGGAGGGAGAGGAGAGGCCTTATTCTTCTCTGGAGCCTCAGTGCTTGCCACTGTAAGGGACGAAGAGGGGACCCATGGTTAATATTTGCTGAGCAGGATTGGGTGGCAGTATCTCATTCCATCCTTGCTATGAGCCCAGAGCAGGTATTATATTGACCATTTGTACTGTAGAGATGAAGAAAGTGAGGCTCAGATCTCAGAGACTCAGGACTCAACTCTTCTGCCTTCAATACCCATATTGTGGCCCCCTTATCATCCCATTTACCAGCATCTTTTTTAAACAGTAGAGAATCTTTAAATTTTACCTGTTTGGATACGAAAAAAAATCTAACCTCTTGCTCTAAATTCTGGAGCCTTTCTCCCTTCTCTCCTCATCCAATCCTCCCTGAAATAGCACAAGTTAAGGAGAATTAGTTCTTAATGGCGAATATGTATCCCCAGCATATTTTTCTCTTCAAGTTATGTGCAGATCACTTCAATCCTTCCAACATTGCTGCCTCAAAGCTGACATTTATAAATTTTCTTTTTCAACGCAGTATGGGATCCTCCATATGTCTTCCGCAATAATTATCTATGTTTTCAGGGAATCTAAAGATTTATTTCCTTCCAAGTCCTTGTTGCTGGCATTTTCTCCAAGCCTCCAAAACTGCCAAGAGATGAACTTCAATTTAGAGGAACTGTTACATTTGTCATTGTGAATTTGCTAAACTTTGGATAAATTTGAAGATTTATGCTTATTCCCAAGGGGGCCCTGAGACTATCTTTGAAGCTCAGAAAGTTCATGCTTGACTTCCTTTCTGCTGTTCTAAGTAAACAAGTCCTTAAATCTGTGCAGTCTCCCTGCCTGGGCTCTGGGTCTCTGTTATTGTCTAAACCTGGACACATTTGTACTGCCAGCAACTCAGATGTGACTCACTTCTAGGTGTGGGGAAGGAGTCTTTTCTTGGGCTCGTGCTGTGGAAATCACACTCCATCTATATCTCTGGGATGATCCAATCAGAGAGGACCTTTCAGGGCTTCCCTGGTGGCGCAGTGGTTAAGAGTCCGCCTGCTGATGCAGGGGACACGGGTTCGCGCCCCAGTCTGGGAAGAACCTACATGCTGCGGAGCGGCTGGGCCCGTGAGCCATGGCCGCTGAGCCTGTGCATCCGGAGCCTGTGCTCCGCAACGGGAGAGGCCACAACAGTGAGAGGTCCGCGTGCTGCAAAAAAAAAAAAAGAGAGAGAGGACCTTTCAGTAACCCCTCACTTTAATAGCCCGGGCCTGTGAGACAGACAACCTTCAAATTATGACCTTGTCCTATGGTAACCACGTGACCTTGGTTGTTACACCCAATCTCTCTGAGCTTCACTGTTTTCAGCTATAAAATGAGCATAAAGTCTCTCTGGCCATGGTAGGATGGTATTTATAAATAATACAAATGCAGTCCATGATACATGAGAGTTTATCAACAAGTAGTAGCTATTTTAATAGTTATTTATAGATAACATACCAAGAAGTTGAGTTGGCTTTGACTTGTTCAAGGCAATTGGCTAGATTGTGATAGAGCCAGGATTGAATTCATGTCTCTTGATTCTTTATAAAACATAAGACTCCACTTAGTGACTAGCTAACAGTTCTATACTCCTTTTTTTTATTGAACAGAGTCTAGAAGTAACATGGTTTATAGGGACCATATATGATTTAATTTTGATCTTTGGATCATCTTCAAAATCAGAGTCAAGTGCAATAGGAAATGTCACTAAATTCTTTGAATTCAGTGCTGTGCAAAAAACTGGAGATCATCTGTTGACTAGGTGTTTTAGTTTTCTGTTGAAGCATATCAAATGACCACAAACTTAGCAGCTTAAAAAAGCACATATTTGCTAGTTCACATTTTCTGTGGGTCAGGAGTCCAGGCACTAGCTAACTGGATCCTCTGCCCAGGGTCTCACAGGGCTGAAATCACTGTGTCAGTTAGGACTGTGACCCCTTCTAAGACCTAGGGCTGCTGGCAGAATTCAGTTCCTTGCAGTTGTAGGACTGAAGTTCCTGCTTTCTTGCTTGCTGTTATCTAGAGACTGTTTACAGGTCCTAGAGGCCTCCCACTGTTGCCCGGCACATTGTCCCCTGCACACATGGAAGCTTGGTCTTTCAAGGCCAGTGGGAGAATCTCTCCTTTTGAATCTCCGACATTAAGGACTCACCTGATTAGGTCACGCCCACCCAGGATCATGTCTCTCAATGAACTTAATCTGTTTAAGGACTTTATTTACATCTGCACAATCCCTCTGCCAGCTCATGTAATGTAATCATGGAGTTATATACCATCAGTGTCACAAGTCCTACTCACACACAAGGGAAGGAGTTAATAATGCAGTGTGTACACCAGGGGGTGAGAATCTTGGAGGGGGTCATCCTAGAATTCTGCCTACCAGGGAAATGAGACAAGTACATAGTTATGATATAAGACTTCCTGGCAAATATCAAATAAGGGTAAAGTGCCCTGTGAAGCCCAAGAAGACAGATTATTTACTGCTAGGGGGCTTGAGAGGCATGTCAGGGACAATGGGTAGGGTTTGGGTAGGAGGAGGTTGAGGTGAGCAGGGACAGTGAGGAAGGAAGAGAGTAGAAGAATCACATCCTAGGGCTTCCCCGGTGGAGTAGTGGTTGAGAGTCCACCTGCCAATGCAGGGGACATGGGTTTGTGTCCCGGTCCGGGAAGATCCCACGTGCCGCGGAGCGGCTGGGCCCGTCAGCCATGGCTGCTGGGCCTGCGCGTCCGGAGCCTGTGCTCCACAACGGGAGAGGCCACAACAGTGAGAGGCCTGCGTACCGTTAAAAAAAAAAAAAAAAAAAAAAAAAAGAAGCACATCCTAAGGGAGGCAAAGAAGGTATTTGGGGAAAAGGGTTCATTGTTTGGTTTGGCTGGAACTTGGTTTTAAGGAACTGCTCTGTGGTTTTTAACAGACATGAAACTTATAGGGAATGTGATGAGTACTGTCTGATTCCATGAGTGTCCTTTGCTTCTTAATGTACTGACTCATCAAGAAGGGAAGATTCTGGCCTGGCCATGTGTCCTTTGTTTGTAGGGCTCTGAATCCTCCCTCTGGTGACCCTTCAGGACCTTAGAAAAGTTGTTTCTACAGGTTCAGTGCTGTAAGCTATATGTGAAACCAGCTGGAGCTGGCTGGAGCTTAAAGAGCCCAAGACCATGTTGTGTAAGAAACAGTCCTCTTACTCATTCATGTGTTTGTTGAACAAGTATGTACCATGTTCCTCTGTGCCCTTCACTCTGCTTTTGCTCAGGAGATGCAGTAAATAAGACTGCCTTAGCTCCTGCCCTCATGAGGTTTAGAATCTAGACTCCAGACAATTCTTAGATAATTTAGGCTTTAGATTGTCAAGGGATAGAGAGCTAATAAAGACACACTCGTTATGAATTAATTTCAGTTGTGATAAGTGCTATGAGTAAAATATATGGGATGCCATGAGAGCAAATCAGGAGCTTAAACCAGTCTCTGCGGAGGCGGCAGTGGAGGTAGCGGGTGGGGGGGGGGTGTCAAGATAAACCTCTCTGAGGAAGTTATAAAGGGTGAAACAAATCTCAGAAATAAATGTACCTTGGAGAAGAGACAAATTAAAGTGAACACAGAGTTCTCATGTATCTCTTGGGCAAACATGGTAAAGAGGTTTTTAGATTTGAGGTAGAATGAATCAGCTTGAATGCTTTTCTTGTCTTTTTCTACCTGGGGTACCAGAGCTCATTCTTCAGAGCCCACCTCTCTCCCTAGTTCCCTCCAGAGGATCGATTGCTCGCTTCTCTCTGTGCCTGTGACATGTGACAGACACATCCATCGTGCCATGGCTCTCATAGTTCATGGTTGTCTGCTTACACAATGCTTGGCTGGAACCTCACTGCCGATGTCCTCAGACAGTGATTACAGCCTCTTCATCTTTTCATCACTTATACCTAATACTTCACCTGACACCACAGTTGGTAATGAATAGTATTTGTTGAATGAATAAGCCAGAACTAGTTGGAAGTGATGAACGTAACACGTTGATAGACCACCATGCTTTACAAGAAATATACTTCCAAAAAATCAGTTTTCCAAAGTGAAACGTTCTGCCTCAGAATGAGAGGCAGAACTCACCATCCTTGGAGGAGACAAAAGTCCTGTAAGGCAGAACTCACCATCCTTGGAGGTGACAAAAGTCCTGTAAATCTGGGTATGTGAATCAGAACTAAAATAGAATTTGAAAAACTTGATTATAACTACTATCAATTATCAAATTATGTTTTTGATCCTGATTACTTGAGAAAGTTGATACATTTTTAACAGGGCTGAATTTAGGTCCATGGGTAGCATTTCTTTTTTTTTTTTTTTTTTTTTTTTTTGCCATACGCGGGCCTCTCACTGCTGTGGCCTCTCCTGTCGCGGAGCACAGGCTCCGGACATGCAGGCCCAGTGGCCATGGCTCACGGGCCCAGCCGCTCCGCGGCACGTGGGATCCTCCCAGACCGGGGCACGAACCCGTGTCCCCCGCATCGGCGGGTGGACTCTCAACCACTGCGCCACCAGGGAAGCCCCACAGGTAGCATTTCTGATTGAGAGAGTCTTTCCTGACCGTGTATTTCTGAGATGTGCTCTGCATTTTTGACTCATTACAGAATGTTACATTTAGGATAGGGAGGATAAGATTTTTTTAAGTATAAGTATGATACATAGATTACATTAAGGAGATATTCCAAGTTGTCATTAGGACAGAAAATCCTGTTGAACTATGAATGAAAATATGCCTGTAGGACAAACGGACAGAATAATTCTATCACTTTGTATAGAAGAAAAATGCCTATTTGTATACATCAGTAAAAGTCCTCCACAGCATAATTCTCCAATGGTAGAGACAAGCCTAAGGAGGGGGCATGCCCTAGAAGTCCCTGAGTTATATTAGGCAAGTACCACATTAGCATGAAGCAAAAATCAGACTGATGCAGAAAGTTCAGGAGTTAGTGCCTGGCATGCTGATTTTAGCAGCCAGAAGGCCAAAGGATATGGAAGAACAATCAAAAGAACAGCTCACACTATTGGAGGCCTGGTGGGATTGATCCATGGGCAAAGAACAAAAGATGTGCGATGTAACTAAGTGACTAATAGCAGAGTACGCATCGTTTGAGACACCTCCAAGCCTCCAGGGCTCACGAGTGACCTGTTTAGGGCAGTGTAAGCAGGAATATAACCAAAAGCAACAAGACAAAAGAAGAATTTAAATAGCTGGGAGTCTGCCCGGAGGAGACATGAGGAAAACTGCCTTTTAGAGGCTCAAAAACAAAGCTGATTTCTTTCAAATGGGAGATGTCCTGGTTTAGTGCTCATAAAACAAAACCAAGAAATATTTATTGAGACCGCACCATGAAATCTCTGGTAGCTCTTTCCTGTTTCCAATTCCAACTTTAACATTTTAAATTTTTTATTTCCACTGATCATACATATTGAACCATGTAATCGCATGACTCCTTTATTTCACGTTCAAGGAGCCTCCCTCGTTTAATCCAAGTAACGAACACATCCTTTTCCAGTGCGTTTTAAGTGGTTAAAAGTAGGAAAATTTGAACTCAGACATAAAATGCAATCTACTTCATTAAAAAATTAGTTTGCTTATATATTTATTTATTTACTTATTTTTGTTGAAGAATAGTTGGCATACAATGTTATATTAGTTTCAGGTGTACAACATAGTGATTTGACATTTATATGTTACAAATTGATCACCACACTAAGTATAGTAACCATCTGTCACCATAGAAAGTTACAGCAATATTATTAGCCATATTCTTTATGTATTTTGTAACTGAAGGTTTGTACCTTTTAATCCCCTTCACCTATTTCACCCAACCACCCATTCCCCCTCCTCTGGCGACCACCTGTTTGTTCTCTGTAACTATGTGTCTGTTTCTTTTTGTTTTGTTTGTTCGTTTGTTTTGTCTTTCAGATTCTCCATATGAGTGGAGTCATACAGTATTTGTCTTTCTCTATCTGGCTTATTTTCCTTAGCATAATGCCCTCTGTGTTCATCCATGGTGTAGCAAATGGTAAGATTTCCTTTTTTGTGGCTGAATAATATTCCAGTGCATATATATATATATATATATATATATATATATATATTACATTTTCTTTACCCATTCATCCACTGATGGACACTTAGGCAGCTTCCGTATCTTGGCTGTAGTGAATAGTGCTGTGCTTCACCAAAGGAGTTTCAGAAACTGATAGAGGGGTCAAGATTCAATATCCTGGAGGAAGATTATTTTGGCGATCCCTTAGACTGGTTTAATTAAAGAGACCCCATGTAGAAGTTTCATCTGGAAAGACTGGAAGTCTGTCTCTTTCAATCTCTCTTTCTCTCTCCATTTCTATCTCTTTCTCTCTCTCTTTTTAAAAATTAACTTTTGGGCTTCCCTGGTGGCACAGTGGTTGAGAGTCCACCTGCCAATGCAGGGGATGCGGGTTCGTGCCCCGGTCCGGGAGGATCCCGCATGCCGCGGAGCGGCTGGGCCTGTGAACCATGGCCGCTGAGCCTGCGCGTCCGGAGCCTGTGCTCCGCAACGGGAGAGGCCACAACGGTGAGAGGCCCGTGTACCGCAAAAAAAAATAATAAAAATTTAAATAAATAAATAAATAAATAAAAATTAACTTATAATTTCTTCTATCACAAATTTTGGGATAGATATTCCAAAATGATAGGGATTTTCCAATTTAGAAGAGTTGGATCCAGAATATTTAACTGCCCCCCTCCATCAAAACCCCCAAATTACTAGAACTATCCCAGCCTGCACTGAGAAGATTTGCATATTCTGGGGGTAAACAGTCCATGATAAAAATTTATTCAATATGGGACAACAAATGTTATTTCATCTCTTCACATATTCATTCATTCTACACTTAACACTCCTAACTTTCTTTCATTAATTTGCCAAATGTTCTATGTCTCCTTGTACTTAATACATGGAAACCAGATTTTCACTTTCCTCTGAGGATACCTCCGGTACCCTTAAATGTTTTCATTGATAATGTGAAAATGAAAGTGTGCTTTCCATTTGACATGAGTAAGTGTGGATTTTGTACAGCAAGATACAAATTAATTTTATGTCCTGTAGGAATAAACATCAAAAGTCATAAAGACTAGGTGAGAGCTTCTAGTCTTGGGCAATGTGTCTTATGAAGGCTGAAGAAAAATCATTTCCAGTGTTCAACGTTCATTGTATGTTTCATCAAGTGCTACCCCCTCACCTCTAATCCATCCAACAACTCCAAAAAGTCAGTATTATTAGTCTCAGTTATCAGATGAGAAAACAAAGGCCAAGTCAACATTTCAATTCAGATTGCTTATTTGTGTGTTTGTTTCCCCTGAATCCAATTTTGTTCTCCTTTCCCTGTGCCAGGCTGCCTCCCTGACATAATAAATTGCCTTCTGCAGCTTCAGCTTTCCCAAACGTGGAGCTTTTATTTATTTTATCTGTTACCACTAATAACAATAGTTAAAAAAAAATAAGCCAATATGTGATGAGAGTGTGAAAAGTAAACATGGTAATTAGGCAACATCATAATGAAGTTAATTATTGCCTTGATGACTAGGGTGGCTTGTGTACAATAGTTAAGACAGCATAAGCGTCATATCAGGAAGCAGTACTTCTGCACGCCTGCCATGCCACGAGGCAACGTTCATCCTATGAGTGTATCACTGGAAAACGAGCAAGTTCTAGATTCACTGGTGCCACACAAATAATTTTTACCCAGTGCTACTATTTTCACAGGGCTTTCTCTTCCATTACTTCATTATATCCCAAAACTTCCCTTTGAGGCAGATGTATTAAACCCCCGAGTTGTCAGTGTTTGGTTTTATAAGTCAGTGTCATTGCCTGATCTGTCAACAGCCAGATTCCTGATTCCAAGACCAATTCCTAGACGGCATTTATGCATCCTGTATTTGACAAGAAGTTCCAGAACTGCTCAAGAATCAGATGCCAAGTATTCCTGTACAATAATTGGATATTTGTTAAAATTCACCTGAATTATGTTGCTCATGGCATCTTCCCTAGGTTTAAATTTTATGCCACTCCAGTGCACCCAGTATAATCATGAGGGACTAGATTAGACCCTTTTTTATTTTTATTTTTATTTTTGCGGTACGCAGGCCTCTCACTGTTGTGGTCTCTCCCGTTGCGGAGCACAGGCTCCAGACGCGCAGGCTCAGCGGCCAAGGCGCACGGGCCCAGCCGCTCCGCGGCATGTGGGATCCTCCTGGACCGGGGCACGAACCCGTGTCCCTTGCATCGGCAGGCTGGCTCTCAACCACTGCACCACCAGGGAAGCCCTAGATTAGACCCTTTTTTATTCCTACCTTGCATTATTATTAAATGTAGGGAAATACATTCCTCCAGTAACAATTGGCCTCATTTGCTTTTGCACCGTCTCTTTTGTTGTGCTGTTACATTTCATCTGAATGCTTCATCTAAGAAGGGGCCTGAGTTTGATGCTTGTCTTAGTTCACAGTTTCATTCTTTTTGTTCTGGTGGCTTTTAAAAATGTGTGTCCAGTTCCAGTCAAGGCTAGTTTCCCTGACTATGATTTGTGTAACCTCAGCAGTTAACCCAGAGGATTACGAACACCTCCTATGCCTTTCTCCCCAACCTGAAAATGTCCGCCATTGCAGAGAAACAGTAGCTAGGTAAAAGTGGATGGATTTGCATAATTTGGTTTTCTAAGTGCAGAGTGTTCATTTTTAACTTACACTGGTTTTGCTTTGTTGACAAACCCCTTTTCAGAGAAAAATGCATCCCATGTTTTTCCCCTCCATCCTGGTCCCTGACAGCTGATACTTCAGATGTGTGTATTTATTTATCCAAACAGATGAGAAACCATCCCAGCCTTCTTCTATCAAAATACAACTTTCTGTATTAGGCAGTTTCTCACATTTTCCAATTTGACTTCTGTATAGAACTGTAGCTGGAGACGGTAATGAGTTTGCCATAGCAGTTTCAGGCTTCTGTACTCTATACATCCTGTTCTATCCATGCACAATAATTAAGGTTATTAATGAGGGACTGAATTAGTAGAAAAACAGTATACTGAGCCACTGTGATTTGCTTGACATAGGTTACTAATCATACATTATATAACATTTGCAGCCTCCTTGGGTTCTGGAATAGAAGCCATGGTGGCAAAGAGCACTGTGATCAAATCCAAACTAATGAAGTAACATCTGGAGCTTGGCAGGGGATAAAAGGAAGGTGTTGTTATTGTGAGTGCTATAGTATTGTTCTTTACCATTTTAGGATGTATTGAAATGCATAAGTAATAACCGTCTTTGCATTTATATAAAAAAGCTCCAACCAAGTCCCAGCTCATTTGAAGAGGCAAGGCTGGGAGGTGAAAATCATAAATCCGGGTGTCCTGAAACAACATTCCTTTTTTTCTCTGTGCAGCAGGTTCGAATCCATAATAAGACAGATTAGAATCTTAGCAACTCAAGATTGATACGGTATGTAGTTCATACTAAATGGCTTTGAAGAAATGGATCTACTTTTCAAGGCAAGACCTCTGAATTCCTGTAGGGACATTCTCAAAATCTCACCCATGGCTTGAAAGGCCACCTGGGTGCGTTTTGCAAAAGGAGTTTGGTTTTGCCTCAGATAGCTTTGGATTTGCATTGGTTTGCTTTCCTGAAGTGACTGCTTTAGAATGGAAGCAGGCAGACCCGGATGGGCAAAAGAAAAATTCTCCAAGAATGTTATAAGCTGAAGACAGCCTAGGCCAGAGCAAGGGATTTGGAAATTGAAACAGGCTGAGGAGGCCCCCAAAGACTTTTAGGAAAGTATGAGCGTGTTAGTCAACCTGGGCTGCCATAACAAAACACTGTGGACTGGGTGCCTTGAACAACAGAAATGAATTTTCTCACAGTTCTAGAGGCTGGAAAGTTCAGGATCAAGGTTCCGGCAGATATGATTCCTGGTGAGGGCTCTCTTCCTGGCTACTAGCTTGCTGTGTGGTCACATGACCTCTTCTTGGTGCAGACACCGTAGGAGGGGCGGGGCAAGCAAGCTTTCCAGTGCCTCTTCTTAGGAGGACACTAATCCTTTTAGGAGGACTCCATCCTCATGACCTCTTCTGATCTTAATAATCTCCCAAAGATTATCATCATCACATCGATGATGATGAAGCCCTGGTAGTACTTCCACATATGAATTTGTGGGGACACAATTCAGTTCACAGCCATGAGTGAGCCTGTGTGCCAAGTGCCAAGTTGGTCATGTGTTTTCATTTCAGTCCAATCTGTTCCATTTCATTCTATTTCAACCCATTCTATTGTACTCCAGTCCACCCCATTCCATTCCATTCCACTCTATTTCAACAAATGCCTCCTTGAGACCCACCTATGAACCCAGCAAACTGTTTTATTTGACTCCCTCATTTTTCCTTCTATCCTTTCCCCTCCTATCTGATTCCTTTTGACGACCAAGAGCAATTCCTTTGTTTTCTCCCTAATTTCCCTCCCTCTCTCCAATTCCACCTCCCTTGGGGAAGCACTGGGAAAGCTTTGTCCAACAAATTGAACTCTGCTTCTGACGTTCCGTACGGCCTCAGAGAAGTCACCTGAACTCAAGTTGTTGTGTTGCCGGCAGTCAGTGGGGATGCTAACAGTGATAATACTTCATGAAACAGGGTTGTTGTGTGTATTAGGAATGTCTCAGAACAAGGAGCTTAGTACCCGGTATCAGGCATTACCACGATAAACAAGATATGACCGTCTTATCCTGAGGATTTCTTGGCCCAGTGTGGGAAGCAGCTATGTGAGGAGATGAATCTATTGGGTCAACCCTGGTGCTCTGAAGTCAGCCTGTGTGAATTTAAATGCTGACTCTATCCCAGGCTTTCATGGGCAAATGACTTAGCCCCTCTAAGCCTCCACTTCTCATCTAAAAAATAAGATGATATTAGTAGCCACTTTATAGAGTTTGAGAGAGGAGTAAATGAGTGTTTGGTTTGGAGTACATACTCCAAATATTACCCAATATTATTATTATGAAAAAATCCATAATGTGGTAAGTGATGCAGTTATTGAGTCTTTCTCAAAGTATTCAAAGATGAATACCAGTCTCTGCTCTCATGGAATTCAGTGTCACAGACGAGACAGGCACTATACACTTGTAACTGTGGTAATGACCATGAAGCAGAGATCTCTGGCGCTATGGAGGCTGTGTAAAGGGGGCACTGAGATTTGGGTGGGGGGGTCCTGGACTTAAGGCGGAGCTATGAAAGAGATGGACTCTGGGTATCTTAGGATCCCCTCAGTTTGCCAGCAATCAGGGAAAAGCCAGGACAAAAAAAAAGCCAAGAAGGATCTGTTTGTTTGCAATGTTGCTGGACAGAATCTAGGTTTCATTATAAACAACAAAAACGAAAACAAAATGAAACAGCATAGACCTCAAGTATCTGGATGATACTGTGCCAGCACTGTTTTCAACCCAAGAAGAATGTGTTTCTCCAGAAAAAACTTGATCATGAGAGCAAATATTAGGAGGTGGTCTTGATCATGCCCTGATAGTAAACAGTTAGGCTACCACTGTTCATTTTCCTCCCAAGGTGTTAAAAATCGATGCTAATGATGAAACACTTTGTGAGGTGATGATTTTAGAAAATCGCTATTGAAAACAAATGCAGGGGCAGAGTGTGCTCTGTGCCAGAGTTGTGTGTGCTCCTTAGAAAGACGATCTATTCCCTGCAGAGAAAGGAAAGAATTAGAAATGATAACCACTTTTTAAATACATCAGCTTGCTTACGTGTCAGTGGTAGTGTATTTTTTTTTTTTATCAGCTTTTGAGCCAAAGCTTCATTTGATTTGTGCAGGGAGGTGTATAATAGGGGAGGCCAGTGAGCTGATTTTTATAGAGTCCGTTTGTAGCTTAAACAAAGATGGGGGATTTGGAGGATAAAGGCGGCCTGAAATATAGCAGATTATGCAGCTTTATTTTTCAGAGATTTGCTAATTCCCTCCTCCCCCTCCTGCTCTCTGACTGAGCTGGTGGCTTTGTATTTTTTCTTTCAGTTGCCATTCAAAGAGAAAATGGTAAGTTTTCAACTTGAATTTCAGACTGAATTCCATGTAACCCAGCTCTGTTACCTTTGCCCATCCTCTGTAAACAAATACATGTCACCTTTAAACAATGTAGCCTTATAATAAATAATAGGATAAATAAAGGCTGAACTTATAAAGCCTCTTTTAATATGAGAAACAGAATTCGTAGCATAAGCAGAGAGGGCTAGAGGGTTTGTGTTTGTGTTTTTAACGTGAAAGATGAAGTTTGCTTTGAAATTCGAAACAATCTGAAATACAATAAGAAAAGGGGAGCACTTGAATTTTCAGTGAGGCGAGGACTTTCTCCTTTTCTGTGTAATTCAGGGGCTTTTCTGTATTTTTAAGATCTGGCTGCTGATGACATGGACCAGCTCTCACGCATTTAGCAGACCATAGGTCCAAATCCGAGTCCTTCCAATAAAAAAAAGGATCTCATTTGATTTTTAAATGTGGCTTTAATTTCTTGACGGGGTTTAGCACTTTATTTGCATGCAAGCTGCTGGGGTAAAAAGTCCTGCAGAGCCTCATTTGAGAACTCTTATTCCTTTCCTTGACTTGTCAGTGAGATCATCACTTTCTCTCCTTTAGTCATTTAACAAATATTTATCGTGCTGTCATCTTGTGCGAAGCCTTGGCCGTACCCATTGAGAGATACAGGGATGCACGTGATCATGTGATAGGTATGTGATCATGTGATATGACCTCTGCCCTCCAAAGGAGGCCACTCTAGTGGTACCCCTTGGAGACTGAGGTACCAGGATATTTTCATGTTGCATCAGCTAGAAATTACATCAGTATGAAATATGAAGGATAGACGCATTATATTAGTTACTGTACTATGTGACAATGATGCTTACATTGTAAATACATCATTAACTATTAATTATGTAGTCAATGTACATATAGTTTCTGCAGACTTAATTTATTTATATATATATATATCATTGACTGTCATGAAAATGTCCATGTAAGCAAAACAACATTATGTTTTTTCCCTTCTTACCTTGCTGGTTTTTTAGTACATATTTGGTGTGCATATTCATGCTTTGCCTGATACTGTACTGAATTGTTTAACTCTTTCTCTTCCTCTCCCTCTCCTTTCATGTACTAAAATGCAAAGGTTTTGGGTAAACTGATTTCTTTAAGCCTCTTGATGGAAGGTGCCACTTCTCATATGCCTTCCTGCATGACGAATTTGCCCTGTCTCAGCTGCCAAGTTTTCCCTTGCTCTTCTATTCAAACAAATTTGATTGTTTATTCCTTTTCCCCCCATATTTTGCCATGCTTCTTTTCCTCCTCTCCCACCCTTATCCTGTCTCGTTTTTCCTTTAATTAAACTCCCTCATCCTCACGTGCAGAATTAAGCAACAAACACAACATTCTGAAATCCATAGAGCGCTCGATTCCCCACAGGGGAAATCTTTGCTCATTCTCCAGCAGGATGTCGTAAGATGGGTATCATCTGTCAGTGGCCCATCCTATAGCTTTGGGACTGTTTAGGAAAAAGTCTTTCTGGACTGGGAGCTTGGGATTAGCAGAGGCAAGCTATTATATATAAGATGGATAAACAAGAAGGTCCTACTGTATAGCACAGGGAACTATATTCTATATCCTGTGATAAACCATAATGGCAAAGAATATGAAAAAGAATATACGTATATGTATAACTGAGTCACTTTCCTGCACAGGAGAAATTGAACACAACATTGTAAATCAACTACACCTGAATAAAATTTAAAAAAAAGAAAGAAACCTTCCTGAGCTCCCATTTACTTCTCTATGAAACTTGGGCTAGGTAATAATCAGGGATCCTTCTCACAATAACATTCTATCATTATACGTTCATCCGTTTTACTAAATAGGATCTGCCTCCACTTTGAAAAGCAAAACAAAGAAATGAAAACTTACCCAAACTTGGGAAATTAGGGTGTTTAATGTTAGGACAGGAAGAGTGGGCTGCTAGATAAACATTAGCTTGTGGGAGATATAAGAAAAGAGACCCTGGGTATTAGTAGGGCAAAACAAATATTTCATAAGATGCCGTAAGCTATCTCTCTTTAAAAGCAAAGTGGTATCTCTTGTGTTTGAAGAATAATTCAGAGTACAGGAGGGGAAAAGTTCGGTGAGGAGTGCCTTGGACAAAGGGGTTCTGAGCCACGTTTTGACTGCTTTTCCCACACCCTGGTCATCTGAGTTCACGGAGAGTGATGTGGACTCTGCCCTGACCTGCACGCGGACTCCATGGACAGAGACAACCTCTGGCCTGGCTTTCTATCTCTGTCACTCCAGTACACCAGCTTTTTGGTTTGGAAATTGCCAAGGTGATTTCTCTGCTGTTCTTCCCCTGGGGACACCGTCTGTAACACTGCCCTTTTTGTTCCAAATTCTGGTGGCCTGGTGTTCTGCATCCTCTTTGAGTAAATGAATTAGGAATCTGTGCCCCTGGGAGCATCTATCTTACTGGCTCTGCTTCTAAGTTACCCCAAGAGGAAACTGAGCACCCTCGCCCATCATTTAAATGTGTTTCGGTTGATATATCAATCTGTGCAGTTACTTGTGAAAGAACTTGCCATCAAACTAGCATAATTAGGCCATTTTTCTAAAGCAACATGACCACATTATTGGGAACATTGTTAAAAAATAATTATACACATACACCTGTAATGTACCGTATGCAATTTGTGTGTTCCAGGTTTCTTACTGTTAGGAGCTATTTAAAGCTTTCGAAAGAGATCCAGTCTTTTCTGGAAAATGTGCAAAGATGGATTTTGGCACTGTTTTTTCATCTGCTGAATATTTTTCTCTTTCTTTGCTTTAATCCTGACCGACATTCAAAGACACCCTAAACAGCCATCAAACACACGTTATCAGTAATGACTGTTTGGCTGTAAATGACCCACAGGCTGGTCTTCCTTCCCCTTAAAGCCTTCCTTGTAGATAGTATCATGTGATTCCTCTAAGGTGCTTTAAATAGCTTTTCATTGTTAGCACTTGACTTAATTCAAACTAACATTTCCTGGCTGCTGTGTAGTTGACCAATGGTGGACTCCAGATACTAATTTGGATTTGAACAAACTCAGGGAGCTTCATTCTGGTGCTGCAGTTTTTTTCTCATCCTTCTTGACTCCAGTTATTTTGCATTTGTTAAAATATAAATGTATTCATTGAGCACCTGCCTGTACTTGGTGCTTTCATAGGTACCATGGAATGTCATCTTCACCATCACCCTACTAGTTTGGAATTGTAGGTATTCATCTGGTGAGGACCCAAAACTCAAAGAGGTTAGATCACTTGTCCTACGCCACGCAGCAGGTGAGTGGTAGGACTGAGTTCAAATTCAAGGTTTTTTACTCCTAAACTCAGTGTTTGCTTAACTAAGCTATATACACTAAATAATAGTATGTGACATGTTTTCAGATGGTAATTGAATGAATAGATTTAACAGGCATTTATTTTAGTTTAGATTGGAAAATTACTAGTTTATCACTCTTTAAGATAGAAGTTTGAAAATTCATTTTTAAATGGAATTTTAGACTCAAAGGCAGGCAGAGCAGTGGGAAAGCTTTATAATGGAAAACAAGAAAGTTTCACGTCTGCCCTGATGAGAGGCTCTTGTCCTGGGGAAGCTGGAGGAAGGCTAACTAGAAGTGGGGCATCCCATATAATTGGTTAGGGGTGCATATGTGGCTTTCTCTGGTTGCTCCTAAGTTGGAAGTGGGGACAAAACTTAATCAGCAATCAAGTAATTAGTTATTAATCAAGTCCTGGCCAGTTTAAACCAGTTATTACAGAAGTTATTGTTTAGCTTTCTGGATTGTCACTAGAGAGAGCATTCAGGCTTCCTGCAAGTCTGGCTTACAGCAGGTTGGCTTCCTGGGTTGTTCACTGTAGATAAGGGTTGGCTTCCCAGGCAGGTTGTTGCAGTTTGTGGGTCAAAGTTCTGTTTTTATAAATAGTCTGGCTATTATCTATTCATGTATTGTTTTTCTCTCTCTCCCATCCCTCCCCGGCTTCTCTATCTTCCATCCAGGTAGATAGATTTAGATATTTTATGTAGTAATTGCTCCCCATTACTAATAACTCAAGTGCATGCCAGTGAATAGGTAGCAGTAACCTTGAATTCTCCAAGAAGCTGTTCTGCTTCTCCTACTTGTGGACAGGCAGTAGCAAAAGACGGAACAGGACAAGTCCTTATTGAAATCGGAGTTTATGATTTCTCAGGCAGAGTAAACAGACCTCAGGCTTCTCCTGATTCTACCCGTGACATGTGGTGTCACCATCCGCAAATCACTTTATGTCTCTGGGTTTCCCTTCCTGTGTCTCTAAGATAAAAGTCTTAATACGTGTCAGTACACTAAGTGACAAGAGCAACATGTACATGCATTGGGCACTACCTCCTCACTGCTCACCCATCTCTTGGGGAAAATTCTCTATGACTTCTTTAATTATTCATTATACAACATTTTTGAGTCTCAAATGCCAAATTTGCAGAGGGAGGGGGTGGACTCAGATTTGTATTCAGTCTCTCCTCATCATAATTTGGGTTTTCTAAATATTGGAATGGGGAGAATCTAAAATGTTGTGTTAGTTTCAAGTGTACAGCAAAGTGATTCAGCTATACATACATATATATCTATCTATTCTTTTTCAGGTTCTTTTCCCTTATAGGTTATTACAAGACATTGAGCATAGTTCCCTGTGCTATACAGTAGGTCTTTGTTAAAAAGTCTTGACATGGGGCTTCCCTGGTCGCGCAGTGATTGGGAGTCCACCTGCCGATGCAGGGGACACGGGTTCGTGCCCCGGTCTGGGAAGATCCCACATGCTGCGGAGCGGCTGGGCCCGTGAGCCATGGCCGCTGAGCCTGCGCGTCTGGAGCCTGTGCTCCGCAACGGGAGAGGCCACAACAGTGATAGGCCCGTGTACCGCAAAAAAAAAAAAAAAAAAAAAAAAAAGTCCTGACATGACACAGAAGGTATAAATTGTAAATGTAGTTCTGGGAGGGGAGTCTCCCAAGGGTGCTGACTCAGCTTGATTACTTTGCCATGGCCCAGCTGAGGGTGCACCCCAGGCAGGGGAAAGTTGACGTAGGACTAGAGAGAAGCCTCTGAATTTAGTGCTGGCTTTATTTACTCAACAAGCATGTAAAGTGCTCCTTCTACCTGCCAGACCCCATCACTGAAGGCTGAGGTGAATGAGATAGGATTCACAGCCCTGAGGAGTACACAGAGAGGCAAATCTTCAATAACTACTTAGTTGCCAGCACTAAGTGGATTTCCCCTGCACTCCTGTGCCCACAAATCCCCCTGCTTCCAATGCAGCCCTGTTACCCATACCACTTCTTAGTGTTGGAGCATAGATATCCAAATGTCATGGCAAACGATGCGCTTCACATCCTATTGGTCATTTTCTTCACATTTGTTAAGAACTTTTGTAACAAGCGTTAGGCCAGAAAACTGACCAGAGGTGGACTTTGGGTTATTAACCTAATGTCTCACATTTAAATTTACTGCTCTCAGAACAAGCCCCTTAAAGAACATTTGCAATATTTGCATGATGAGAATTATTTTATCCATTCGTTTATTTACCTACAGTCTTTGACTGCACTGTGCTGGGCACCATTCTAGGCATTGAGGATATAGCAGTAGATGAATGCATGAAAGATTCTAACTTTATGACACTTTCATTTGAGTGGGGGAAAAACAGCCTATCTCAAAATATCTTAGTCCTGTTTCGAGTCATAGAAAATGCCATGGACAAAAGAGGTAGCCCGTAGGGAGGGAGCTGTGTGTGA